>NC_135504.1:73538983-73850025 GCF_052857255.1 Amblyomma americanum | reverse complement strand
AAACCTTGCAATCCTTGCACAGAGTAGAATATGTTTAAAACGATCTACCGCATTTACTCCAATAATGAATGAATGCTCGTAATGAATGCATAACCTAATCAGGTTGTCAATTTCTTAAACATCTTAACCCCGCGTACCAACCCACTGCCCCCACCTCTAAATATTTCATGCAATTTTTTTTTAATAAAAGGCGTCCTCATTATACGAGTAAATACAGTTTTCTTCCGCCAGGGCCTCATATTATGAACATGTCTGCTTGCAGAGAGTGTTGTGTTGTGTTTTATGGCACATAGGCAACTGAGGCCATCATGTGCCAAGAACAAGGTATAGGAAAAGTCTTTTGTTGAATATTATAGAAATGCAAGAATCATCCCTGCTCTAGAGGCCCTCCTACATTAATATTACCCAGTGAACACATACACAAGTTTTATCAATGGCTACAAATAAAAGCTTTAAAGAGGGCCGGGTAACCTCAGTAGCTTTCCTTGGCTGCGGAAGGATATCGAGGCTCCCCAACCAATCAAAATATAAGCCTCAGCTTTCTTCTCAGGCATGAGAAAGTGGCTGAGGTGTACTAAAATTCAAACAAGCCAGTGGGTAAAAAATTTAGAGCCTCTTGAGAAATCCCGTTTCGTTAAGAAAGCTAAAACCACATCATCTCCTAAAAGCAGTGCGGGATGAAAAGGAATGCATTTATTATAAAATTCAGTAAAATACGTTTTTCTTAGTTCTTCCAGTTCCACACAAGAGAATAAAATGTGGTTAACCGTGAGTTCATCTCCGCATTCTTGGCAAACAGGTATGTCTTGTTTTGATAGTAGGAAGTTGTGCGTAAGGTGCGTGTGGCCTAGTCGGAGACGGCATAAGATCACTTCCTTGAAACGTTCTTGGTGCACACACAACTTAAATTCACCTGAAACTGGTTTTACCAAGTGCAGTTTATTTCTGACCTCATTGTTCCAAGCCGACTGCCATCTTTTCCTTAGTTTCCTTGCTACTAATTTCATGCAATCGTTAAGCGGCATATTTACTTTCTTTATTTCCTTGCCACGAGCTTTACCAGCACACACATCTGCTCTCTCATTGCCTTTGATTCCCACATGACTCGGGACCCAGCACAGTTTTATATTTTGTCCTTGAGCTGTGGCAGTTACTATGTTGTGTATGATGTCACCAAGCCGAGGGGAGCTTGCATTTTTAGAATGGAGAGCTCTAAGTACACTTAAAGAGTGTGTAAATAACAGCATTCTTGAGCATTGCATCAGTGTAAAATTCTGTAAAACTAATGCATTTTTCTTCAAGGGCACGGAATTCTTGTATTATATGTTGCTGTGGAGTTTGTTTTTTACGGAAATGTGTAAGAGTGAGGTCACAGATTGCAGGAAAATTGTACCATGGAGGAAGTGGACCTCGTCTTCGAGCAATGGCAGGTAATGCATCCATTACGCAGAGGTTTTGGCACATCTCTTCAAAACGCAGAAGTGGCCTTATAGCTAATGGTGTGTTGTTAAATAGTGTTCCAGATGGGCACTTTGTGACTATTTGGTGACAGTTATGTTTAGGTAGTGAACGGATTTTTAAAACGTACAAGCATGTGAGCATGGTTCTTCTCTCTGTAAGTGATGGTTCGTTGGTTTCCACATAAAGACTGTTTATCGGTGACGTCCTGTATGCACCGGTGGAATGACGCAAGCCTAAATTGTGTACTGGGTCTAGCCGTTTAAGGTACGATTGCCTCGCTGATCCATAAATTATGCAGTCGGAATCTAACGTACAACATACTATAGAGCGATGAATCTGTAAAAGACATGTCCTATCGGAACGCCAATGTTTTCGTGAAAGTACTTTTAGTATATTCAGAGATTTAGAAACTTTCTGAGTATGTTTATGTGTGGTAGGAATGTGAGCTTTTTGTCATAAGTTATTCCTAGAAATTTGTGCTCGTCTTTAAATAGTAGTGCGACTTCATTTAAATACAGTGAGGGATCAGTGTGCAGTCTTCTTCTAAGCGAAAAAAGAACAGCTACTAACTTTTGCATAGAAAACTTGAAACCGTTTTTGTCTGCCCATGTTGTTAGTTTATTTACTGTCATCTGTATTTGCCTCTAACATGATATAACGCTAGAGGATGTGCAAGCATTCTGGAGATCGTCGACGTAGGCAAAATACATGATAGACTTTGGAATTAATTTTGCTAGGGAATTCATTTTTACTATAAAAAGCATGATGTTTAAAATGCACCCCTGAGGCACGCCGTTCCCTTGAATGAAATTCTTAGAAAGAGTGGCACCCAGGCGTACTTGAAATTAACGGTTGGTCAAAAAGTCACTCAAGCATTTCAGCATTCTACCGCGGATGCCGAGGTCTCCAAGGTCCCTCAGTATGCCAAACCTCCATGTGGTGTCATAGGCTTTCTCTAAATCGAAAAAGACCGCAAGGCAGTGTTGCTTGAGTATAAATGCTTCTCGGACTGTGTTCTCTAGGCGGACTAGATGGTCGGTTGTAGAGCACGCCCTTTTTAAACCCACACTGATGGATGTCAAGATCATCACGGGATTGTAAAAGAAATAATAATCTAATGTTAAGAACGCTTTCAAATTATTTGGCAAGTACACTTGTTAGGGCTATAGGCCTGTAATTGCCAGGGGTGGTAGGTACTTTCCCAGCTTCAACAACGGTACAATAATCGGTTTTTCCATGCCTCCGGCATCTCTCCTGATAACCATATTTTGTTAAAAAATTTCAGAAGCGAGTCTACACCGGGTGCGGACAGGTGGGCGAGCATTTCGTAATGAACTTCATCTGGTCCTGGTGCACTCTGTTTACCGGAAGAAAGTACGCTGTTAATTTCTTGTAGCGTAAATGGGCTATTACATGCTTCGTGAGCATTGCCCTTTATCGGCAGTCTTTTTCTTTCGTCTGTGTTTTTATAATGTAAAAATCATTCTGTATAATGAGAGGAACTAGATACAGTGGAAAAATGTTCACCTAATATGCCAGCTTGTACTTTGATATTTGTACATCAGTGTCTGTCAGAAGAGGAACTGTGGACAGAGAGTAGCGACCATTCAGTTTGTGTATCCGTTTTTTTCGATGAGACTTGGCTGTTAATCGAGGAAATGAAACGCTGCCAAGATGATTTTTCGGCATTTCGACGAATGTTCCACACTTTTGCTCTTGCTTTTTTAAAGTTTATAAGGTTCTCCTGTGTGGGGTATCGGCAAAATATACCACAAGCTTTATTTTGTTGGTTTTTTTTTTTCTTCTTTGAAATCTCGTGTCCACCACATTTTATGGTTGCGTTCTACTATTCCTGAAGATTGGGGGATAGCCAAGTGTGCGGCAGCAAGAATGCAATTTGTGAACTTTTCATTTATTTCATTTACATTAAAATTTTCCAACGTAATATTTTCTAACGTGGCTCCTGTTCTAAAAAGCTGCCAGTCTGCTAAATTGAGCTTCCAACGTGGTTTTGTCTGGGTGACTGATGCTGGGGATGGCAGGCAGATTTCAACAGGGAGATGATCGCTTCCGTATGGGTTGTCTAAGACATCCCATTTAAAATCGCTAAGATCTGATGGAGAGCTAAAAGACAAATCTAAAACACTCATTTTTCCTGAACTAGGGGAGCAATATGTAGGTTTACCGGTGTTCAATAAACAAATATTGTTGGATAGTATAAAATCCTCAATAACCTGACCTCTGCTATCGGTTTTCTCACTGTCCCAGAAACAAGAGTGTGCATTAAAATCGCCAACTATCAAGTATGGCTCCGGTAACTGTTGTAAAAGGCTCTCTAATTCATGCTGTCTTACTTTGAGATGTGGTTGAAGATATACGCTACAAAGTGCAATGGTTTTGTAACCAACCACGGTGGCTGCTACGGCTTCGAACCTAGTTTTGAGTTTGATCTCGCTAGCTGCTACGCCAGGTTGCACAATGATGCCTACGCCTCCCGAGAGTCTGCTCGCCTCCTCCCGGTCACGGCGGAAGACAGTATACTTCTTTAGCACCTTTGAGTGTTGACGGCCTAGATTGGTTTCCTGCACACATAAAGCAATAGGGGAAATTGTGTTTAAAGTGCCTTTTATGTCGTTATAGTTATTTACGAGACCTCTGCAGTTCCAGTGTATTATGAAAGCCATCTTAATGTTGTGTGCATGTGAGCAGATAAAATTAAATTAACTTTGATTTGGCCCCTTGACTCGGAGCCTCACATTTTTTTGATCGACCCAAAGACCTCCGCCGTCCGTCCGATGAGGACGGCACGGGGCTGTCCTGGGTCGTGCCCATCGCCTTAGCAGAGGCGCTGGACGATCGTGCAGGATGCACGCTGACTTTTGAGTTAGACCTCGACCTGTGGGAAGAGGTCTTGAGGCCCGCTGACCCGGGGGTCTGCGCAGCCTGCTTTGGAGTTGGCGGAGTAGTATCAGCTACTCCACCAGGGGGCGCGGATGGCCCTGCCATAGGCCCACTGCATGCGGCCTGGACAGGTGCCGAAGTCTGGTGTGATGCGCCGAGCCCACGCACCACATCGGCGAAGTTTGTTTTTGCATTGAAGGAGAATCTGTTTCGGCGTATCGCCTTCTTGCTTCCCTGAAAGAAATGTTTTCAGTGGTTTTCAGTGCAATTATTTCTTGTTCTTTTTTCCAGGACGGACAAGCCCTGGAGTATGCAGCATGGCCTCCCTCCCAATTTGTGCACCGCGGGGCAGCAACACATTCATCTGACTGGTGGTCCTTCGACGAGCATTTCGCACAAGTTTTGCGGCCGCGGCAACTCTGTGAGCCGTGGCCGAACCTCTGGCAATTGAAACATCTGCGTGCGTTGGGTATATATGGCCTTACATTTATTTTCAGGTACCCGACTTCAATGCTTTCAGGTAGTGTGCTTGTGTTGAAAGTGAGGATCATGTGTTTCGTTTCTATTTCCTTGTTATCCTTCCGGATCTTTATCCGCTGAACATTTATGACATCTTGGTGGGCAAGGCCTTCAAGCATTTCTTTTTCAGAGAGGTGAACAAAATTAATTTCTGATATGACGCCTCAGACTGTGTTCAAAGATCGGTGTGACGTGATGGAGACAGGAATCTCCCCTATCGATACAATGTTTGCAAGTTTCGAGTGCTGGACGGTGTCACGTACTTTGAGCAGTAAGTCGCCACTAGCCACTTTTGATACCTTGTACCCAAAGCCCAAGGTATCTGTCAGGCACTTTGCTACCAGGAATGGGGAAATCAGTCTTGCTTGTTGTTCTTCAGCTTTGCTGTGAATAACATGAAATTTTGGGAATGACACTTCCCTTTTTTGAAAAAAATCTTCATCGTTCCGCCCTCTTTTTAGAGAGCGATCAGTTTGGGAATAGAGGGGAGCCATAAAAAAGTTTAATTTTTCAGTCACGGTGCCAGCCACCCACCACGGAGCCCAACAAGGGGACGGGACAACAACTTGCACGCAAGTCCTGCCCACGCCAGCTGTACACCTCAACTATGACCAAATATGACGAAACCCAGGGTAGTTCGCCACACAAGGTTAACCCTAGCCGCCCATGAAGAAATGAAAAAACCGGGAAACGACGAGGAGACAGGACAGTAGTCAGAAAGAAGATAGGAAAGTAAAAGATGGAGAGGAGGACAGGAAAAAGGCGACTGCCGATTCCCCCCCGGTCGGGTCAGGCCGGAGGTGCCGTCTACAGGAAGCTGGGGCCAAAGTGGTGCCTCCGCCGAGGGCCCTTAAAGGTCCAAACACTCGGCATCGGCTCAACCACCAGGAACCACTTTTCCCCGGACACGGCGATGCCACGCACGGCGAGGCGCGGGTGCTTGGGTCCGTGGTGATGCACCATTCACCATCGTCCCCCTGCGGGGATGTCCCTGTGGATGCTCGGGAACTCGTGGTGTCGCCACTCACCAATGCCTGCAAGCTGCAGACGCCCCCCTGAGGGGAGCTCGCAGATTTGGGCATTCATTTACTCTGATGCAATGCTTAAAAGGCAGCAGTAAAAATGAAAAATAGGCCGCCATCTAAGCGCACACAATTATGTGTTGGGAGAGCTTTCAGCAAGTGCCAATGCTGTGTGTTTTAGCATGAGATAATGTCTCACTTCAGTTATACTTCTTCACATGCTTCACTGAATATGTGCAAAGAATGCGTCTTTAGTGAACTGCCTTTCATTTGTGAACTCTCGCCACTCTGGTACAGGAAACAGGGTAACGGTAGGATGCAGCACTCAATGACAGTGCCCTCCAAAAAAGCCATATTTCAACTGCAGATTATGTTTGCAAAGCTATGCTATAGCTGCTCTGGCTGTGTGCCATGCATATAGCAATAACTACTCAGTTTTTTTTTTTTTCCAAAGCCCTCAAAGCTCTCTGGGTGCATTTATTGGTAAGAAATAAAAAGATAACGACCTTAGTTTGCACAATAAGCAAATAGGGCAGACTACCATTGAGCATCGTCAGCCATTCACCTTTTTAAGCAGCTCTACAAATATTTTTGACCACCACCAACTCATTACAGCTTTTCACTGGATGGTTTCTGAGGGTCTAACGTTCCAATGCGGCTCAGGCTATGAGAAACAGCGTAATGGAGGGCCTCGGATAATTTCGACCACCTGGGGTTCTTTAAAAGAGCAATGACATCGCACAGCAAATGGGCCTCTACCATTGCGCCTCCATCGAAATGCGACTGCCGCGGCCGAGGTGGTACCTACGTCTTTCGGATCAGCAGCTATAACCACTAAGCCACCGTGGCGGCTCTCATTACAGCTCTTGAACTTCTGGCCTGTTGAGGTTCTGGTCTGTTGAGTGATCAATGCCGTCTTACATGTGTGCAGATAGATTATGCCTTGTCGGGCGTTCTTTTGTTTCCTTGTGTTATGTCCCGAGCGATAAACTTGCCTCTTGTACCAACCAGTTTAAACACCTTTGAACCTTGCAGCCTTCGGCAAGATCGGCAGCCTTTGAATCTTGGTCCCATAGGCCAGTGCTGTCGAGCACAGAAATGATACTATCACGTCTAGTGTTCATTGCCAAAACAACACAGAATATCCCAAACCCCGAAGGCAGTAGTGTGCATATCTAATACTGGCACTTTTTTTACACATAACCACTTGATGACAGCCAAAAGAAGTTTTCACATTAAACTAGAGTTGTGGTTAGAAAGCTTTTTCTTCATTTTTGTCTATTTGAAGCAGTATACTATGTGTTGTGCCCGTGTTAATGTTTATGTTTTTGAACTAGCATGTTTTTTTCTTTAAGTTACTTGTGCAAATCTGTCAACTTCTTTTCAGTTTTTCTGTGCTATAAATTGTATAAATTATAGTTGTCTTTTGCACAGCTGCTTTTAGAAATGTTATCCTTTGCTACGATACATGTAATGCCCACCTGCTAAGGTCTCAACCAGAGACCGGCAGTATTCCAAATAAATAAATTAATAAAATATTTGCTCTCTCAGAGCTGCTCAGAGAGAAAGAATCTAACCTGGAGCAAATATGTTGCGATTAAATCCAGTTATTACGCCATTACACAAAAAATGAACAGTTTAACTTTTGAGCATGAACAGAGGAGTTTCCCCACAAGTTGTTTCACAGGGAGTCATTCTTAAATGGTGCGGGCAGATCACCTATGAGCAGAACTGGAGCTAACAAGTGGCTTCGTTCATTATATTGCGACTAATAAAGTCAATATTTCCACCCTTCTTTCCCTTTTTCTTTCCTATTAAAAGATCCTATTCAGCACGAGCTCTTCAATAGGTACTAAAAAAATTATGCTGTTACCGAAAAGAACGTCATGCTGGGCAAGTTGGTAACTGTTCACCTTTAATTGCAGGCGCGAAAAAAGACAGCACAAGGCAGAAATACTGGATGGAGCGCCAATCGCAACTGATTTATTCGAAGGCGACACGTACAAATATATACCACCTTACATCATATCAACTTTGAAGATGATAGTATTCATTGCATGTAAGATGGTATATATTTGTGCCTGTTGCCTTCGAATAAATCAGTTGCGAGTAGCGCTCCGTCCCGTCTATCTGCCTTGTGTCTTTTTTCGCACCTATAACTAAAGATGTTACAGAAAGCACAAAGAAAATGTCCAGCTTCTATGATCTGCTTCTCCATTCCTAAAATAAGTCTGTCAGCTTTGCTATCATAAATTGAACTATGTGTGAAAGGGGTGAAATAAACAAAAAATAAGACAAATTATAAGCAGCTTTGTCCCTTATGACCAAGTAAGACAGCAACCTTCACAACTCAGACAGTTTCAAGATATACACCCAAAGTTGCAGCGATGGCACGGGATGTTTCCATCAAAGGACGGGGTCCGTTATCTTGGATACCTTTCTTAACAAATACCTTACCTGCATGTTGTAATCGTGACTGCTGCAATTACATTTTAACACTATGTACAGCAGTAATTTACAGTGTAACCACAAGGCACATAAGAATATCATAATGGCGTGTATGCATTTTTTCTTTCCTGTCCCACTTCTATACATATTTCTGCCCAGTGAAGAGGGTCATTAAATTAGTGCGAGGCCCTAATTTAAGCGCATCTAATTTCAGCTGTGTGGTGGCTTTCCATCGCATCAAGAGAACACTCCCGCATTGTAAGATCGTGTCTGTTTTCATTTTCTGTGTTACTGACTACTTTCAAACCATTGTTAACTGTTTTTTTCTGTTTTCACTATTCTGAACTTGTTCCTTTTGCACTACACTATGTCTCAGTCCTGCACACAGCCTTGAATCAGGTTAGCAGTATGTTGTAAATACAAAAAAAATTAAATACAATGCTGCAACAGAAGACAATTATGCGCGATCAAAAACAACCTTGCAAAGGTGCACAGTATCTTAAGGCTGTAGCCTATTTTTAACAACTTTCAATAACTTCCAGCCATGTCGTATGAAATGAACAGTAGTACACAGCTTTTAGTGCACAGACATCCTTCGAAAAACTTTATGAATACATGTAGTCGAGAGTTTGACGCAGATCCATGTGCTCAGGCACGGTGATTCGATGAAATGAAGAAGCAGTCACTGAACATAGTCGACAAAAGAAGTTTCAAAACCTTTACAGGTTTCTTGTTCACAATGAGCAGGACAGGCGAGCTGGTGAATTTACGAGTCTCCTTTTTTCAGCTACGGTCACTGACTGCGTCTTCATACAATAGGAACACACGTAGTGCGTGACAAAGACAAGAGAGACAGGACAAGTGTATTTCTCTGTTGCATGCTACAGCTATCCCTAGGAGAAGATATGAACCGCCCAGTCTAACATCAAGTGTTGCTGGCCACACCTGACACTGGGCTGGTTGGTTCTACATGCTTTGTACTATTTTATCCTATTTTATCATCTGCCTCGAATGAAGACAATGGCATAAGGCAGCAATTCTGCATTTAAATAACATTTCACAAATGCCGGCCAAAGAGTCTGATTAGCATGCCTACTTGACTTACCAATTTTCCACACCTGGAAGCAAACTACATATGTGTGTTCTCCACTTGGCAGTTTGTGCAATCAGAGTGAAAACACTGACATGGGTGAAAGTATGCCTGCCAGCACTGCGGAGGTGTTAAGACAATTTGGAACAAAGCCAGAGCCACGTCTTCCTGTTGTGCTTCAAAATAAACTGAACAGGTTTACAGGTTTTCAACCCCCAGGTGCATGGCATTTTTCTCAGCGCACTTTAAAGCGGCTTCTCGCCAAGCACATAACCACAGGTGGGCTGCCAAAGCAACAAATAACCTGGTAAAAATTCCAGCAAGCAACACCACAGTCAGCACTAAAACTCTCTCGGTCACCCAGAGGTGCCTACTGGGATGACAAGCGAGAGGCAGCCGACTTATAAATAATCTGATGTCGCTGAGACATCCCTCTATCCATAACAAAAGAAAATCCGGCATCAAGTTTAACACGACTTGGCAATAATTGCGCAAACAGAATTTTCGTTCACCGAAATGTAGGGCGACTGCTGATGGAGCATGGCTCGCGTGGAGAAGGTATCGCTCGTTAATCGGCCGGGGTCAGTGAGGAGGCCCTATCGGACAGTGAGCGGATATCTTAGCGCCCTGTTTACACCACAAACCCCGGTTCGGAAGGATGGAGGCGAGATCGACGCGCGCCGAGACGTTGCCACCGGACAAGAGCGGCACCTCTTATATTTTCAAAGCCCGCTCTTCCGTCCGCCGAAACTGGCCACCACGCATCCGGCGGTGGGTCATCGCGGTGACCCAACTATAGAACGGCCGCTCCTCGGACGAGTCAAACGAGATTAAACCGCGCCGATCAAAGACCAAGCACAAAGGGAAAACGCGGAAGGCTCTCGTGCACGGTCGCTCGGCGATGCACTCGAGAACAATAGTCAGCGAAACAACGGTCCTATTCTTTTTCGGTTAAGAACCGTTTGTCGATAGCGGCGAACGGGCATTGAACGGGAAACCACCGTATCTGCATCCCCTCGCCAGCCCAAGCTAGGACGCTGCTGGTCGAACATTACTCCGAAACTTTATATTTTTAAACCTCCTCGCAGTGCGGGCACTTGAGAGCGGAGCCAGACGTCGGGGAAATCGTACCTGCTGGTCATGTTGCCGGCTGAGCGATGCCAGCGGATCAGACGCGGGAGGGAGCCTCCGTCATAGCGCCCGACGAGGCACACTTTGCGGGGGCTTTGAGCAGCGCGTTGCTCCGCTCAACAGCTTCACGCAGTGCCGAGGCTGAACGGGGGCTTCCGGTTGGGGCACAGCACCAGCACACACACTCTTCGACGCCGCTGCGAGAGCGGCCGCTGTTTGACAAAACGAAGGGACGCGTCGCTCGCACTCGCGGGACACCACACACGCGACGCGGCGATCGTGGCCAGTGCCGAGAGACACGCTGGCAAGAATCGGGAACGGCCACGCCGCGCTTCCTCTGGGCTCCGAAGAAACGTGTGCCCGCCACCTCGTGCAAATAATGGAGTCGGTCCCTCCGTGCAGCAGCTCCGAGCTGTCGCGCCGTCCTCGACTTCGGGTGCTGTTTTCGCAGCGTTCAGGTCACGTCCGCGTGCCCCTGGCGTGCCTAACCGACGTCCCACTGCACGTAGGTGAGGTTTCCGGCACGAAAATGCGGCGAAATACCATCAGTACAACAATTAATCGAGGCAGATGTGGAAATAGCTGATCTTATATTTATACTGAGAGCCATCTTGCTTCAAATGCCAGATATACCATGAGGGGACACCCCCATTGGTCCGTGCCCGCCGTAGCCTCGAACACAGGAGCGCGCCACGCGCCGTAGACGGCGTGAAACTCGGTCAGAAGCAGACGATTTTTTGCGGCGCTAGTGTTTATTCTACCTCAAGGAAGCGTTTACCATTGCGCAAGTTTTTAGCGAGCTTCATAAAAACAAATTCTAAGCTGAGGTTATAGAATACAAATACCCTTTTATAATATGTAAACTTCACTTGTATGATAACTTTTTATTACATATTTGCTTCGTAGACTACTTTCTAAAAATTGGTACGTCCATGGGTACTTGTGGCTACATCTCTCCACTCTAAATAACACGTCCAGTGGCAGCGCGGTAGCAGCGGTAGCGCGGTAGCAAACACTCCTAGTCCTTGGCTTTGTATACCTGTGGACAGGGGTTAATGCCAAAGAGGAAAACAGGAAAATGTTAGAATGTATTGCAAGCGACATTGATGAGCTAGGAGGACAGGGCGAGATAATTATATTAGGTGACATGAATGCACACATAGAAGACCTGCATGGGTACACGGATTCGACAGGAAGCATGCTGCAGGACATGTGTGACAGGCATGATTTAGTTGTATGCAACAGCACCGAGAAGTGTGAAGGGCTCATAACATGGGAGGCGGGGAGTCTGCACTCGACGATAGATTATGCACTAATGTCATAGAGGATGTACAACAGATTAGGGGTAATGAGCATAGATGAAGATGGTTCCAGAAGTCTAGGTAGTGACCACAAGCGTATCAAGTTGAGCTTCAGAAGAAAAAGCAATGTAGGACTGAAGCAAGATGAACAATCAGGGGGAAATTTTTACTCAGAAAAGCAATTGGAAGTAGCAGCCAAACAAATAGAGAAAGTAATTTTTGAGGATAGTGAAACAGAATGGACTTATACCAAATTAACTCGATTACTGGAGCTAGAGCTAGCTAAGGTGCGAGTAAAGCTAAAAGGGAAAAGATGCAAACCCAAGAGTTTGTGGGATGAGGAGGTCAAGAGGGCAATAGAAAAGCGCAAGGAAGCATCCAGGGAACACAGATATTCCAAGAGGGGGGAACCAAAACCCGAAGTAGACAGAAAATGGGATACCTTCATAAAGTGTAGAAGGGACGCATCCTATTTGATTAATGAGAAAATTAGAAGAAAGGGTGCCCAATGGATGTCAAAAGTAAATAAATAGGATAGAAAAGCAGCCCAAAAATTCTGGAAACATCTAAACGCAATGAGTAATAAAACTAGGCTAGAACAAAGGTTTATTGTTACAGATGAGGGTATTCGACTAGAAGGGGATGAAGCAATAAAACACATAGGAACAAGGATGACGGAAAAATTTTCAGCAAAGCACGTGGTACATAATTTATCGAAGGAGGATATACCGGTTACAGCAATAGCTTCACTTGAGCAAGGAGAGTGGGAAAGGGCAGAGAAGAAGGTTCCTAGTGGCACATAAACAGGACCAGATGGTATCCCGATTATGTGATAAAGAAGTTAGGACCAAAATCCAAGCAAACATTAATACAGGTAGTGAATAAAATGATAGTGGATGAGAAAGTTCCCGATGAATGGCGATTAAGTAGAATGAACATGATATATAAGGGAAAGGGGACAAAGCAGACGTAAGTAACTATCGCCCCATAACAGTGACATCTGTGGTTTACAGGGTGGTGATGCATATTATAAAGGATAGACTGCAGGCTTGGGTGGAGAACGAGGGGGTGTTAGGGGAACTACAGAATGGGTTCCGGAAACAAAGGAGGTTGGAGGACAATCTATTTTCATTGACACAGTGTATAGAAATTGCGGAAAAGGAACATAGGCCCTTATTGCTAGCATTTCTGGATATTAGGGGAGCCTATGACAACGTTACTCAGGAGCATTTGTGGGACATATTGGGCACATTGGATGTGGAAAAATGGAGTAATTAATCTTTTAAAAGATATATATAGAGGTAACAGAGTGCTCATAAAATGGGGAAAAAAATGTATCAGGGCCTGTAGAGATACAGCGGGGGCTTAGACAAGGATGTCTTCTGTCCCCTTTGTTGTTCATGTTGTACCTGCAAGGTTTGGAGGCCAAGCTAGAGGGGAGCGGACTAGGCTTCAACCTATCTTTTTTCAAGCAAGGGGAATTGATTAAACAGACATTACCGGGACTAATATACGCGGACGATATAGTGATAATGGCTGACAACAAGGAAGACCTGCAGAAGTTGTTAGACATATGCAGTACAGAGGGAGATAGATTAGGCTTCAAGTATAGTAAGGAAAAATCTGCAGTCATGATATTTAATGAAGAGGGCGGCGAGCATAGAATACAGGAGTTCGTGCTAAAAGTAGTGAATGAGTACAAGTATCTTGGGGTGTGGATAAATAACAGTGTTGAGTATCTGACAGAGCATGAAAAATATGTAATGAATAAAGCTAGTAGGAATGCAGCTGTCATGAAAAATAGGGCACTGTGGAATTACAATAGGTATGAGGTGGTAAGAGGGATCTGGAAAGGGGTGATGGTCCCTAGCCTGACCTTCGGGAATGCGGTCCTGTGTATGAGGCCAGATGTTCAAGCAAGGCTGGAAATTAGGCAACGGGGAGTAGGGAGGTTAGCTTTGGGAGCACATGGCAATACACCAAATCAGGGGGTACAGGGTGATATGGGATGGGCGTCTTTCGTGAGCAGAGAGGCTAGCAGTAAGATAGCATTTGAGGAACGATTGAGAAAGATGGAGGAAAAGCGGTGGGCTAGGAAAGTTTTCAGATACCTGTATATAAAGAATGTTGACACGAAATGGAGAAAGCGAACTAGAAAATTGACAAGCAAATATCTGGACAGCAGTAAGGGGGCAAATGAGCAATTATCAGTTAAGAAAAAGGTTAAAGGAACAGAGAGAGCTTTGTGGAAAACAGGGATGCTGACGAAATCGGCACTGGAAACATACCGGACCTTTAAACAGGAAATTGTCAAAGAAAATATCTCTGATAATTGTAGGGGAAGTTCTTTGTTGTTTGAGGCCAGGACTGGAGTTTTGCGGACTAAGACGTATAGAGGCAGGTACCACTTTGTGCATTGCGTGCGGAGAGGAGGAGGAAACGGCTGAACACTTGATACTCTCCTGTAAAGGGCTTCTCCCTACAGTGGAAGGCAGCGGGGCTGACTTACCCAAGGCATTGGGGTTTAGGGATAGTGAAGGGAAAGTGGATTTTAAGAGGTTAGAAGTAACCAAGCGAAGGTTATCTGATTGGTGGCTAAAAGCAAGACAGGAGTAAAATTTCACATGACATGGCTAGGTGGCTTGAGCCACCGCCCGATGTAAAGGGTTCAGCCGTATCCATCCATCCATCCATCCATCGTGGTGTACAGAAGTTTCGGCTATTTTCTCTGCTGTCTGCCACATAGTTTGATTGAAATCATGAAGAAGAAGCGGTCCAAGCAGCCACCCAAGAAAATACACTTGGTCTTTGATGAACGGGAGCGCCGGTGAGCGATATTCATTCTCGTAGACCTCACACTTTGACAGGTAGTTAGCGAAGTTGTCTTCTGCAGGTCGCATCGTGCACCGGCTTGTTTGATGTCTGGGGAGCAGTTGGACTCGAGATGAGCGTTCACTTCGACATCGCTGGGCTTATCGCCGGGTTCGATCGCACTGTGTACTATGTTGGATCCGTTGTGCGGCATGGGACGTCCTGTGCGTGACAAGTTGAGTTGGCAGCGCTCTTTGCGTGTTCAGGGGAAAGCCACAGCGCACACATTGCGCTGCTCGTGCAGAGAGAGCCGCGCCTGTCTGGGGCTATTGAACGGTGCGCTGCATAGGGTTCGAGATGTGGGGGCCCTTTGCGGGGCTTGCGCGCGTCGACCCCGATGCCCAGAAGGTGTGCGATCGCATGTCGCTTTATTTTCCCAGCCTGTGCGCATTGGACAAGTGTGCTTGGATCATTGGCTGCGTCGCGACCTTACTAAGAGGGCGTGTTTTTGAGAGTTTTATAAGGCGCACAATCATCAGCACATGATGAAGGCAAACATATATGCTGGATACGCGCTCGCGGAACTGGCATTACGTCGTTAAAGGCGGCGCACCACAGTTTGGTCTGTGCACAGTGTTTGAGCTTAATCGTTAAACATCAAGGCACGGTGCCTTTATGTGATGAATCTGAGTGGATGGTGCTTGCTGTGTTAACCTGCGAGCAGATAAGCATATTCACTCATTTAATTGGGCAGTAGAAGCCATGCATTTATTGTTTAGACTTGAAAGAAGAATGTTAATTCTGCAAGTTTGCTGTCAAGTGGCAAAATTAGGTCTTACACAGATGAAAGTAACGTAGAAAAAAAAATGACGTGATGCACATGCAAACAGAGATAGCATCATTGAAACGCAAGGGTTGCAAATAACACTGGCATGTGAACTGGGCGCGAAAAGAACAATAAATACAGGCACTTCATTGTATCACTGGCTTCATGCCCAGATCCCATGTTCGTCAGAGCTGGCCACTCAACAAGAAACAGCAGACTTAGCATAGCACGCTGTGTTCAGAACCCTGCCAGCCAAGGTACTGCATTTGCTGCTGCAATGCCTGTGATTTGGCCCTACAATCACTGCTATAGCCTGTCGTCTGCCCGCAGGGTTACCGAAAGGGCATAAGGCACTTTTGTTTCAGTCTTATGTGACGGACATAAATGTAAAACATTTCTGTGGTGAGGGTGCGCTCTGTCATAAAGCTGAGCTGTGTATGTAATGGTGGAAGCTATTTCAAACATGTTCAGGGTAATTGTGTACGCCTAATGTGCTTTCTGTTTTAAATTCTTTCAGCTCCCCAGCGTAACTAACTGGGCCTCCCGTGTGTCCTCCCCTCTTTTGCAGGGAATTCCTGACTGGCTTCCAGAAGCGCAAGAAAGAGCGTCAGAAGAAGGCGCAGGAAAAGATCATGCAGGAGGCCAAGGAAGAGAAGCGACGACTCAAAGCCGAGGTACTGCTGCACTCAGAAACTTGGGGACACATATAACATCTTTAGAGTGGAACACAATAGCTTAAGGGATCCCCATTTTTGCTGCTTTGGTGTTTGTTTCCCGAAGTGGAAGAAGATGACGGCCGTTCTTCCCTAGCCAACGCCAAGAACTGGTTCTGGCGGGATTTTCCAGCCATTTTTCTTGCTTCTCTTTTGTAGCGATAGCTACATTACGGTAGCATTTCCATCCTTCAGCGTGGCACCACCGCCACCCTGTCACATGGTTGGTCACGTGGCTGATCATGTGATTCGTCACTTGTTTGGTCACATGACCAAGTTCCACTCGGCCAGCTGTAGCTATCGTGTCACTCCAGGTTGAACCAAAGCTAAACCACCGCCAATTTTTTGCTCTTTCTGCTTTCTTCTTCTTCCACGAGCAGGTTGTGAGGACATCACGAGGTCACACGACCTCTCTGTACCAATCATTGATTTAATTCTTATGCTCCACAGCAGTCAGGCTGCCCACAATCCAGTGGGCAGGCTGTGATGGCGTCACAAGGTCGTGCGACCTCCCTTGACCAAGCAGCTAATTTCATGACACACGCCGCCTTATTTGTAAAATGTGGACTCTAATGCTATCACAATTGCCCAGTGGTTGTGGCGCTCAGCTGCTGATCCGAAATACGCGAGTTTGATCGTGCCATGATGATCCCATTTCAATGAAGGCGAATTGCTGGAGAACCGTGTACTTTGCGGTATCAGTGCACTTTAAAGAACCCCAGATGGTCGAAATTATCCGGAGCCCTCCACGGCGTCCCTCATAGCCTGAGTTGTTTTGGGATGTTAAACCCTATAAAACTAAAACCAGTCCAATGCTATCACATAAATAGTGCATGGTGCACAGCTTGGTTCAGTCATGTGGCTAATGACTGCTACCAAAGGAATAGTTGTTGGTCTGAGAAGTGGTGACTACACACTTTATTGTTCTCTGATCAGTTTTTTTTTTTTTCATTTAAAAATGAGGCTTGTAGCGTAGCATAAGTATATCTTGGTCAACTAATTTCTCAGGTGCCTTTCATATTGTGCCACAATGTTGTGGCAGCATCGCAAGCATACATCTAATGACTAGTGGACTGCAAAAGTAAAGTGTCTGCATAAATCCAAAGACAAAACTCTCATTCAGAATAGCCATCCAGTTTCACTGAGCTCACAAACTTGTAAAATCTTGGGGCATATCATTCATAAACATATAACTGCATTTATTGAGGAATACAACCCACTTACTTGTATGCTACATTGCTTTAAGCATGTTTCTAGCATCTGTACTGCTAGGATGGCTGCTGTGTGACTGCCACCATAGTCAAATACTCTGTCTAAAAACTGGCATAAAAGGTGCCACTTTTTTTTGCTGTTCACTCTCCTAGACACTCTGCAGAGGTTAGATTTGTAATCTTCCAGCTGCCCTTGTTTATATGTTACCAGCCAGTGCAGAAGTCTCTGGTGGCCAACCCTTTTGGGAGTACAAGTAGCATCAGCTCTTCTAAGGCTTGCGTCAGCTGTGTGTTGTACGCAGCCCTTGTCGAAAATTGGGGGGCCGGTTTTCTGTTTGCTTGAGCAGTTTCTATAGTCGTATACAACATTCATGACCACTGTACAGAATTCCTGCATTGCAAAAAAGTAATCAGCTGATAAACCTTTTCTTGTGACCGAAACAAGAAACAGCTCAAGAAATTTGGTGCCTTTTTAGTCAGACAAAAAAAAAACTACAGAGAACGTTTACTGCATTCGAATCAGTGCAAAAGCACGGATTTCTGCTACGTTGAAGATGATGAGCGGGCATTGCCGCGTGGCAGAGCACTCTCGCTGAGCCAGCTGTGAACAGACAAGGGAACAGACAGCAAACGATTTTGCTCAAGGTTGGTTCCCATCGAAACAGTGCTTACGCACTAAAAGCTGATTTTGTTTACTGCTTCAGTTGATCAGTGGCGTAACACGGCCCAGTGGATTTTGGCCTCTTGTTACCAACTGCTGTTTTTTTTTTCAAGTTGTATCATGCAGTAGGCCTTCACACCGGGCTGGTGCAATGACACTTGCACCCCAAGGTTGCTTGAAGTAAGGTGGTAGTTTTGTGCTCTATCTAAGGCTTGGCATCACTGGCAGCCACACGGAAGTCTGAAGGCCTGACCTGGAATGCCACTTAGTCCAAAAAGGAAGAGCCCGGCATAGTTTTGAAATGCATAGGCTGTGGCAGTGTCGCAGCTGTTAGCAACAGTGAGCTGGTGCAGTCACCACGTTCTGGGACAACTGGCAGTATCTTCAGCAAGATTGCGTCTACACGTAGCATCTAAAGGTGGGTTGACTGCCAGCTGTCATTATTTGATTGGCAGACACTGGCTCCAACTTGGGAAAGCAATGATGTATGCCCCGTGGTTCCGGATGAAGCTGTGCAAAGGTCAGTGACAGCAGGCTGAAAGGCAACCCTGTCAGTATAATTGATGTTTTGGTGTACCCTCTGAAAGGCACAGTAGGCCAGTGCTTATCCAGTTAGGGTTGTTTTCCTACAGCCACGTTTCCGGTTCTGGATCGCAAAGGTTTTGAATTGTGAGCGCCCGTTGAGACTGCCTGCAGGTCTTTCGTAGAGGGAAAGCTCCTTATTTTCTTGGATGACCCTGAGCCATGTAATTCTGTAATTGGTGCAGATTATTGTCCACAACAGCATGTTTGAACTCTGCTTTCTATCTTTAACTTGTCAGATGTCTTGTTGCCCATTTTAACGCAGCACAGTTGCAACTTGTGTGAGTGGCTAAGTGGATGTCTCAATTTGAATTTCAGAAGCGAGAAATTATGCAGCGCCTCCTAGGGGACAAGCCAGTGCCAGGTAAGCGCACTTGCATGGTTTGTGGTTTGCTTGGTGCGCATGGGAGGAGGCCTGAAACTAAGTGCAATAAAAATCACACAGTATAGAACGACATCGCTGCAAGCTTTTCGGATAATTGGATAATTGACTGTGAGAGCCTGATGTTGATGTTGAATGTCTGGCATGTTTCTGATGACAGTGGAATATGTTCATATGCAACTGCTTTGCACCAGTGTGTACTCCAGGGACTTGTGGTTCATATACCCTCCTGAAAGCGTAAACTGTCTCTCAGATTTTGTTTAAATGCTTATGATATGGCGGTTTAGGTTCCAAAGCATAATTGAGATGTCTTTTCCTGCATTTCGAATTTTCGGCAGTGTTTTGGCAAATGCCGCTCATAGAAAAAAACGCGACAGTTCCGAAGCTCGGAGGAAAAGTACTGTTCCCTCTTAAGTCCCTGTGTGTGCTTACATGTATTCGCAGAACTATGTGCGCTACTAAATGCTTAAGGGTACTTAATGCCCAGTTGCAGTGCATGTGAACCCGTGTGGATCTGGAGCGCAGCCCCTAGGTGCCCGTTCCTGAGTTCCATGTCATAGTCGTCGGCGTAGCTGATTGTCCAAGTAGCAGAGTGAAGCGCAACCTGGAAGATGGCTGCCACGAAGAGGTCCCCGAGGGTGGCCAGCAGTGTAACATGCCAGCCGTGGAGAGCTGGACTCAAGTTTTGCATTACTGGCTATCATAATCATGTGTCATTTTTTTTCTTTACTCCCAGTGCAAAACATGCTCGCACTGACTCCCACCTTTTTGAGAGGTTCTGAAAAGGAGGGAAATGGTACGACTTTGTCCATACTCACTAGAAAGCAGCATAGGTCCCTAAAGAAGCTGAGAACGAGTTTTTTTACAGCAATAAACATTCTTCCATGGCTGTCCTGCCTGTGACTTCGTTCTGCAGTATATTGGAAAAATTTTCCATATCTCGGTCTGAGGAGGATACAACACTCAGTAGTTCATAATGGGGCCATTGCAGCATTTAATACAACTTATAATTAGCATGACCGTCAGGCATTGTTTGTTCGTTGTGTCTCAATGTTTGCAGTAAGTGGGCTATAGTTGACATAATCAGACATATCAAACAGTACCCCCAGTGCGTCCTTTTTTCTTTTGTCATTTTTTTTCTGTGCTGTTTTTGTGACATCAGACTGCAGACTTCTGTGGTCCACTTTGTACACGATGTGTGTGAATCATCATTGCTTCACTGTGGTTTGGAACCAATCAGCATGTTTTCACGTCGCTGTCCTTTTTTCTTTATCTGTATGCAAAAGCAGTGCAAGCACCACATTCAGTGCAGAATAAGTGATCAGAGTTGCTTTTAATGATGGCACGTGTATGTCATCTAGTTATGAAACATTTAGCCTCAGGTATCGTGGTTGTATGTTTACAGTGCTCGGATTTTGCCAGGCACCATCTGCTAAGCATTGAGCAGTGGCAGCCTCTCCAGAAACAGCTTGCTGATGCTGTGTATGTGTCCAGCTGAAGCAGTGAGCTTTGACACATGAAGAAGGCATTCCCTGCCATGCAGGCGTTAGTCTTAATAACAGCAATAATAATTAGTTAATGGCAGATAAATGAGTGCAGTGGCTGTCTCACTCCCGATAGAAACCTGTACCGTGCCGTGAGGGAAAGGATGAAGCAGGAGTGGAACAAGTAAGAGAGAAAGAGGTACCTTAGTGGAGCGCTCCGGAGTAGTTTCGACCACCAGGTGTTTATTAACATGCAACTGACATCCCGCAGCACATGGAGATCTTTCTGCCGGGGCTAGGATTGAACCCATGTCCTTGGCTTCTTAGCATGAGCCATGCTTTGGGCAAAATACAAGGCAGGAGCACTTGGCAAGATTAGCGTAGATTCAGTGCAGGAGGAAGTGCCCTTATAGGCAGCATTTGTGGGGAAAAACAATACATAGTGGCTGTATGGTGCAACCACCCTTCTTCTCTTTACTTTGAGCCATGCAAAGACGCAGATTCGGAAGTCGACACAGAACCCTCAGCAAATTGTTGCACTTGATACGGTGGCAAAGCAATTCGTCACTGATGCATGTGGTGGAGGATAAGGTTGGTTGCTGTGCTTTGGCTGAAGTGTGCTCTCTTCCCTTGCTACCCGCCATAAAATGATCCCAGAGACCCTATGTATGAAGGGGAAGACGGATAGTGTTGAGAGCCCATGAGTTTCCCACCTTGTCTTCCATGCGAAGAGGTGATTTCCCCCCCAACAGATGTGTCTCACACTGACTTTGGAGCATGCAAAAACCACACTGGCACTGCATGGTGAACGATGTTTTTCCAGCATTAGCTGCTATGCTAATGCAAGACAGGCCCTCCCTCCAGAGATTGTGTTGTCATCATGCGCATGACACGGCAGCACATAGCAATCAGTCACACAAACTATTTAAAGGAACATCCTATTGCTGAAGTGACCTATTGGCTAACGCTGAATTGATAAGGCAAATTACCTATTTGGCATTAACCAACAGGTCAGGACGCAGTAATTGCATCTTGAGCATTTGCCATGTATTTTTGTTTTGTGATTTCAGTTTTTGTATATTTGCCTGTCTTCTATTACTGTTCCTGCTTTCTGTATTTTTGTTCTGATATATTTTTTATATGCTCCCTCCTGCATGGTCCTTTGGCTCACAGTATCCTATAAGTAAATGATGTGTTGTGTATGGCCGTGACACCCAGTATACTATTTGACCCCTGGTATACAACGTGATCCCCGATGACAACTGGTGCTGAAATTAGTGTCACAATATGTGAAGAGTCCTGCAATTTTTTTTCGCATTTTCTGTGCTCGTGTAACCTGCATCTTCCAAAAGTTTTCGTATGAGAAGTAAAAGTCGCAGGGGTTCCAATGCTTGTGCAAATCTGCAGTGAGGAACGTGGTAGCACAGCACATGTTCAGTGTTCATGTCTGATTACTTATTTCTCATACTCAGTGCCATAGCCCCTTTGTGTGTGTCATGACAGTCACATCACATTTTTGGTGGAGTATATTAATGCGAGAGTGTTAGGGTCCTTTCAACGGAAAACGGCGCATGGCACCATGACTCGAAAATTCTAATTGGTCAACAAGGTTGTGATGTTGGAATTGCTTGAAAGAAAAAATGGCTGTTCCAGTGCTGGAGTTGCACCCTTGAGTAGTGAGCCAGGCATGCTAACGCTACACCACAAAGTAATTTTCGTTTAGTGAGGATAATTGGAGGCGTTGTGTGCAGATTACAGTACAGCAATGCGTAGTCAATTAGTGTCACTAAATCATAGCAATGATTATTTTTACTCTCTAGCACCATCGCATAACTCTCTTAAGGCCAAAGCACAGCAACCAACCTTATCCTCCTCCACATACATCCCAAGTTTTCACTAACAGTGTCTGTGAATTTAGGCGATGTTGAGTTTCTTTTCTTCATATACAGGCACATCCTCCCTCAGGAAACAATTTGCTTCAGGCTTGTTGAGCTTCATATACCTATGTGTAATCACCGCTCCATGATGATCTAAGATTTGATGTCGACCATAGCACTATATTGATAGATGCTATGCATTATGTTGCACACTGGTTACACTTGAAAACACAAATCAAGTATTGCTTTGAGCTAGACATAATGAACTCAGTCAGTGTTGTTGGGCATTGCTGTTCTGTTATTCTGCAGTGGAGATTTGTTTAACATGACCACTGCTTCAGAAGTTTGGAGGATGCTGCTTGGTACTAGTGCTGTGAGAGTGTCAGCTTTGCAGGATCCAGACGGCAGTGTCATCACCGTTGTTAAGTGGTCTCTGTGTTGTTGCGCAGGCAGTGGAGCCGACAAGGAGGATGAGGAGGAGCCCGTAACCTACAACCTACCGGATCACACAGTGACCGTGACCAGCCTGGAGAGCTCCGACCTGTATGGGGATGTCCGCATTGGCGACAATCGAGCCGATGATAACGAGGAGGAGGATGACGACAGCATTGGCGATGAGATTGAGCGGGGCCGGACCACGGATAGTGACAAGCGAAGGTTAGAAGGGAGCAGCAGCCTTGCCACTCCTGCTAGCACAAATCAAGTGCACGCTGTCAATCCCAGATATGTCCAACTCGAAGGGGATTGTGAAATAATGCAGTTTATATATATATATATATATATATATATATATATATATATATATATATATATATATATATATATATGACAATAGATAAGCTTATCCATAACCTGCAAGCACGAATACACTGCACCCACACTAATGACGTGCATCTTGTAGCGATGTGCCCGCTGGTATGCTGGCAGCCCGTCACTAGGCCTAGCTCACTGTACATTGACGACACAATGGACGGTGCTTTGGAACCAGGTGCCACCCACCATAAGAGGTCTAATCCTGTTACTGGCACACTGTGAATAGAATAATACCTCATTAAATTAAAGTACAATTGATTTCCGGAGCCTGTTCACCAGCAAAGCAGGCCATGCAAGAGCCTTTGGGTCAGCCAAATTGGCTTCACTGTGGGACAATCAGTGCGCCGAGCAGAGGCTTTCATGCATAACAGTGGTTAAAATAGGTATGCCAGACCAAAATTTATCCATACCTACATCCCATGTAGCCTTAGTCATGCGGTTTTGCATTGTCTTCACGTGGCTAGCGCTGCCAGCAGGTGTTCAACACTGCACCGCCGATGTGGCTCAGTGCACAAAAAGTGATCATGGGAGTGCCGATAGGGGAAGCGCTACTTGCAGGCGCGCGGCGTCTCATTTGATTATATTGGATGTCTCGCTGAATGCGAGTTCGATAAATGCATACAATGGGGCCATACTTTTGCAATGGGATTTTGAAGGATATGTTTTGACTGTTCGATATATCCATTTTCGATATTGCGGGGATCAGCAGTTTTTTTTTTTTCACTTTCTCCAGAGAGGCCTTCATAACCCGTGACCAGTGTTGTAGGCGTTACCAAAAAAAAGTAACGAAATACGTTACTAGTTACACTTAAAAAAAAAACGCGTTACCGCCCTGTGTTACTTATACAAAAAGGAATGCGTTACCATTACCGAAAAAAAGTACTGCACGTTACTTTGCTGTTACTTCATAGCCATAAGTTCTAATCAGGGCGTCTTCGCCTTAACTCACAATAACAATTTTACAGAGCTCATATTTCACATAAAACATTTAGCCCTAACGATGATTTTACGCAAAATCTTGATTTACCGAGAATACTTTGCACAAATGTGCAGGAGCTTAGCAATGTTATAGTGGCCTAAAGTTGCCTGTAGAGTTACATGTGATGGCTTTTTTAGCTCTGTGGCGCATGGTGAAGCCATCTTCTGAATGTGGCATTAAACACAAAATAAAACTTCGTCAATTCTAACTTCACAAAGAAAACATCGCTGAACTCTCAACAAGTTTACAGTAATTCTGAAAAATGTGATGTTCCAAAATGCTCGGCATGCTTCCACTCTTTAGAAGGTTATGTGTGTGAGTGGTTTAAGAAGGGGAGGTAGGTGAAGGCAAGTGTGTGAATGCGTGTTCGTGCAGGTGTTTTGTGCTTTATGGCTGTGTTTTTTTCTAGTTTGGTGCATCAACAAGGCCAGGTGTTTTCTGGTATGCATGCGAGCCGCAACAAGGGCCGTCGAGAGTAACGTTGGTCGAGACCACCTGTGCATTTTGTTTACTTGGAACATCATTTTAGGTGCTCTACGCTTTTTTTTTTCTAAAAAGGGGGCCAAGTGGAGAACAATTGGAAGAAAAAGTAACTAGTAACATGACACTTCACGTTGCCGAAAAATGTTAACGTATGTTACCCGTTACAGTTCCGAAATGGTAACGAGTACGTTACTAAGGTACCGAAAAAAGTAACGCGTTACCATTAACACGTTACCACCAACACTGCCCGTGATGAATTTTTGCTGTCATTGCTGAAAACTTGTTCTCCGCACGCATGTGGTGCAGGCTGAAGGCGCTTGACCGGCAGATGGGCGACTGCAGCGTGCAGCTGCGCGCAGCTTTGCACAAGGACAAGAAGCAGCGGGGAAAGATGCGCCGCATCAAGTTGCGCACCACCAAGAAGGCCAAGCTGGCACGCACACACCGGCTGTGACCCCCCCTTCTATTTCCTTGCATGTGTACATAGCCACCACTCTGACTGTAACCTTGCTGTTTTAATAAATAAATCCCCCATTCGACTTCTCTTGCACTGTATACTTGGAAGTAGTTGGGGTTGTCTTCATGCTGCAATGACGGCCGCCCAGGCAGTGCATGTTCATGAACAGGAGACTGCAGCGAGTGGATTGATGTCATATATTAGAGATGTTGTGATAAGTGTGCATCAGCAATGTGGTGCTAGCGGTTTTAATTTGCCACCTTTTGCACACTTGTGCATGCACTGCCAGACACTCTTAGAGAATGTGGGGGCAGCAGTCTCGGTCTCAAAGGAGATGCCCTCAACTCAGCGTGGCAAGCTCGGCCAGAGACCAGCTACCAAGTGGCAAGGGGGTGGTCATCTAGTGCCCAGTTTTCGCCGGTCACAATCCAGAGAATGGGTCGGAGCCAAAGGTTTACTAACAAAACAAAGTTATTCAGCAAAGAGCTGATACAGAGGATTTTCTAATCATTCGTTATAACACAAAGTGATTGTACTGTACAATGGAACATGCGCAAAGTAACACAAAAGAGGCTACAATACAAGAGAGACATTGCACCTAAAGTGCACTAATACATATATGAGAGACAGAGACACACAAAAGACAATTTGTTCACCGAGCACTGCGACAGTCCGACGACGGGAGGATCATGACGGAGCCGTCCTGCAGGCTGGCGCACGCTGCCTCGCTTGTCCGTGGCTGGTCGAGTGGTGTTGACCCGGGAGTCGCGCGGGCGCGCTTCTCGGAAGCTTAAACGGCCGCACGGGCTGACAGAACGTTCACGCGCACCGCGTCTGTTTCTTCGCGCCAAGGTAGGGCCGCACATACAGTCTGCACACATTGAGGTAAAAAAATCCAGAAAGTGTTCTGTCCTTGTGGCAGTAAGTGACCTTAGAAACAAAGAGCAATGGTGAAAACATAAGAAGGCGGTGCTTAGCAGCAATGCAAGGATGACATTTATGTGTTGCTTTGCTTGTATGAACCATTGTTTTTTTATTTTTTTCACGTGTGTCTGGCCTACAATTCTGTGCTTGTCAAGTATATTTGCGTGATTGCGTTAAAGGCCCCGTTACCCAGCAAATCCGGCATCGGCATTGCGAGTGAAAAATACGGTGGCGTAGGGTGCCTCAGCCAACCGCCGGAGAGGCAACCTGGGCGGGCTATCTAGGTCACATGACCTTGTGGTGTCATCACAATCTGCCCACCAAATTGTGAACAAACTGACCAGCATGGCAGGTGGCTGTTAAAATAATGATTGATCACGAGAGCTTGCTCAGGAACAGCAACTTTGGTTGCACAAGCCCCATCCATGGCAATGCCTGCCATTGCAGTGCAACAGCGCATCGCTTAACCACTGCAGCACTGCACCAGGAGTGGTACGACTCCCAGAGATTTATGACTGTAAATTTGAGAATGATCACTTCCACATATATGGGCATTAACTCATTAAAGCTACTACGTCATATCCTTAAGGTGGAGTTCGAGTGTCCCTCCTATTTTTACGTGCCTTCTTGCTTTCTGATTTCACTTTGCTCAGGTAGGACAGGATCCTGCCATCTTATTATTGCTTCGCTTATCAATGTGCCTTTGTAGTTGATGTTGAATTCACCAACTGCCAGGTCAGCTGCAGTTAGTGCTATGTGCTTAGGCTGACCGGAAGACCTATGTGTATGGAAAACAAGCAAATAAACTGCAGCATTGTATTGTAAACAAAAAAAAAACGCTTGAGGAGGATATGATAAACCTATGGTTGCTTCCTGCTTCCATAACCCCAGCACATATCATAATGTATGTTCTGTTCATTGGGTGTTTTTTCACAAAAAACTTGCTGTTAGACCGGCTTCACACTGAGCTTACTGGCCAAATGTCATTCTTCGCAGCAAAGCACTGTCTGTTTATCTAACCCATGTTTAATTGCACCTTGGTGCCTAAGAATAAAAAAAAATTGGAGGGAACACTTAAGCTCCATATTAAGGGTTTGGCGCAATAATGTAATGTGTTTTTGCCCATATATAGTGAATTGGTCATTCTCGACTTTACATCCATAGGTCCCTTGGAGTCCTCATACCCCTCCTAGTGCAACGGTTAATAAGCGATGCGCCGCAGCCATGCCATGGCAGGTGCTCCCTGTAGTGGGCCCTGTGTGCCCCAGGTTGCTCTTCCTGAGTGACCAATCATTAATTTAACGGCCACCTGCCATGGTGGGCAGGTTGTTATGATGCCGCAAGGTCACATGACCTAGGTGGCCCATCTGCCTCCTAGGTGTTGCTCTTTGGGGACCACCTGCCAGAGGCATGCTAGACACCAACACCAACATTCTCGCGTTAGAAGGAAAATTGACAGAAGGACAAATAAAATCTGGAGAGAGATGAAACTCCTTCCTCACAACACCCAAACTGGACCAAGGTGTTAGCACCTTTTCAAATTTTTGAGCCAGTCATGCGCCACATCAAATGCTCTCGAACGTGGACATTTCGGCAGAAATCTGCCTGGTCGGAAGGTGAATTAGAGAAAACTGTGACACTCCAACCAAATTCTCATGGGAGAAGCGAAGTTTCAGTGCCAAGTCGGCACCTTCTTCAGGCAACCCTGAAGAAGGCGCAGAGTTGGCACTGAAACGTCACTTCTTTCTAATCAAATGCTCTGCACCGAAATGTCGCTAGAACGCCTACACCACTCCAACACATCAATCTATGGTAGATTACTCCATGGTAGGTTTATCACAAGGCTGCCTGCATAAATTGTAAAGAATCGATGATGTGGTGACAATTCCAAGCAAATATACACCAAGAATGAAAGCATCTGCCACATGCCCTACTTGCGCTTTCAGCAAGACATGAGTTGGATCACATCTACAGACTAACCTGTGCATTTCAGGAGAAACTTTTAAAAAATGTTCACCATCATAGTACAGCAACCCAGTGTGTGGATTAATCAGGGCAATGAATTTGCGCCATATTTCTTCATACAGTAACTTTACATATTAGCATGAACATGTCCCATACGTGGCCACAACCTATGCAACTCATCCTTTGTTGTCAAAATGCGCCCGTGGATACTGTGATGTCTGTAGGGTTCGGCGCGCTGTCGCATCTTTTTGTACATGTGTTGCGAATATTCCGCGAGAGGGCAGCTAGTGACCTAGGCTGCGCGTCCGGTTTTGTTTTATTTTGTTCTGCTTTGGTGCACGCCGTTAGAAGGGGACTCATGCCTTTTTGATTAGTCTCCCCATTCGTCCTTGCGGTTTCCTTCGCCGCTCCGGACGGCGGGGCTATCTGCCGGCCTCGACCTTGGACCCCTGTCCCCTGGGCGAAGGATTGCGAGACCACCTAGGGAGGAACTCGGGGGTAAGGGAAAACGCTGACATCAGTTCTGAGCTTTCCTATTCGTCAAAACTGATGAGCCGCAGCTAGCAGTTTATTTTTACGTGTGGAAAGGGGCGCGGGCATCTTCGGGGTGTACCCGCGAAGGGAGCCACGCCCGTGTGCTTTTGTCTCTAGCTACTCCTAGCTGGCAGGCGCTCGGTCTGGCCGAGTGCGGGGGAAGTGACCGTTGAGAGCTGGTGCAAGGCGCGCCAGTTTGACTGTTGGGACGCGGTATCCCTCGCCTCTGTGCAGGCGGTTGGCTAGGCCGGCCGCGGATAGTTGTGGCCGTATACTGACTTTTGTTTGTACCCATCTGTAAATAGCCTGTATAAAAGTTCGTTTCTCACTAAATCGCTTCGCCTGCAAGTCATATCATCGAGAAGCCTTCAAGCGGTGCATCCAGTTCTGGAAATCACCGGACCAACACCACCGGCAAACCTTTACTGGCGCAGTCGACAGTACTGGTGCTATGGTGAGCGGGTAGCCTACTTATCGACACGGTTCACCGCAGAGCCGTACAGGGACTATGACAAGTTCAAGGCGGTGGTCCTAGACGAGTTGAAACTTTCAGCCGCAGAGTATCAAAGGCGGTTTTCTGGGGCCACCAAACGCCGCGAAGAAACCTGGAAGGCTTTTGCCACACGCGTCCAGAGTTACTTACATTTTTATTTAAACTCACGATGCGTGTCGTCTTTTGACGGATTATTGAAGCTACTGGTTGCCGACCAGCTCAAGGCGGGGCTATCAGAAGAAGCACATAAATATGTCAAGCTGTGCGAGGGTGAGAAATGGCTGAATGCGGATGAGATAGCTGCACTGCTACAGACATACGAGGAAGCCGCCGAGAATAAGGGAAGCGCTCAGAGGAAAGCCGACAGCTTTAAAGGTTTTGACGCGCTCCCAAAACCGAGAACTGAAGCCCCACTATACGCAGAAGCATGGAGCAGAGCGAGGAGACAGAATAGCCGCAGTCAGGCCAGGAGGAGAAAAGAAAAAGGTATCGCGGTCGGGTGGCTGTTTCCGATCCGGAAGCTGGAGACATGTTGTCGCGAACTGCCCATTTTATCGTGAGAACCCAGCTAACAGACAAGAGAATCCACCGCGCGATGATAGGCTAACGGCACGAGTGTCCACCCATGCCTTGCAATCCACGCGTCCAGCGCGCAGGTACATTAAAATCTGCTGTAGGGAAGCGGTTATTGGCGCTGTTGTGGACACCGGTGCAGATATATCACCGTAGTGCGCGAAAGCGTTGTACCTGATGGGTTCGTATCCCCACATGGGACGATCAATCTCGTCTCCGCTTTCGGAGAGAATTGGTAGAGGCAAAACTGGCAGTAGTTCCGTTGGCGCTGTGTCGTGGCGCTCCCCTCATCGAAAATGTGGACGATGCGACACCGGTGTTGTGTGCGCTCACCGACAGGCTCACACAAGCCGACTGTCCAATTTCCGCAGACGCATGGGAACAGCTGCACAACTCGGGCAAAACGGACAGTGAGGGTCTCGTGCAGGCGGTGGGAACTCCCCAACAAACACAAAACCTCCTCAAAATCTCCCATAAATATCCCATCAGGACATTTGGAATGTCCCCCAGGAGGTTCTCATTTTTCCCGGAGACGTCCAAAAAACGTCCCCACAACTAGCCGTGTCCAAAAAGTTGTGCGTCCCAGGGACAGCCCCAAAAGGTTAATGCTAGATTTCTCGGCTCTGGTTCAATAAAATTATTTCTTCTTTTTCATGCAGACTTCAGGCATCTAAGCGCACATATGTGCCAAATTTCAGGCATATGCTTACGTTACAGGTGGTGTAATACATCTGTCAACTCGCGTGAATGCTTGCTGGCTAAGCCATTCAGACTTACCTGTTTACATGAAATGTGCTTTAACAAGGTGAAAATTTGGGCTGGTTAATGCATGATCTTGTGACGGGAGCAGCGCAGCACGAGACAGAGAGAGGCGGGACACGAGCTGAATAACAACCAGATTTTTAATGCACGTTCGTCGAATATATACATCTCGTTCGTAAAAGAAGGAAAACAAAGAAGCATGAAAAACGCATACCTCACGCGTCAGCATACTTTCGATAGCGTTTCGTGACAGCGAAATTGATTATCTGCGTGCGTTGTCCTAATCTTTTACCATGCGTACATCTTATTCGTTTGTCACGCTTCTGTCCTTTCCTTATTGCACGAGCGAGATGTATATATTCGATCGAACGTGGATTAAAAATCTGGTTTTAGTCACCGTTGATTCCCGCCCGCCCCTTTCTTCTTTGTTTCGTGCTGCGCTGCTCCCGCCACAAGAACCTGAAATGTGCTAGAATTTTACACACAAAGGAAATATTATTTCAAAAAGTCGCCCGATCGCGCCCATATAACAGGAAATAGCAGAGCAATACAGATGTAATTTCAGTTTATTAGATGTGCTCTTTGCATTCAAATGAATACAAACAGGAGACGCGTATGTATGCACCATTTAACACACAATGTACGGAGCACTACGACACCAGCAAATAATAATGGCCAAAATTTTCTCTAGCTCTGAGAAATCCGAAAAAAAAATGGAGCAATAAAAACATAATACAGGCTGAAAGTTGATGCACCTTAAGCAAACATTCTAAAGGGTACAAAAGCATATATGCACACGCAAAAGCAAACGCATGTAAAGAGCAACCTGGGTGCCAAAAGAAAAGACGATATGGGCGTACGATACAGACACCCGGTTTCAGGTTACGGATATTCTGCAGGGTGAAACCTCCCTCTCGCTTTGCCTCTCGCACGAGCTTCGAAGTAATCTTGAGCGTGTTATCAAAACCGGAAAAAAATTAATTATACGAGGCGAAAATGAAAAACGAGCATAAACCACATACCTTGACGACGTTCCCAACAGAAACCCGGGGATGAAATAAAATGCTGCAACTATATATACGAGTTCAACGCAGCCTTCTGTCCTGCGCCTTCTCACGGCACAGTGAACGCTCATATATACGCGTTACATCCTCGTTACACCCCCGTTTTATTTTTTTGTGACTAAGTGTGGAGATAATGAAATCTAAAGTCTGACGAGAACTCGTCTGGTCGGGTAGAAGATTCATGACTGAAGAAAAAAGGAACGCCGACCAAAAGGTTGTTGTTCAAAACGAAGACGTTTCGGCTTCCATACGGAAGCCTTGATCACTGGGCGGAAAGCCCAAAGCACAAAGCTTAAGTACGTCGCAGTAATCGCCCCGACCCCCCTTCTTTCCGAGGAGCGTGATGCCATCAAAAGCCTGCGTAAAAACACGGACATTATTATACTTCCCGCTGACAAAGGCAACGCTACCGTCATCTTGGACAGCAACGACTACGTTGAGAAAATGACTGGCCTTCTGCAGGACGACAGTACGTACTTGCCGCTGAAGCGGGACCCTACGCTCAAGGTAGAAAGAAACTTGCAGATTCTTTTGACTGACGTCTTCCGATTTGTTCCACCGGACCACAAGTCACTTTATTTCAAGCTCCTCTGCCACAATGGGTCAGCTTCCGCCTTGTATGGTCTCCCGAAGATCCATAAGCCAAACGTCCCGATGCGACCAATAGTTGACTTTACGCGGTCGCCCTTATACCGCTTGTCGGGCTACTTACACAAGGTTTTTGCGCCACTCGTTGGAAAGGGCTCGACTTTCATACGTGACTCTTTCGATTTTATTGAAAATGTACGTGATGTCACGGTGGAGTACGACGAGGTCATGGCGTCCTTTGATGTGAAATCGCTGTTCACCAGCGTACCCGTGGATCTGGCTGTGGAGGTGTGCCGCTCAGCGCTGCAGAATGACGACGGATTGTGTGAAAGAACCGCTATCGAAGCATCGGATCTTCTGAAGCTGTTGCAGTTCTGCCTTGAGAACACTTATTTTGTTTTCCGGGGTACAGTCTATAGACAAGTTCATGGCACTGCTATGGGCGCATCTATATCGGTAACAACCGCAAACCTTACCATGGAAGCAATAGAAGCTCGCGCACTGGCTACCTTCGAAACGCGCCCAAAGGTTTTTTTTTGTGCGTTACGTCGACGATTGTTTCTGTATTATAAAAAAAAATGCGTTAGGTCCTTTCACAGATCACATCAATAGCATGGAAGATTCCATTCAATTCACTGTAGAGGAGGAGGCTGTACGCCATCTTCCTTTTCTGGACGTTTTGGTGGAACGCCGTGGAAACCGCCTTTCTTTCAAAGTTTATAGAAAAGAAACCCACACAGGCCGGTATCTTCATTTTAATTCTGTCCACCCGGTTTGCCACAAACGCTCCGTCGTGGCTTCCCTCGTCCAACATGCCAAAAACATCTGCCCAAGGCCAGAAGATCGGGCTGCTGACCTACGCCAAGTGCGCCGAGAATTGAGTGAATGCGGCTACCACTTCGTGGATTCTGTTCTTCAACGGTCTTCACGCCCATAAGAACCAGTTGGTCCTCCTTGCCGAGCCCGAGCCGCTATTCCATATGTGCCGGGCGTGAGCGAGTCTTTGGCTCGCGTTCTGCGCACTTACGGTGTGCACGTCGCTCACGTTCCTGCGTGCAAGCTGAGGCATGAGCTGGTGGCCGCCAAAGACAAGAGTTTCCTGGCGTCATCTATAAGATTCCCTGCGCAGATTGCGACTACTGCTATATCGGCGAGAGCGGGAATTTCGAAAGGCGATTGAGGGACCACAAGAACGACGTCAGGAACAAAAAGATTGCATCTAATGCACTTGCGGAACACGTGGAAGCCGCGACGCACAATATAGCTTGGGAAGAAGCATCAGTCATCGCAAGAGAAAAAAATTGGCTGTCACGTCGATATCTGGAATCCCTGATAATCCAAACTACAGACAAAACCCTTAACCACAACGCAGGCAATCTCCCGCCTACGTACGCAAGATGCTTGGGGCGATTACTGCGACGTACTTAAGCTTTGTGCTTTGGGCTTTCCGCCCAGTGATCAAGGCTTCCGTATGGAAGCCGAAACGTCTTCGTTTTAAACAACAACCTTTTGGTCGGCGTTCCTTTTTTCTTCAGTCAGTGTGGAGATAAGACTGCTTGGAGCTGGATGGAAAGGGGGGACGTCTTGAGGTAGGAGCCCTGGCTCGCCGCACCCATAGTACAGCAGACCACGCGTGCGGCACAATACGGCGTGGGAGGCGAGATCAAGGTGATCAAGGCACAAGTAATCCGGTGGGGGTGGGTTGGGAGTCAGCGACGCGAACAGAACACAAACTATACCGCTGAGACAGGACGGCAATGTAAGTAGGGCAGGTCAATCCATGGGCACTCGCAGCAAGAGTCTGGTGGGCTTCCGAAGATCTATCCCGCCTATGACCGCAGTGGACGCCACGCTGCCACCAACAACACGCCACAGTCGTCGGAGCCGCTGAGGGATGCAGAGTGCGCGCTAGGAGTCGCCCATTGCCTTGAAATCCGCTGCCGCAATCAACGCCTGTAAGAGCGCCATTATGGTGTAGGGCCGTGAAGCTGTGCAAAAGACTTGCGATGCGCCGCGCGCCGCTGCACCGGTTCCAAAAGGAATTATGTGGGCACGCCGAGGTGCGCGGGAAAGCTGCCATGAATCCGCAGCTACGAAGTTCACGACAGTCCAGTGATGAGAGCAAGAGCTGCTGCGCGCTGGGGCTTGCGCGCGAGCGGCTAGGGGCTGCTCGAATACGTGTGCGCAAGATGGCTTCCGTCCAGCGAGGAAGCCGGGCGAGCGACGGGAGGCCCATTACTGCGCCTCTGCTAGACAGCGGCGCAACGAGGACTGCTGGTAGTTGGTGATGCCTGCAGGGACCGCCGCACCGGGCTGAAGTTGCAAACACTATTGAAGACGGGCACGTTGGTGACCGCCGCTCCCGGCGATGCGATGAAAAGGCAGACCGCCGTCGCCTGCCTGCCTGCAGCATGGAGCCGACGGCCCACGAGAGATATGCGGGGTGAACTGCGCTTCCTTCGGCTGTTCGAACAAAACTGTCTTACCTCTCAAAACGGCGAGTGCAAGCGCAAAACTTTCTCTCCCCGTAGCTTTTGGCGCGCGCGAGAGAAAAGGGAGCGAGGAGTCAATTTGTATTTTTTGTTGAAAAGCATTGGTCCCAAAAACGTTCTCCCAGTTACCTTTCTGGGACCAAAATGCTATGATTTGTTTTTGTTTCTGCTTAACACCCTCGGAAAAACGTTTCTAGGACATTAGTGGGCGCACTTCCCTTTTGCTTCTGTTTCTATGTCCTGCCTCTACGGCCTGGAAATGTTCGATAAATGTTGTACTGGGACAGGGACATTCCATCCTTTCTGGGCGCTCCTGGGGAGGTACGTTGTTTGCTGGGTCTGTCGCCGCCGGCTGAAGACAGACCAGATAGATCAGGGCCAGACGTGGGCACCGAGCCCGTCCTGGCGTTCCAGACGAAACCCTGCCCCAGCAGACAGTTGACAGTAATGAGGTCGAGCCCATCACAGGCGGGCGGCACGGCTGAGCTTGGCGGGGCACAGAAGTTTCGAGTGGAGCAGCATGAGGATGAGACTCTGCGTCAGGCCTAGCAGAACGCCAAGCAAGGAAAGGCGGGCATGTCTATCGTAGACGGAGTTTTGTATCATAAAGACGAGGTGCTAGGCTAAGGGGTACAGCAGTTAGTACTGCCAAGATTACGGCGCGAGGCCGCACTCAGCCTAGCACACGAGTCCTATTGGGGGGTGGGGGGGGGGGACACCTGGGCTTTCGCAAGACTACAGCTCGCCTAAAGTACAGTTTCTACTGGCCGGGCATGGAGTCGGATATTCGCAAATACTGTGACAGTTGCCATAGCTGTCAAGTGCGCTCAGACCACCGGCGAACCGATAGGGTACCGATAACGCCTCTCACTCGCCCGAAGTTTCCGTTTCAGAAAGTGAACGTGGATATCATAGGTCCGATTGAGCCATCGTCTGGCCGAGTACATCGGTACGCGCTTTGCATAAAAGATCTGTGCACGCGTTGGCCAGAAGTAGTCTGCCTAAGGTCTTTGTCCACCAAGGCAACCTGCAACGCGCTGCTTTCGGTGTTTGGCCGGACTGGGGTTCCCGAGGTGGTGTGCTCAGACTGCGGCACCAATTTCACAGCCGCACTTACGAAGGAGTTCCTCGAAATTAAGACTCGGCTGTACCCCACGCTTTTCCGCTCCCAATCATCCGGAGAGCAATGGGGCGGTGGAGAGGTAGAACAGAGTCTTTAAGACGATGCTCTCACACGTAATCGAAAAGGAACCGAAAAACTGGGACAAGTTCATTCCCTTTCTTCTTTGGGCCTATCGGGAGGTGCCACACGACACCACTGGCGTGTCACCCTTCCGAATGCTTTACGGCCGAGACCCAGTAGGACCACTCGGTATCCTGAAGCAAAGCTGGGCAGTAGACATTGAGGTACCCGGGGAGCTAGCAAGTTGATCTCCCGCTGAGTATTTGAAAAATCTGAAAGCACAGCTCGAGATCGCGGCCGACATTGCGGGGCTAACGACTAGAAAACAGCAAGAGGCGTACTCGTCGCACTACAACAAGCACGCAATGGTAAAAACCTTTTGCGAAAGTGAGGTGGTCCTCGTCTTTGATGACAAGAGGCCAGGGAAAATGTACCCGAAGTGGCTAGGGCCGGTGGTGGTGACAAAAAGGTACCGCGAGCACTCGTACTATGTGCAGATGTCACGGATCTCTCCGGAGAAAACTCGGACCGAAAGAATTGACTAGGCGATGGGTGTACCCACACAAACGCACATTTAATACACCCTACAAACACACACTAGAACACAAAACTAACAAAACTAACACACAACACAAAGACTATAAATACACACGACCCGGGCACACTGCTACCAGCGTCTACTTCTAGCGTTCTACTATTAGCGGTCGGCGTTCGTGCTCACGGTTGGTTCGGTGCAGCTGTGGCGTTGTATGGATCCAGTATCCGGCGTCGAGGCGGCGTTCGGCGTGCTTGGGCTGGCGTTGCTGGCGGCGTCTGACGTGCTTGGGCTGGCGTCACTGGCGGCGTCGTACAAGCTCCAGGTCCAAGCGCCCGTGGAGGTGATGCCGGTGTTTCTGGCGTTGGGGCACAACCCGGATGGGTGGCAACATCGCTGGAGACACCCCTGGCCGAAGCAGGTGGTAGCGCTCTCCGTTAACTCCCCGGAACGGGCTCAGGCAAGGCAGGAAGTCCACGATGCGATGTCGTAGAACGCGAGCTCACCGGAGCAGTAGCCGGCATCGCTCTCTTCCAGCCAGTGACCCTGACCCGCCGGAGCCTCCGCTTCTCTGCTGTTCCCCCAGTGCCTCGCTCTCACTCGCCCTTTTATAGCCTCGGAACGTGTTAGTCCACGTAAGCCTTGTCGTCTCCTTCTCTTCCCCACCAATAATCTCTTTCCACCTCACCGAATGCTTCTCCACCAATCATCTCTCTCCACCACAACGAATGCTTCTTCTTCCTCTTCTTTATTCTTCGGTTAATTCGCGTCGTCTTCTTCACACCTTTTCCCTTTAATATTTAATTTAGGCTACTTAATATATGTGACAAGGGCCCCCTCTCAAGAGTTTTTCCATGAAAAACTGCTCACGTCACCCTCATCTCCAAGCCATCCAGCCAACCGACTATCTTCTGTGGCGATTCAGAACCCAGCACACACCACACCGCAGATGTCCAGCACACACCAAACACACACCACTAACACAGCACACCAAATTGCGTTTTCAGAACATTAAAACACCACTGCCGCTGTCCGTACAGAGTCCTTAATAAACATGTTCGTCTCCACAACACACACCCTTGTATGATCACAAAGCACCAACAGCAGCAGCAACAACAAGATAAATCCCAGAGATACATTAACACAGCAACAACAAAATACATCCCAGAGATACCTAGAGCTGTTCAGTTGGCTCTACTCATGAAGTCCACTCCAACGTTATCTTCTGTCTACATTGAAATTGGGGTTTATTAGTACCTTATCCCACCCCCACAATGTCAATGGCCATTCTTTGAAATGGTAGGTCGATGGCTGGCATCTTGCCCAGGGGTACGGGACCAACTCTTCCCTTCGGAACTGTGCGCTGGCACACGTCCCATGAGCGAACAAAGCGCTTAACGTCACTCTGAACAATCGGCCAAAAGAACTCCTCGGTGATCCTAGACACCGTTTTTTGAACACCCCGGTGTCCGGCCATAATGGCGTCATGTCCTAAGCGCAGCACTGTCTCTCGCATATCTCTCGGTAACACCAGCTGTTGGACCCGCCTTCCTGAACTAAATATGCACTCCCTGTGCAGAAGACCATTTACCAATTGATATTCGAATGACGAACGACTCTTCTTTCTTTTCACTCTTTCCCCGACTCTTTCGAAGCAGGCCTTCAAGCTCGGGTCTTCTTTTTGCCTAATTGCAATTTCACCCGGTGTTACGCTCAGGCACACCGTAACAGGAGTAGAGAGCGGACGCTGCGTTGCTCGGGCTGTCGCTTGAGCTCTTGTCTCCACTGCCGACGAGAAGCTGACTGCACCCGTCTGAGCTGTCGCGGGCATTTCCTCCTTTGGATGTTCTTCAGCGTCGAGCATCCTCCACTCGGGATCGGGGTCTTCGACACTTCTTGCACCCGTAATGTTTCCCAAGATGAGATCGTAAATGGGTTGGTCTACGCATTTTGCCACTACCTTCCCAGTGTAATATGGCGTGGACACTAGAATCCTGGCTTCAGGAAGGTACCTTACTGTGCTGTCTACAAGAGTGACGACCGACGCTTCCCCTGTAAGATCCTCGTCCTTCACCAGGCTTCTACGAACCAAGACTGTGTTGGCTCCGCTGTCTCTAAGCACCAATATAGGACTGTCCCCTATTTGCCCAACCAGCACTGGCATTGCTGCTTTCGACTTGGGTGTTCCACTCACTGCCTCATTTTCCAGCGGCGTTTGCTCTCCTTTCAGCTGTGGAACTTCGGGTGACGTGACAAGTTCTACCCTAGAGTCGACAACGCATGCAGCTCGGTCCTGCGTTCTGTATCGGCACTCATCCAGATTATGACCCCTCCTCTTACAACCTTCACACACAACCTGTGTTTTTTGGGCAGCACTACTAGTCCGACAGTCAGCTGCACGGTGTCCCACCTTGTCGCAGAGAAAACACCTTACTGGCGCCTTAGATGCACTGCCATAAGCTCTTGGTTTTGCCGCATCTGTCTCTAGGACCTTTTGGGTTTCCTCCTTTGCCTTACTCAAATTTCTTAGCCCTTGAGCCTCGAGGAATTGGTCTGCAGTGTCGGCGAACTCTTCTAATGAACACAACTTTCAGGAATAGCGCTAGCTTTGAGCTGCAGCAAGCTAAAAATTGCTCTGTGACCAGCTTGTCACGCACCCCTTCAAAACTCTTTTCTGTGTTTGACATATCAAGCCACCTATCAAAAATAGTTTGTCAGCCTGCAGGAAAACTGCTTCGCGGTTTCCGAATCCTCAGGTTTCGCGGTGCGAAATCTCTCACGAAAACCCTCTGCCGTAAGCCTGAATCTTTGGAGGAGTGCTTTTTTTACTTTCTCGTAGTCCATGGAATCAGCAGCAGGCATCCTTCCAAACACATTCAGCGCCTCTTCGACTAAACACATGCTTAATGCCGTGGCCCATTCACTGCGCTCCCAGCCTTGCCCCAAAGCTATCCGCTCGAATCGTTGCAGATATGCATCCAAATCATCCCTCTTGTCATCAAAAGGAGCCATCAGCTTCCTTGGGCAAACTCTGGCCGCTCTAGGAGATTCTGTACCCGCTAAGGAACGCTGATCATTAGAGTTTTAGTTTCACGTACGTAGAGGCTTCACGTACGTAGAGCTCTTACGGGTGACCAGTGCGCATGCGCAGAACGCAAAGGGCATGCGCGAGTCTCACATACGTACGTGAGATTCGGATTTTAGAGAGTTTTAGTTTCACGTACGTAGAGGCTTCACGTACGTAGAGCTCTTACGGGTGACCAGAGCGCATGCGCAGAACGCAAAGGGTATGAGCGAGTCTCACGTACGTACGTGAGATTCGGATTTTTATGTTGCGGTCTTTGCGTTGCTTGCGTACGTAGCGTTGACAAACATGGCGGCACCCTGCCCGCCGCTTCACGGCGGTAACAGTTTCGTCGCTAATCCCTCGATGTGATATGGTGTTCTAAACTGCTGTATTCGCCTTCGATTTGCCCATTCTTACCCTCGCATAAGGTTTCAAGCGACAAATAGCTTTTGTTTTTCAAACAGAAGGGAGATTTTTCAGCTGTTAAGCCTGACGAAGTAGCGTTGGTTGTCATAGCAACGGTCTCGCTTTGAATGGCTTGGCTTAAAGACTTGTCTTGGATGATTTGGGCTACAACCAGTCTGTGTTTCTTAGTAGATGGCGCTAGGCGTAACGCGCGGCGTGCTTCGCGTACGTGAGGGTTTCAAACCACCTGCGTGCAGGCTACGTAGACTTCTCACGTTTGCGTACGTGAACACTCTGCGTACGTGAAACTAAAACTCTCTATTGTCCGTGATCTCCTCATATCCTCCCGCGACATGCGCCTGTTTTCACAAAATAAACTTCTCCCGTTCTATCCTCCTTTTCTCCTGTTCTTCTCCCTCGCGAGCTCTTCTCTCTGCCTAGCGAGCTCTTTTCTCGCTCTTCTGCCTCGCGAGCGTCTGCGCGTGCTTGCGCCCTTTCCTCTCTCTGCCTCTTTCCCTCCTTCTCATAGAGACGCATCGCCTCTTCCTTGCTTTACCCTAGCTTGAGCGCCAGTTCCAACGTTTTTGCCAAATCCATACTTTCTGCCGTCGAGAGATCGGAAAAATTCGAGACAAAGCAAAAAAGAAAAAAAGGAAATGAATCCTGGCACCGGCTCGCCACTTATCTTTGTCACGGATCTCTCCGGAGAACACTCGGACCGAAAGAATGGACTAGGCGACGGGTGTACCCACACAAGCGCACATTTAATACAGCCTACATGACACACACACTAGAATACAAAACTAACAAATCTAACACAACACAAAGGCTATAAATACACACGATCCGGGCACACTGCTACCAGCGTCTACTTCTAGCGTTCTACTATTGGCGGTCGGCGTTCGTGCTCACGGTTGGTTCGGTGCAGCTGTGGCGTTGTATGGAGCCAGTATCCGGCGTCGAGGCGGCGTGCTTGGGCTGGCGTTGCTGGCGGCGTCCGACGTGCTTGGGCTGGCGTCGCTGGCGGCGTCGTACAAGCTCCAGGTCCAAGCGCCCGTGGAGGTGATGGTATTTTTAGCGTTGAGGGCACAACCCGGCAACAGCGCTGGAGACACCCCTGGCCGAAGCAGGTGGTAGCGTTCTCCGTTGACTCCCCGGAACGGGCTCAGGCACGGCAGGAAGTCCACGATGCGATGTCGTAGAACGCGAGCTCACCGGAGCAGTAGCCGGTGTCGCTCTCTTCCACCCGATGTGTCCCTCACCTGCCGGAGCCTCCGCTTTTCTGCTGTTCCTTCCAGTGCCTCGCAGTCACTCCGCCTTTTTATAGCCTCGGTGTTAGTCCACGTAAGCCTTGTCGTCGTCTTCTCTTCCCCACCAATCATCTCTCTCCACCTCGCCGAATGCTTCTCCACCAATCATCTCTCTCCACCACAACGAATGCTTCTTCTTCCTCTTCTTTATTCTCCGGTTAATTCGCGTCTTCTTCACACCTTTTTCCTTTAAAATTTAATTTAGGCTCCTTAATATATGTGACAGCAGATGAGTGACGGTCGCCGCATAGTGCCTGCAAATAAGCTACGCCCTTACGTCGGGAAGGTAGGTTCGGTGAGCGTAATATTTGATGACGACTGCGATTTTGGAGAAATCGAATATACCCCGCGCGCAAGCAACGTCCCGAATGACCGGGTAATGCCTACGCCGGATAAAACAAGCCACTTAGACAGAGATGCAGCGGAGCTGGTGCACTCCACGTTCGAGCAGCACCGGGCATTATTTGCGAACGAACCGTCGATCGCGCGCGTGGGCGAGCACAGCATAAAGCTCGCGGAGGGGGCAACTCCAAGGCGAGGCCACCCTTATTGGATCCCAGAGGCTTTAAAAGACGAAGTAACGAGGCAAATTGATGAGCTCCCTGCACAAGGCCTCATCTACCCCTGTAAAAGCCCTTTTGCACACCCGATCGTGTGCGTTCCCAAAAAAGGCGGGTCGGTACGTCTTTGCATAGACTACCGAGCGCTGAACGCGGTGACCGAGACGGACGCATTTCCTATGGTTTGCCCCCAGGAGCTGATCATGCGAGTCGGAGCCGCGAGGTTCATGACATTTCTCGACCTCAGGCGCGGCGATTGGCAGGTGCCACTCGCTCAGGATTCTTAGCTTCCGACAGCGTTCATCTCGCACCTAGGTCAATTTGCCTGGCGGGTGATGCCTTTCGGTCTTAAGAACGCAGCGGCAACCTTCCAAAGGAACATAAACCAGTTGCTAGCCGGGCAGGAAGAATACGCTTGCGCCTATCTAGACGATATCACCGTATTCAGCCAATCTCTAGAAGCGCATATCCATCATTTAAAGTGGGTGCTTTGCACTCTGGAGGAGGTGGGCCTGCACGCTAGCTGGGAGAAGTGCCAGGTAGCGATGCCTTCAATTTGCTACCTTGGGCACGTTGTCGGCTCAGGCCGGCATGGCCCAGCCAAAGAGAAAATTGAAGCCATCGAAGGAATTCAAGCCCGTAAGAGAAAGAAAGAATTGAGGAGCACCCTTGGGCTGTGTGGCTACTACAGTAGCTATGTTCCCAATTTTGCAGAAATTGCTCTGCCACTAAACGCCTGACAGGAAAAGGCGTGCCGAACAAAATACCGTGGCCACATGACGCGAACAAAGCCTTGAAAGCCCTGAAGAAAGCTCTAAGCGAGGCGGTTTCATTGACCACTCCGGACCCGCGAAAGCCGTATCTGCTTTTTACAGACGCGTCGGCAGTAGCAGCCGGTGCCTGTTTAGCGCAGCTTTCTGACAACGGCACTGAGGCGCCGATAGCCTTCGCCAGTCACAAGTTCACACCATCGCAGATGCGGTGGGCGGCAATCGAGAGGGAGGCATTCGTGGTAACATGGACATTAAAAAGTTTGAGACGTGGGTGTTCGCCGCCACCGTGACTGTCATCACTGACCACAATCCGCTCTCCTTCCTTACGAGCAGTGTGCCTCAAAGTGCAAAGCTTACGCGCTGGGCTCTTGCGCTCCAACGCTACAATGTTACCATTGAACATCGCAGAGGAGCCGACCACGCTAACACAGATGCCTTGTCTAGAGTACCCAACGCTTGTTGGGATAGTGGACCAGGGAACTGTGTGCATGGACAACAAACTGTACTCGTTGTACTCAAGAAAGGCGCACGTCGATCGAACGAAAGTGTGGGATTTCTGCGCGTTTTTTTGTCTATATTTTGTGGACCTTAGTAGCATGTATCTGTGTGTGTGACGAAGGGTCGCAGCATGCGGGCTCGCAGGCTCCGGTTGCTTGCTCGTGCAGAGGTACTCAACCGCCACTTGCCGAACCCTTTTTGTTGTTTGTTGCCTCGGCTTATCTCTGAATAGATTAGCCGAGTCTTGGGGGGAAGGTGTAGGGTTCGGCGCGCTGTCGCATCTTTTTGTACATGTGTTGCGAATATTCCGCGAGAGGGCAGTGACCTAGGCTGCGCGTCCGGTTTTGTTTTGGTGCACGCCGTTAGAAGGGGACTCATGCCTTTTTGGTTAGTCTCCCCATTCGTCCTTGCGGTTTCCTTCGCCGCTCCGGACGGCGGGGCTATCTGCCGGCCTCGACCTTGGACCCCTGTCCCCTGGGCGAAGGATTGCGAGACCACCTAGGGAGGAACTCGGGGGTAAGGGAAAACGCTGACATCAGTTCTGAGCTTTCCTATTCGTCAAAACTGATGAGCCGCAGCTAGCAGTTTATTTTTACGTGTGGAAAGGGGCGCGGACATCTTCGGGGTGTACCCGCGAAGGGAGCCACGCCCGTGTGCTTTTGTCTCTAGCTGCTCCGAGCTGGCAGGCGCTCGGTCTGGCCGAGTGCGGGGGGAGCGTCCGTTGAGAGCTGGTGCAAGGCGCGCCAGTTTGACTGTTGGGACGCGGTGTCCCTCGCCTCTGTGCAGGCGGTCGGCTAGGCCGGCCGCGGATAGTTGTGGCCGTATACTGACTTTTGTTTGTACCCATCTGTAAATAGCCTGTATAAAAGTTAGTTTCTCACTAAATCGCTTCGCCTGCAAGTCATATCATCGAGAAGCCTTCAAGCGGTGCATCCAGTTCTGGAAATCACCGGACCAATACCACCGGCAAACGTTTACTATGTCTGAGTGTAATTTTCATGTTTAATTAATTACAACTCATCAACCAAATTTTTCCGACAGCAAGATCTCATCAGGCAGTATCTAACACAAATTTTTCACATTTATCTTCACAGAACGACGTAATCACGCAGAAAGGTTTTGCGGACACGAAACACGGGACATAGCCTAGTAGTGCTTTCACATTAATAAGCCTCCACTGCACATTCCATATCACCACTTCACTACTGAGTCAAACTGAAGCACTGGTTGAGTTGGCCAGGGAGCTGATGTGATAGAAAGGTGGCACATGAAGTTGTGTTGCTGTGAATTGAGAATCCAGTTTCATGGGGCAAAATTTTTTTCTGGATACAGCACCGAACAAAAAATTGACATTGACAAAAATATGAATAGTTTCTAGATATACAAACCCTCCATCTGATGGGCGTTTAATGAGGCATGGGTTCTTGCTTGTTACCATAAGTGCTAAGCTTTACCACTACAAAAAATTGGCGGTGGTTTAGCTCTGGTTAAACCTGGAGTGACGCGACAGCTACAGCTGGCTGAGCGGAACTTCCTCAGTTGAACTGCAAAGTCTTAAGCCGCTCCGTTTCACTGGGCGTTCCTTTTTCATCTTCGTCCCACTTGACACAGTGCATGTGCACAGCTGTTCGGTTTCGCCGGCGCGCCGTGCCGCCGGCAGCAGCAGCTGCTTCGCACCACGTGGCTGGTCATGTGACCAACCAGGTGACGAACCATGTGATCAGCCAAGGCGCCTCGACGCCGGCAGCTGCTCCGCACCACGTGACAGCGTGGTGGCACCGCCACGCTGTCATAAATGCTACCGTAATGTAGCTATCGCTACAAAAAATATATATATAAATTGCTGTGAGCAAATAGTGTGATTGTGATTACTGGACATCTCGTTTAAATGCTTTGAAATCTTTCATTCATGCTCAAATTCTACTGCACATGGTAACTGGGACCCTTATACTGTTAACTGTGTACTACACACAATGACTTTTACCCATTCTCAATGACTCGCCAGTTTTGCATGGAATTGATATAAGATTTCGATCACGCAGTAATCATGCCTACAGGAGAGATCACGAGATACAGTCAAACCCGCTTCTACGAAATATTTCAGATTCCCTGCCAGCTAGCCATAGAAAACAGTGCATGCTAGTTCTCGCCACAATAAATTACCTGTTCAGGTGCGTTTCCACTTGAACAAAATTTTTGTTCAGTGGAGATGGGCTTAACATTTATTTTACGACAAAACAAGCATAATGTTACCCGTCCGAACGTTCACGGCGTTTAATTTCACCGAAGACACTTGCTGGAATCGATGTGTGCCCCATAGTGCGCAGAGTGCGAATGGGTGGCGCCATTCAATATCTTCCGTCATATCGTGCGATATCGTCCATCATATCGACAGAGAAGCGCAGCGGAGCCAGTCCGACGCAATGCGATTGTCCGGTGTTTCATAGACAACGCCAGCATGGCAACGCCGTGCAGAAAGTGCAAGTTCCTTTCTTTGGAGGATAAAGCACGCATAATCCCAGAGGCCTCAAGCGGGAGGAAGAAAGGTGACATTGCTGCGGATTTCGGCATCTCATGTCCACTAAAAGGATGCAAGCAAAGATCACTGAATTTTTTGGAAATACTAAATGATATTTTTGAACAGTGCAGTCAGATCTTAGTTCTTTGGGCTGATTTCGCCACAATGAAATTTCCGCTTCAATGAAATTTTTTCACGCACCCCGTGAATTTCGTTGTAGCGGGGTTCAACTTATACACAGTGAAATCTCAAGAGCAGAGCTACTCTCAATATGTAGCCAGCCCCTTTTCAGGCACAATTTTTATTTTTGACATAACACCAAAGGTTATCTGGTCATGAAAATTTCTGCATCTCTGGTAACTGCAAAAGCAGCAATAATGAGTCACAAGAGCAACATCAAAACGTGCAAGGTTTAGCACGAGAAATCGGTACCCTTGTTGCAAAGGAACGGACAACCGTCACTGCAGATATTAAGGCCCAATTATTCAAACAATGTGGAAAGTCAACTGCTTTCAACAAGTTTGCAGACTTCCACAGGTTTCAGTGCCAAGGGATGAAAGAAGCTGCACATTTTGGGGCTACAGCTGGACTCTGGCTCAGCGAAATTTTTTGGCTGAACCCCTAGAATCGGTGTACTCTAAGTTGTGCCCAATTTGCTCTGCATTTTGGGTGGGAACCCCTCAGCTCTTACAAGTAATTTTTTTCTGCAAAATAAAGGCTGTGAACATTGCTTGGATGAGGTGCCAATGACATCACAGTCCTGACGCAAAGTGCTTGGACAACATTCACATTTCCAAGCTCACGCTCAACAAAACCCAGCTAGGCACTCCAGATAGGTTGTGAAGGACATCACCGGTGCTGGATAGAGTACAAAAGGGCTAAGCTTGAATTCCATGCCTTCAAGGATAACACCAGTGGAGGCACTAAACAGCAAGACATTGGGGTGATGCAGTGAGGAGGTCTGCTCATAGCAAGGCCAGATATACTGTGCATTTACATGTCAGACATGATCGGTGTTCCATACAATGTGTACAGTTTTGCTAAATAAACTTATTACGCATATAATTAAAGCATCTCACTGCTTCACCATGCAATGTCAGGCTGCTGCCTTGGCTCATTGGGTGCATCACCTGTAGCCCCACACCAAATGCATCCTGCCCTTTCTTTGCCCCTCTCCCTGTTTAAGGCAGCAACACAAACTTAGGAATCAGACAGTCCATTGAGACACAAACATAATCCACAAACAGCAGGAACAGTTCTCAGGCAGGCCAACTTCAATGTCTGATCACAGGAAGTGGTGAAGAAATCCGCATCAGCGGACAGTTGTTTCACAAGCAGTGCTTCCACCGCAGAAACCAGACACAAATGACCGTGCTCAGTAACGGTACTTGGTGGAGTAGTCCTTGGGGGAGACGACCAGACCGCGGCCCTTGCGAGCGCCCCTGTACACAGTCTCAATGATGTCCACCATCTCCTGCTTGTCTTCAAGGGCCCAGTTGATCTTGTTGTTGTTGCCCGTGCCCAGATCAATCATGATGTGCTTGTTGCGGAAGAAGAACATCACCGTACATGGATCGTACAACTCGTACATCTTGTTAAAGTCCGGCACCTCCGATATGTCCACCAAGTAGAGGGCCGCAAAGTTCTTCACCTGTACAGCAACCAAGCGGTTATTTGTCGTGAGTGTGCACGCTCAGTAAGAAAAGCTTCGTGACATTGACAAGGTTCATAGAATGCAAAGCATTCTGCAGAAGTTGCCTGGACTAAAGCAAACATCAGTAATCTCTTTTTGCAATTAAAAAAATCCTCATCATCAGAGCTTGACTACATCCACTGCTGGACAAAGGCCTCTCCCATGCCTCTCAACTGACCCTGTCCTTAGCCAGTGCTGAGGCCACCGTATACCCGCAAACTTCTTAATCTCATCTGACCACCTAACTTCCTGCCACCCCATGTTACAGTTGCCCCGAGTTCAAAAACATATACCTCCAAATGCCTTCTCTAGACCCTCTGTAAGGCATAAGCTGTGTGCATGTCTCACATGCCTACAAATGGCAAAACTGCACTCAGAATATCTCTAGGAATTGGATGAGACCACTTTCAAGCTTGCTTTGACCACTGGTTTTGTAGAAGAAAGGGGAACACAGTGTACCAACAACTTCGTAGAAGACCTTGCATGCGGTACCTCAACCCTTTGGACGTGCAAGACAGCTCCCATACAAATTGAAAATTGCTTCCAGAGTATTATGATGCAGCTGACTAACGGAAAAGGTGATTTTCAACTTTTTCAACGATTTTCAATTTTTTTTTGCCTGCCAAGATGGGTCTTGCCGAACTGTACACATGCACTTGTAAAAACATGCGGACCACCAAGGAGGCCTATAAGCAAAAAAGAAAAATATGCTGAATGACTTCTTTGATAGTTCGGTAGTATTCCACACACAAAAATATGGCACACAGGTGCACAGTTTTCCGGCACTTGAAGCAAGTGCAACAGATATGTTCTGCCGCCATACAAAGGGTTAACAAACACAGTCATACGCCAGACTTGTCATTTCTTTCTTTTTCATTTCATCACTGTTTGAAAGAGTGCTAGTTGGTCAAGTCATCAGTAGAAAGTGTAGACACCAAACTGGTGAAGGGGGCAGCTCAGTGTCATCCAGTGCTACACAAACTCAACTGCAGTAACAGTTATCAGAGGCTGTGCCATGTGGACCATTAGCTCCACATCCTACTCTGAGAGTGGCTTGTTCAACGCTAATGCTTGCAGCCTTTTCCTGCGTAAGCTTCAAAAATGGCACAGCAGTTTCATGGCATGTTAGCTATGGTTTGATTAAATTTGCTGCTCAAAAATTCGACAGAGACACTCAGGACTGCTTATGTGTGAGAAGGCAAAAGCCCGCCTGCTCACTTCATGACTGCAGTAGTCGAATGTCCATAGCACAACACCACACACAGCCAGCCGCTACGACTACTTGCAGTGAACCGACATGGCAGAGGGAATCGTGTTGGCCTCTACATGGCTGTTCAAAACCACCGCAGCACCGCAAACCACGCTGCACCCCTTATGCCTCGTGTACTGCTGCTTGATGTAACAATGCCACGTAGCTTGCTGTACTATCTCTAAGCGGACGTTGTGCTGTCTTCATGAACGCAGCCGCCGCGTTACATCAGCCCGCACTCCCTTGCCCCATCAGCTGCCGCATCACGTTGCATTCGCATGCGCCGACTGTCTGCATGAGGACGCCATCTTTTATGGGTACCATGGAGTATAATCACACACACGAGGGGGTTTTACTCAATAGGGCAAGTGAGGCTTTCGTTTTATAACTGGAGGGAACACCTGAGTTTAGTCATATCGAGTATGGTGTGATAGCATTAATGTGTTAATGCCGATATATGCAGAATAGTCATTCTCAACTTTGCGTTCATAGAAAGAGCCTATAAAACCTGTGAAGCCAAAAAACCCAAGTGCACAAAACATTAAAGCATGATTCAGAGGTATTCAATGCTACAAGATACATATAATCGCTCTTTCTCTCGAACGTTCAACTCTGCCCGCACTTTTTGTCGAGCTCATGTAAGAGGCATTTATGTGTTAATTGAAACAATCCTTGCTTTAAGCACAACATTCGTGACAGCACAAACTGGCAGTCATGATCACCTTGTCCACAGCAATATCTTGGCACTCTGTCACATGGGAAAAAGGCCCATGAAAGAAGTTCGATGCAGTGTCTGGTGACCAGGTCATTAGGTAGCAGCAGTGCAGACTCCATTCCACATAAACTCAGGAAAACGATTTCATCTGTGCGCTTTCACATAGAGAGAACAGTTGGTGGTTCATAGCTCTTGCCACATTAAACTGCACTGCATGCAAGCTGCAGTAACAGTGCTCTGTAAGGCCACCAACATTTTGCAGGGAATGGTCAGCAAAAGGACATGCCAACAGCAGTGCCAGACATAAACGGGGCTTGCACACCTTTTCGACGATGGAATATAGCACCTCATCCATCTTCATGCAGGTGGGGTCCCAGTCGTGGCCAAAACGGATCACCACCACCCGGTCCTCTTCCGACAGAATGGCCTGGTCCACTTGCCACCCATTGTGCAGATGCTGCAGCATGTACGACATGGTCGCCTCTTCGTTGGGTCGCACACACACACCTTTGTTGGATGGAGACGAAGTTATAACGTTACCAATCTGCGTGGGCCGTGAAGAAGTAGCAGAAAACAGGGCAATTGAATAGCGTGCACTAACAGGACGAACACAGGAAACTTGGAGAACATGAAAGAAGTGCAACTTCGAACTTTAATAACAGGAAAAAGAACAGACGAACACAGGAAACTTGGAGAACATGAAAGAAGTGCAACTTCGAACTTTAATAACAGGAAAAAGATGCCAGATGCTCTTTTATAGCTGCTGGGGTGTGAGGGTAAAAAAAACAGGGCACCGTTAGACATGCAGGCAAGAGAGATCAAGCAAAGTGCAAACACGAGGAATTTCTCTCGTTTCCTTGATTCTAAACAGTGCCAGAAACTTTCCATTTGGTTATCTTGTTTCCATAACTGCTTCCAGAAATAACTCGATTTGATCTCTAGCAGGGCTAAAAAAAAAAGCAAAAATGGCTGCAAAGTGCAGTGCACAATGCACTCAGATGGAGCAAACACAAAGAATTATCATTATCAGTAAAATTTTCTCACCACAGCAGAGCACGAATCTTGGCTGACAGCATGCAAAGCAAAGCCACAAAACCAGACAGTATTGCTATATCTGCAACTGGTAAATAACTATTTGGTGCTTGCATATGGCTGGCACTTTGTAACTAGTGCCCTAAAATGCAAAGGAAGCAAATTAATGGTGCACCACTCTGTGGCACAGTGATAAAATTTATAAGCATGAACACGTGGGTGTGTGGCAGATTGCCTCGCATGTTACTTGTGGCGATATGCGGCCAGCACCTGCTGTTTGCAACATGGTCGAAGGGGTTCTGCAGTGTTGCCTGCTTCAGAGAAATGGAAGAATGCATCTCCCTTTCCAATTTGTTTCTGAAAGTGGCCACCACCTATCACCAGGGTTTGAGGCTATCGGGCACGTGCTCCTGTGCTCACGCTCATAAATTTCATGACTGTTTGCATGTATTCCTTACTTTTGCCCTTAGCTTAGCGTCTTAGTGCACTGGCTTTAATATTGCACACAACCCGATCACTCGCCAAGTTCCTTCCGCTTGCAAAGCTGTGTGAACGAATGATGCATCTGACAAACAACTACGCCTTATTCCCAGTGAATCCGGGCCTTTACTGTTAACGCCACTGCTTCCACCGATGGCTACTAGAGTGCATTACACAGGGGATTAGGCGTTCCCCTAGAATGACAGTTGCTCAAGACGAACACAAACCAAATTGTTTTATAGTGCGAAAGCACTTATAGCCGCACTTACAGGGTTTCAGCGGTGTGTTTGTCTGAAGGCTTTCAGTAGCATGTGTAACTGGGTCCCTGGGTCAGTGGACACATCAGTCATGCTGTGAATAGGCGGTAACATCCACCTGCAGTTTGGTGAAGTTATGCGCCTTCTCTTTTCTCAACGCCAGCCGAAGGCTTAGACTCCGTTGATTTTGAGGAAAGAACGGGCGCATAATGGGCCCTCTAAGTCAGTGGACACCTCAATCACGCTCTGAGGTACGTGGCTGTTGTGTTCACCTCCAAAAACCGAACGCTGTCCCCAGATCGACGCGGCGCAACCCATGCCCGACAGCGCAGTCCTCTCCCGCGTTTGCTGCTCCTATCGAGAACGTGTTCTTGTCTCGCTCTCTCGAGGAAGAACGCTCAGGCCACAAAGGCCCCAACATTTAGAGCAGCGCGTGCCCTGCAGAAAACACTGCTTTCGCGCAATATTTCGTGCTTAGCAATGCTCAATCGTAGCCTTTTTTTTTTTACTCAACGTTCTGCTCATATGGAGTAAAACAGCGGCTGGAAGCACGTATTCAAGGCAAGCGCTGGCTCTTTGCGAGGCTGTCAACGAGCGCATATTCTACTCTTCAGGTGGACTGATTATTCAAAACCACTGCCGCCACGCCAAACGTGTGCCAACAATTAGCTACACCGATCGCGCACGGCTGCAGCAGAAGGCAAAACGCGTTCATTTGCAGCCGACATATGCGCTCACAATAGAGAGGGTTACATATCCGGCGCTCATCCGCCCCAGATGTCATTAATACACAGGCGCGAGCTGACATCGGGCTGCAGCGAGTGGAAATGATCAAGAACATTCATTCCAGCACAGTAAGTACGACAGGCAGGCAGATACAGCCCTAAGCAAACTGCAATACGTACGCTTAGAACAAGAGGTGTCTCCTACCTCAGAAGGGCGAACTTGTGCGCGGACCGCACACTACAAAAGCAGCCGACGTCAAACGTACGATGGTGCTCTGAACTTGAGCAGACTCGAGAACATTCTTCATCCGAGCGTCAGGCTCCTAGAGGGCGCGGCAAAGAGCATAAATTCTGTTTTATAACAAACGCGTGGTTCTGAACAATGTGAAATACCAATCAAAATATTTTTAAAATTTACTTACTTCTCCTTTAGCATCGAACTTGGAACCGCACAAAGAAAATTTAGGCCCTAAATCGCGGCTAACCGCATCGTTTTTGTTTACTGATCTCCACTAGGTGGCTGGGTGCCGCATTCCCCCGCTTTCTGTTGTGGGCGCTAGTGAAAACACCGGAAGTCTTGCGGATGATCCGGAAGTTTGGTGTCTGCTGTGTATTTCAATGCAAAAAGTTGCGTCTTTCGCCCTTCCGTCCCTAGTTTTCCGCATGGAGGAAGGGTTTTTCGCGTTGTTTTCATGTAACGTCTAATGCAACATCAAAGGAATAAGCAAGCTCAACGCGAGAAACGTGAGCATTGTTTGGGAACCCTGTAATTTCAGAGAAAGCGAAGGCGACAGCGTTTTGCAGCACTGCCCGGGAGTCCACGGAACGCCATCGCCCGTTCGGTGCGACGCCTTGGCCGTTAGACAAATCGCTCTGCTACGTACGGTGAAGCAGGCGCGGCAAACAACGTAGAAGCGCTGCCAGGCGCCTTGCCGAAACGCGCGGGGCTCAAGTTGCAGTCGTAGTTCGTCGGCACATCGTTCTCGACGAACCTGATGCCATGAACGCCAGCATAGCTTCCGCGCCGAAAGAACGAGCAGCAAGCCGCAAGCTTTGTGGTGAACGCACTTTGGTTGTGCGCTGCGTTGTTCGCCGCACACCGGGTGATCCTTGCGTGCCCACACGGCCCCACTGCGCCCGAATAAGACGAGCGGGAGGCGCTGCCATCGCGCGCTATCTGTTGGGGCAGTGGCGTACATTGCGAGGAAGCTGGAGGGAGAGGAGGGATTTTTCGCTCACGGCCAACGCCGCCGACGACATAGGCTTTTCTGCGACACTGGGCCCTTAACGCTGTCGCGTTAAAATAGGCACGCAGGTCTCACCCTGCCGCGGCATAGGGGTACGTGCATTAAACACCATTTTCTTACCTGGTTCTTCTCTTCCGAGCGTAATGGGGACAAGCAGTGGAATGACCATGAGGCTAGGTCATCTTAAAATCGAATTTTCGTGCAGCAAAGAAAAGGCGAACGATGGTGCGGAAATCCTGACACCCGAAGAACCACTCGTTATACAGCTGCCGCATGTTTCAGTTTCGAGTTGCTGGCGAACGATGTCTCTTCTCTTCGATGGCAGGTGATGTTTATCGCTTTAGGGCGTCATTTACCTTACAGACGTGCTTTTAACCTAACTCCATAGCACAGCCACGTTTCAGCTGCACAGCGCGAGAGAAACGACTGACTATAGAAAGACGAATGCTGCAACGCGCGTGACACGCGCTGTTAGAAGTCAACTGCACCAAGCATCACGAATAATTAAAAGCCAATTCAGGCATAATTTGCTACAGTACGAAACAGCACTTGATACACTCCGCCGAAAAAGCAGTACCATAACTTTCGGAGCCGCTAATGTGAACCAGCAGAACACCGTCGGCACCTCACCAGATAGTAGCCTCGCCTTCACTCCGGTTCGGTCTAAACATAATTCGGTAAAATGGTCACTGCAAAGTCGGCTGTCTGGTGAAGGTTTCCACCGGTTCTTTCTTAAATTCATACCCATTGATGGTATAATTTTGGCTTAGAGCGCGACAATGTGCGTCACAACAAAGAGCAGAGTTGGCGACGCTAGCGCAACGGGACGACACAGAGAGGAGCAGACGAGGTCTCGTACTTGGTACCTACTGTGTGTAGCGAAGCATTGTCGTCTGCTAGTGTCGTCCTATAGCGATGCAATGGACCGCTATTTTTGAAACGTCTTTCCCGAAGACTTTGCTGCTCTCTTCATGCAGTTGACTGCGCAACAGGTCGACTTATTGTCGTTGAAAAAGACGAGAATGGCAAAAAGACGAAATGCTAAGTGCAAAGCGAAAACTGAAAGACCATGCTTAGGTCCGATTTCGTACACTGCCAAAGACTGACTTCCTTGACAAGACCGTCTTACTTCCGGTGGCTTCACTTTCGGGCGCCCAATCTATCATCCAGCGCCTTAGTGGAGATCAGTGGCTTTGTTGTCACTCCATGTTGTTGCCTGTGAAGCGCCATGGCACATAAAAGTCCACGGGCACAAAGCCCATAGAGAAAAGAAAATCCGGTGGGTTGTCATCCCGGTGTGCCTCGGGCATTCATGGTGGATGAAGTGAAAAGCGGCCACCTTTGCCTGTAGTGTACAAAGCGCTTCTTCTTAGGTAGGAGCTGGCTTCTTGGCCCTACGGTGCTGGCATCTAGGAGCTCGCACCAATGTGGCGAGGGCTGCTTGTCACTGGGTGTGTTGTGTTGCGTTGGGTTTTATGGCACAGAGGCAGCTAAGGCCATCATGCGCCAAGCTCAAGGTATACAATTGTCTGTCTGTAGAATGTTTAGGAATATGAAAAATCGTCGATGGTGTAGATGGCCTAAAATGTTGAACTGCCTTGTAATAAGAGAGAGGAAATCTGGAAATAGCTAATCGTAAAAGCCGCAGAGAGGGTCAGGTAGCCTCAGCAGCTATCCTTGGCTGGGCAAGGATCCTGAGGTTCCCAACCAACGAAATAAAAAGCCCCAGCCTTCTCAGGAATGAGAAAGTGGCTAAGGCGCATCCTGTACTAAAGCAAACCAGTGGTTCAAGGTATACAGTTTTCAAGTACTCTTGCTTCTTTTAAAAAGCTAAAAACGGAATGTATGTTAACAATAGCATTATCGCTTAAGAGCAGTGCTAGATGAAAAAGGAATGCATTCATAATATAATTGAGTAAAATACTTTTTTCTTACTGTTTCCAGTTGCACACATGAAAATAAAATGTGATTAACCGTGAGATCATCTCCGCATTCGCAAATAGGTTTGTCTTGTTTTGCTGGCAGGAAGTTGTGTGTAAGGTGCGTGTGACCTATCCGGAGATGGCATAAAATCACTTCCTTAAAACGTTCCTGGTGCACGCATGATTAAAATTCACCTAAAACTGGCTTTACCAAGTGTTTACTACTCACTTCGCCATTTCATTCCGACTGCCATTTTTCTTTCAATTTACACTGTATCAAGTTTATGCAATCCTTAAAAGGTATATTTACTTTTTTATTTCCTTGCCACGAGCTTTAGCAGCGCAGAAATCTGCCCTCTCGTTGCCTCTTATTCAGACATGACTGGGAACCCAGCATAGTTTTACGTTTTGTCCTGGAGCTGTGGCTGTTACTGTCTTGTGTATGATGTCACCAAGAATCGGAGTGACTGCATTTCTGGAGTTCAAAGTTGTAAGTATACCGAGGGAGTCTGTGTAAATAATACTGTTGGTAAGATTCCCGTTTACTATCTTTTCTACGGCCGCACAGACTGCGTAACATTCTGCAGTGAAGATGGATGAGCACTGCGGAAGTCGTACTGTTTTCTCCGACTTCCCTCGGACCACTGCGCTCCCTATGTTTTTGAACCATCTGTATAAAACTGCGCAAAACTACTGTATTTTTCTCTGAGTGAAAGGAATTCTTGTACTATATGTTGTTGCGGAGTTTTTTTTTTATGGAACTGCGTAAGAGTGAGATCACAGATTGCAGGAAAATTGCACCAAGGAGGCAGTGGATCTCGTCTCCGAGCAATGTCAGGTAATGCATCTAGTACGCCGAGAGTTGGGTTTCCCCCTTCAGGTGGCGATGAGAGGAAACACCTTGTTGATGATGAAATCGGGGTTTCTTGATGACCCGGTGGTTCTAACTCGCAAACATTCACGTTACTCGAAGAAAGGAGAAGGTTAACTACTTATTTACTACATAAATAAAACAAGAAGAAACAAAGCAAGGAGAAAACTATTTACATGATCAAACCGTTTATCAGACGAATTCAGCCCCCGTTCAACCCAGAGCGCTTGTTTTTAAACCCTCTGTCTCCGCCCTTAGCGGGGACAGCCACCAATAAGATTACAAGCGACACACCTCACCAATCAGTGGTAAGGGAACGGAAAATATGGTTTCCGCCAACTAATCACAGATTGGGAAAGAGTGCTGATTAAACATTTGGGAAAGGAGAGGTTGCAATCAAATACACAAACAGCACAAACGCGTCCACCCTCTCCCACCGCCCAGCCGTTACCACTTTCCTCTCTCTGTCGCACACGCGACAAACATATGCCGACGAAACGATCCCTAAATTATTTACAGAACACACCGCAAGAGAGGAACACAGTCGTTACGGGCATAGTGGGTTTCCGGTCACTCGGCTAATACTCAGCCGTATCTCGTGCATTCCCGAACGTCCACCGCAAGCAGGGGAGGACGGGACGGGACGGATTTCTTTTTTGGCGACTTCTGACCCCACTGGAGCGGCTTTCCTTGCGAATACAAGACCAACGAGTTCGCGGAAAGGTCAACGAACTCCACACCGACGTTTTGGCACATCTCTTCAAAACGCGGGAGGAGTGGCCTGATAGCGAGCGGTTTATTGTTGAACAATGTTCTAGATGGGCACCTTGTGACTATTGGGTAACATAGGTGTTTGGGCAGTGAACGGATTTTTAAAATGTATGAGCATGTGAGCATGGTTCTTCTATCTGTAAGTGACGGTTCGTTGATTTCTACATATAGACTATTTATGGGTGACGTTCTGTAAGCACCAGAGGAAAGACGCAAACCTAAATTATGTATTGGATCTAATCGTTTCAGGTACGAAGGTCACGCTGACCTATAAACAATATATCCATAGTCTAAGAAGGAGCGCACCACTGAGCGATAGATATGTAAAAGATATGTCCTGTCAGTCCCCCAACGTTTACGTGACAGTACTTTGAGTATATTCAGGTATCCGGAGGCTTTCTTTTTCAGTGCGTTTATATGAGGCAGGAAGTTGAGTTTTTTGTGAAAAGTTATCCCTAGAAATTCGTGCTCATTTTTGACGGGTATCTGTGTTCCGTTCAGGTGTATAAATGGGTGGGCTTGTATCCCTCGTTTCAGCGAGAAAAGGATGGCTACTGTTTTCTGTGTGGAGAACTGGAAACCGTTCTGATCTGCCCATGTCACTAGTTTATTCACTGTCAACTCTATTTGTCTCTCGCATGTTGCTACATTCGAGGATGTGCAGGCTATTTGAAGATCGTCAACGTACAGTGAATACAGGATGGACTTTCGGATTATTTTACTTATCGAATTCATTTTTATAATAAACAATACAATGTCGTGCTTAAAATACACCCTTGAGGAACCCCGTTCTCTTGAACGAAGCTCCTGGACAGGGTTGATCCCAGGCGTACTTGAAATGAACGGTCTGAAAGGAAGTCAGTGAGGCAGTTTAACATCCTACCGCGGATACCTAGGTCCGCTAGGTCGCGGAGGATCCCAGACCTCCAGGTTGTATCATACGCTTTCTCCATATCGAAGAAAACGGCAAGACAGTGCTGTTTGTGTATAAAAGCTTCTCTTATTGTGTTTTCGAGGCGAACTAAATGGCCTGTTGTTGAGCATCCCTTTTTATAACCACATTGATGGACATCAAGAAGTTCACGGGATTCAAGGACAAATGTTAATTTTATATTAAGGACACTTTCGAAAGATTTCGCGAGAGGGCTTGTGAGGGCTATCGGCCTATAGCTACTTGGGGAAGTTGGTGGTTTTCCAGGTTTCAGGAATGGAACTATGATGGTTTTCTTCCACTCTTTAGGTATTTTCCTTCTGTGAGTATTTTGTTTTGCTCTTGCCTTTTTAAAACGTATGAGGTTCTCATGTGTAAGGTACCTGCGAAATTTGCCCCAAGCTCTATTTTGTTGTTATTTTGCTTCCTTGCATTCCTTTGTCCACCACACTTTGTGTTTTTGCCGCACCACTCCTGAAGACTGAGGAATAGCTAAGTGTGCGGCATTAATTATACAATTCGTGAACATTTCGTTTATCTCGTTGATGCTGAGGTTTTCTGAAACTATATCTTCTAAATTGGCTTGTGCACTAAAAAATTCCCAGTCTGCTAAACGCAGCTTCTAACATCGCGGTTTAGTTGGGATGATTTCTTGCGCAGATGTCACACTGATTAATACAAGAAGGTGATCGCTGCCATATGGGTTGTTGATGACGTCCCATTTAAAATCGTTAAAAACAGGTGGAGAACTAAAAGACAAATCTAAATAGCTCATATTGCCCGAGGCTAGAGAGCAGTATGTGGCCTTTTCCGTGTTTAAAAGACATATATTGCTTGTAAGAATGAAATCTTCGATTGTTTGCCCCCTAGAGTCGCAGCGCTCGCTTCTCCAATAAGGGGAGTGAGCGTTAAAATCCTCAACTATCAGATATGGCTCTGGAAGTTCATCTATCAGTTCTTGTAGGTTCATGGACTCTTAAAGTAAAGTGTGGAGAAATGTACACGGAACAGATTGTTAGTGTTTTGTAGCTGACAATGCTGGCTGCTACGGCCTCAAGTTTTGTTTTGAGCTTGATTTCTTGAGCAGGGATGCCGCGTTGAACAACAATCGCGACGCCTCCCGAGAGACGATTTGCCTGCTCTCGATCACGTCTAAATGTTTTATAATGCTTTAGGATAAGCACATGTTGTGGACCAAGATTGGTCTCCTGAAGACATAAAACTGTGGTTAACAGTGACCTTAAAATATTTGTTATGTCACCGTAATTCCGCATAAGTCCTCTGCAATTCCACTGAATTAATAAAGCCATGTTTATGTTTTGTGAGAGGAAATGAAGTGGGATTTACTTATGTGGTGGGCCTGTTATGAGGGGCCTGTCTTTTTTCCTCTCAAAAGAGCTGTTCCGCCTCTGTAATGGAGGCGGAATGGGTGTTGTATCCACCACCTCAACCGAGCTGCTGGATGACCGCGGAGGGGCCGCGGTTGTGTTAGTTTCAGGCCTCTCCCGACGGGGGGAGGTCCAGCGGGATGCCGACCTATGGACCGGCGCTCCCTGCTTTGAGGGTGGCAGAGCAGCCTTCGCTGTCCCTGCATGGGGCGTGGATGGCCCTGCCATAGGCTCGGTGAAAGCGGCCTCGGCAGGTGCCGTAGTGCTGTGCGGTGCTACGCCCCCGCGCACCACATCAGCGAAGTTGGGTTTTGCTGTGAAAGAGAATGTGTTGGTGACGCAAAACGCCTCCTTGCTTCTTTGAATGAATTTTTTTCTTTTGTCTTTATGGTAATTATTTCTTTTTTCCAGGACGGACACTCCCTGGAGTACGCAGCATGGTCTCCTTCGCAGTTTGCGCAGCGCAGTGCTGCGTCACATTCCTCAGAATGGCGGTCTTTCGAAGCGCATTTCGCGCAGGTTTTGCGGCCGCGGCAACTTTGTGAGCCATAGCCAAACTTTTGGCAGTTCACAGAGACAGATATGCCCCCTATAGACGCAATGTTTGAGAGTAGCGAACACTGGATGCTGTCGCGCAGTGCAAGAAGTAAGTCGCCGCTGGACATTTTTGAGACCTTGTAGCCAGGGCCCAAGGTATCGGTTAAGCATTTTGACACAAGGAATGGGGATATTATTCTTGCCTGTATTCTGTCACTTTCACTGTGGATTACGTGGAACTCTGAAAATGTTTGTCTCTTTATTGAGAAAAAATCAGCTTCTTTAGAGAGCGATCAGGTATGGATACGGGGGAGCCATAAAAAAATTTAGTTTTTTGGTCATGCTGCCAGCCACCCACCACGGAGTCCAACAAGGGGACGGGACAGGAACTTGAAAGCCAGTCCTGCCCACGCCAGCTGTACACCTCAACTATAACGAAATATAACACAACTCAGAGTAGTTGGTCACACAAGGTTAACCCTCGCCGCCAGGAAAAAAGAAAAAAACCAAGAAGTGACAAGGATATAGGAGAGTTGTGAGACAGAGATAGGAAAGTGAGAGATGGAGGGGAGGATAGGAAAAGGCGACTGCCAATTCCCCCCGATCGGGTCAGGCCGGAGGTGCCGTCTGCAGGAAGCTGGGGCCAAAGTGGTGTGTTGCCTCCGCCGAGGGGCCTTAAGGGTCCAAACGCTCGGCATCGGCTCAACCACCAGGATCCCCTTTTCCACGGACACGGCGATGCCACGCACGGCTAGGCGCGGGTGCTCGGGTCCGTGGTGATGCACTGTTCACCATCATCCCCTTGCGGGGATGTCCCTGCGGATGCTCGGGAACCCGCGGTGTCGCCACTCACCAACGCCTGCAAGTTGCAGACGCCCCCCTGCGGGGATGTCACTGGGTGTGTCTGTCGCTAAACCGTCGTCGTCGTTTCGGATGACGCGGTTGCCACGACGCGTGTCTTGACGTCTTGTCTTTCAATCTTTCCTCTCACATCTTTTTGCTCTCTCTCACATCTCTCAATCTTTCCTCTCACATCGTGTCTGCACGTGGCAGCGATGTGGCTCAGCTTGAGCCAGTGAGCAGGCCCGTGCGCTTTGCTTTTCATTCTTCCTTCAGTCTAGAGACGGCCCAGCGGGCCAATTGACCGTAGCGCACTAAGCAGCGGGGTTTGAAACTTTTGGGTTTCAGGCGCGCAGTTTGAATGCTAGCTTCCTACTTGTATACGTGATCACGTACGTATGGGGCGGAAACGTGGAGGTAACGAAAAGTTAAGAATAGCGCAGCCAGCTATATGGAAAGAAAAATGATAGGTGTAACGTTAAGAGACAGGAAGATGGCACAGGGGGTCAGGCATCAAACACAGGTTAATGACATCCTCGACGAAATCAAGAGGAAGAAATGGGCTCTGGGTATTGAAATAGCTAAGACGCAAAACTAGCTGCTATGGCTGGCTCTTCTATACGTGAAAGGTGCATATAACAATGTAAGCCCGTAAGTACTTTTGGACTTTCTACAAGAAGCAGGGCTAGATGCCGATGTAATACAGCTTATAAAGGCGGAATACATGGACATTAGAGTGGAAATAAAGTCTCAATGGTTAAATAGTACGACGAAGGTGAACATACAAACAGGGGAGGATTTATGGGTCAATAATGCAGAGGGCGGTTGAGATCTAAAATTTTTTGGGGCATAGAAAGATGTTTACTACAGGGGTGCCTTTTGTCGCCACTACCGTTCATTATGTATACGTATATCAAGAACGGAGCACAAGCTAAAGGAGAGAAGAGCTGGGTTTAGTTTAGCGTCCAGTCGACAAGGACTAACACACGCAGAAATTGCTCTCACTACCGATGGCCAGCCGATCATCGATCTCAAATCGGCAAGTGAGCCTTGAACAGACGTCGAGCCAACGTTCAGCGCACACATGTCTGGTTATAAGCCTGGCAACGAAGTTTGGGCAGACGACGTGCAGCGGCCGACCACGTTTTGAAGGTTAAGGCGCGTATATCGGGCCGATGTCGGGCAGACAAAGAAGGCTGGTCAAAAATTTGCTTAGGGCACTTAAGACTGCTTACCTGCAGGAATGCGAACGCATGGAACTTTCTAGAATGCAGGTTTTTTCCACGGCTCCTGTAGGCATAGCTTTTTTCTGTTGTATAATGTTTATATTTGTTTAAAATAAACATTAAACAACAGAAAAAAGCAATGCCCCTATCTCTCTCTCTCTCTCTCTCTCTCTCTCTCTCTCTCTCTCTCTCTCTATATATATATATATATATATATATATATATATATATATATATATATATATATATATATATATATATATATATATATATATATATATATATATACTACTAATTGCCCATTACTTAGTAATTGCTAAAAGCATATGGGTTATAGCAATTATGCCATTGATGACGTCATAGTGTGACAGATTTCGCGGAAGAACGGACAACGATATGCCATTAAAGGCTTTCGCCTTATATGCCTGAATTTCAGCACCACTGTTCTGCTCATACATTTTCCTGTCATTAGCTCTGAAAGCTCTCAGTCTTTCTAATAATAGTAATAATAATAATTGATTTTTTGGGTAAGGAAATGGCGCTGTATATGTCTCATATACCGTTGGACACCTGAATCGCGCCGTAAGGGAAGGGATAAAGGAGGGAGTGAAAGAAGAAAGGAAGAAAGTGGTGCCGTAGTGGAGGGCTCCGGAATAACTTCGACCACCTGGAGATCTTTAACGTGCACTGACATAGCACAGCACACGGGCGCCTTAGCGTTTTGCCTCCATAAAACGCAGCCGCCGCGGTCGGGTTGGGGGCGCTGCGATCGCACGGAGCGACCAGACGTGCGGCGTATAGGCTCCTGTTATTTTCCCCAGGAACCGCGGAACTTTTCGTGTGACCCCACCGAAACCATCACTATCGCCTTCCCAACATCGGGAGGAACCTGCTAGTCCTGATCCTAAGAAGGTAGGCCCGAAACTGACTGTTCTATGACAATTTTCCATCATCCCCACGCCGCGGAACGCTATGGCGACCACTACTCAACGCGGCTACGATCCCACTGCGATGACGTAGGCTGAAATCGACATTCAACAACCCGAGGACAGGTCTCCACCCATTGAAGATGGACTCTACGCTGATTTCCATGCGTAAGCGGACCCAGCGTTCCAAGACATCCAAGGACGGTACCACGATGGCGTCGCTCAAGCAAACACAGGCAGCTGGGCTCACCGGCCGCCTCTTCTCCGGCAGCGATCGCGTTACGCTGCCGCTGGATAACAAGGCTGCTTTATGGCGCCCGAAAGAGACGCCGAAAATGAGCTCAGAAGATATAATCGTGGTTCTCAAGCCAAGGCAAACCATGAACCTCAAGGCAATTTTCCAGCACCGCGAGTTGGGAGCGGCTATTGCCCAGTACGTGGGAGGAGACGCTGGCGCCGTGCTCAGCATATGGCCAGTCTGGACCCAGGACCTCGTCGTTTGTGGGACCGAACACATCGAAGCAGCCAGTAAGCTGACTAAAGACTTTGACCTCAAGACCGGAGCGGACTCCCATCCATTTGGGGGCCACGTGAAGTTTAATGGTGAGGTGTGCCGAGGTGTGATCGGGGTGCGGGCTGATGAGACGACGGCTACCCTCAAGAACAAGGTGAAGCGGCGCGAAGGTGAGATAGCCTTTGTGCGCAAACTGGGAAAATCAAATCTAGCGGTGCTCACCTTTGTGGGCCGCAAAGTGCCGTGATACGTGCACTACAATTGTGAATGCACACTTGTGCGAGAATACAAACGGACGATCCCTGCATGCTTCCGCTGTGGGACCATCGGCCACTGGGTTGGCAACTGGCCACGCCCGGACATCGGAAGATATGTATTTTGCGGGCAACATGCAGGCTCCTCCGAGCAGGGTCATAACGAACATAACTGTACCCCATGCTGCATGATCTGCGGGCAGGCCCACCTGACTGGCCCCGATGACTGCAAGGACAAGTTTCGGCGTCTCCAACGATCGAGACCGCTAGCCCAGCAGCACCACGGGGAGCAACCAAGCAAGTCAAGCAAGACCCCTGGGAACAAGACGGTGCAAGTCCGGCCAAGCTGCTGGGAAACAAGGCAGCAGGAAACAACCACCTCCCGCTTCCAAAAAGGCGAAATCCGGGACCGGTGCCAAGCCGCCAGCTTTCCAAGCCGGGGATTTTTCCCCCTTGGCAACAGTCCAACTTCAACATCAAAGGTAAGCAGCTGGGCGGGCGTCGCCTCTATTTCCTCTCCCTCCCCATCCCCCCTCGAACTTGAGCTGAGAAAAGAGCTAGCGTTTCTCAAAAACCAGAGCGCGCAGCTAGAATCCAAATTTAAGGCACTAAAAAACACTGGGGCAGAGCCACCTCTCTCGGAAACAATGGAGGGCGCTGATGAATCGGCGTCTGCGTGCTTGAGCGTCGCTCTGTTGTCAAGTGCTCCACTCACTGCAAATCTGGAAAGACGCATTACGGATATTGAGCAAAATGTGGCTGATCACATGATCCAACTGCTAGCGATTATTACACAAGAAAATAAGGATAACCCCCTCGCTACCATGCAGAACACCAGCGCAGTGGGTGGTGTGGCTTCTAGCCTTCATCATGGCTCAGGGCACTAAGCGGACACCTCGTAAAATAAAACAGGAACCTTTGGGCGTAATACAATGCAATTGTAGAGGCTTTCGCGAACGCGCGAAACGAGCACACCTACGCCTTTACCTTGAAACGTTTGACTTTCATGCCGCCATTGTCGCGCTTCAAGAACCTAGGGCATCAGTCAAAATATCTGGATACAACACTTTTCAGCGGGACCCATCCACCGTTATTCTTGTACATAAGTCGTACACAGCACAGGAGGTAGATCTCGACATAGAGATAACATACTCTTACACTATGGTCACCGTGTTACCTCTGCGATGCTCTGACTCCCCTGTACACATATTGAACATATACTGTCCGCCCAAGATCAAACATATTACTTTCTCAGATATCTTCAGCCGGGCACTGAAGATAGCGGGTCGGGACCCATTTTTGGTTGTGGGAGATTTCAGTGCCCCCTGGCAATTATGGGGCTACAAAAAGGAGGAGGCGCGAGGTAGAAAGCTAGCGGAGCTTATCTCTACGCTAGGCATCACCCTCCAGACCAACCAAGCGCATCCCACACGAATGGGAAACTCTGTGACTCGGGACACGTGTCCTGTCCTCACACTTTCCAAACACATCCAACATGTGGAATGGAACAACACGGAAGAGACACTAGGCAGTGACCACTGCATCATTAACACACTTATTCTCACGCGGCCCCTCGAAAGGCCGCTCATACAAGCTCGACTCCCAGACTGGCAGGCTTTCAGAAAGCTCCTGCCCTCAGCCAACCTGATTAAAGATGGATACCATCAGTGGGCCCAAACACTTATGACAACACTCAAGCAACACGAAACACAGATACAGACCACGGAAGACTGCCCGGCAGTGGACAACTATCTACTACACATCTGGGAAGCCCGCCGCTGCCTCACCAAACGTTGGAAAAGACAGAAACATAGCAGAATACTCAAGAAGCACATCCTAGATCTCACTCACAAAGCAGCTCAGTATGTCTCCCAGCTTGCTGACGCCAACTGGATAGATAGCTGTATTACGGCTGCCAGACAGATGTCCGGCAAGAACACTTGGAGGCTTTTCCGCAGCCTTATAGACCCCGTGCAGACCCGGGGCGAAACACAGCGCCACTTACAACGAGCACACCATAATTTCAAGGGCAGCGCAACACAACTTGCAGAGACACTCAGGGACAAGTATCTCTGCTGCAAACAGGACCCTCGAGGTCAGGAGTATCTTTATGCAGGCAAAGATAATCCTGAGTTCGACCAACCGTTCCAATTATTTGATCTCAAGGCAGCCCTGACCAAAATGAGGAGAGGCACTGCGCCTGGACGGGACAAGGTCACAGTTAAGCTGCTGGCCAATCTCCCTGACCAGGCGTATGAGGCCCTTCTGAAATACATTAACACTATATGGAAGGGCGAGAACCCGCTCCCCATTGATTGGAACACAGCCCTAGTAACCTTCATCTCCAAGGCGGCAAAGAAAATCAAAACAGAAAACTTGAGGCCTATCTCGCTCACCTCGTGTGCGGGCAAGCTGATGGAAACCATGGTGTGGGATAGGCTCTCCGAATACTTGGAACAACGAAACATATTTCCAGACAATATGTGTTCGGCTTTCGCCGACGTAAGTCGGCACAGGACGTACTCCTCCAACTAAACAGAGACATAATACAACCAGTCGAATACCCACATAATGACAAGGTCGTCCTGGCCTTGGACTTGAAAGGAGCCTTCGACAACAACAAACACAGCGTCATACTGACACACCTCAATGAAACCAACTGTGGCCGCAACACTTTCAACTATATCAAAGACTTCCTGACCGATCGAGCCGCACTAATCAGAATCCAAGAGGCAGAATTTGGTCCGTATCAAATGGGTACGCGGGTGACACCACAAGGCGCGATGCTATCCCCCTACACTTTAATGTGGCGATAATTCATCTCCTGGACCAGTTGAATGGTATCGAAGGCATACGGCATGCGCTGTATGCCGATGATATCATGATCTGGGCCACAGAGGGAAACTTAGGGCGCATGGAGGAATGCCTGAAAACAGCCGCTAACGTAGTGGATCGCTATGCAGGGCACTGTGGTTTCCAATGGTCACCCAACAAGTCTGAATTTGTGCACCTTAGGGCATCCCCTAAGGACACTACCCAAATACATCTCTCCTTAACAAGTGGCCCCATACACGAGGCCAATGAGAATCGAATACTCGGGCTCTTCATCCATAACCAAAGAAGAGTAGACACAACATTGCACAAACTCCGCAAAGTTGGAGACCAAGTAGGCCGTATGGTCCGTCGCGTCTCCAAGAGAGGGGGTTTGCGAAGCAGAGATGCCATGCGGCTGGCCCATGCTTTCGTAATCAGCCGAATTCTCTATTCGGTCCCTTATCTACCCTTGCGGAAACACGACGAAGACAAAGTTGAGGTAATACTCCGCAATATGATGAAGAGGGCACTTGACCTTCCTGTGTCCACCTCCAATGCGAGACTTCTTGCATTGGGAGTGGTGAACACTTTTCAGGAGCTCAAGGAAGCCCATCTCACAAATCAATACACGAGGCTTGCCCAAACGAAGTCGGGTCGGCACTTGCTAGCCCGCCTTCACATCCAACATATTTTTCACATTCAGGAGCGGGTCCGAGTGCCCGAACTCTGGAAACGAGTCGTCAGAGTTCGACCCCTCCCCACTAAGATGGACAAGGAGGATCATAGTGGTCGTCGTCAGGCTAGCTAGGGCGCAAGCCTTAGCGCACCACTATGGCAACAAACATTGTGTCTTTTACGTAGATGTAGCTGGGCCGACCTACGGGGGTGGTACACGGCCGCGGTCATACATCAAAAACTACAGGTGAATGGGCTCTCCTTTCGAGCCCCAGACACAACACAAGCTGAAGAGGTTGCCATCGCCCTAGCTGCTTCTGATTCAAAATCCAAACACATAACAGACTCGCGTTCGGCATGTCGCAATTGTGAGGCTGGCTGGATAGCTCCACTAGCTGAATGAATACTAAGGAACTGCAGCCGGGATACCGATCCTACTCCTCGCTGCCTGGTTTTGACTCCGGGCCATCAGGGCCTAGCAGGAAACGAAGCTGCAGACGCGGCGGCCCGAGCATTCATTCACTGGGCGTTCCCATTGGCTCCTGAGCACTTGGAACCTGAAGGTAGCTGCTTACTTTCCTTCAAAGCTATCACATCCTATTATAAGGATAGGCATCGCCTCTACCCGGCCCCTGCAAAGGGACTGGGGAAAGCAAACGAACGCGTTCTACTCCGATTTTTCACGAACACAATGCTGTGCACGGCAGTACTAATACACTTCGATCCCGCGTTCACTGGCAGATGCAAACATTGTGGGGAGGTGGCTGACACCTACCACATGGTTTGGGCTTGCCAGCGAAACAGCTCTCTGCCCCCACCTCAACCATACCAGGGAGAAATTGGAGGCGGCCCTGTTTGGCTGTTCGGACCTTCAGGCCCAAAAGGCTTTGGTCAAGAGGGCTAAGCTGGCGGCTTCGACCAATGGGGTCCCGGAATAAGGACTCCACCCATTGCGGGGCTCTTTAAAGAGCCTCACCTCTTTGATTCAATAAAGGGATTTCACCACCACCGGTCGGGTTCGAATCCGGGAACTCTGGCTCAGTAGCCGAGCGCTCTAACCACTGAGCCACCACGGCGGGTTCAGGCTTTCGAATATCTGGCTTTTGAAGCGAAAGCTTCACGGGGCTAGCTGCGGCGCGTTTCGCGTACGTTGGACTTTCAACTGGGTCACAGGTGTTCCGCCGCGCGCGGTCGCCGCCGCCAGGCGCGGTTCGGGTGTCCACCGATATACGTGAGACAGTTACTGCGCCATTTCCCTTCCGCAAAATCAATTTTCAGAACCAATAATCAATTTTCTTCGAAAGCAAAGGAAAGCGCATAACTGGCCCCCTGGGACAATGGACACCTCAGTCGTGCTTTAACCTACGTGGCGATAGTGACATATGTGCGCTGCATGCGTTGGCATTGACAACGTTGTAGCATAAACGCGGCACTGAAGCTATAGATCGTCGGCCTTCATTGTGTTCATTGCCGTTGGCGTTGACAACGTTTTAGACTCCGATGATTTTGAGGAAAGGAAGTGCGCATGACTGGCTCCCTTGAACAGTAGACGCCTCAATCGCGCTTTGAGGTACCTGGCGATGTTGAGAGAGAGATTAGGGCTGCATGCATTAGCGCTGACAACGTTGTGGCAGACACGCGGCACTGCAGCAATAGGCAGCAACGTTCCAATGTTGACCAACCTAGCGCGATCAACCGCTAAGTTTGCAGAGTGGGCGCACTGCCTATCCAGTGTTCGGAACGCACTCAGCATTATAGACGCCAAGCCGCGTCTATAGCTGCCCGATACAACGCAGCTTTCGCTCCGTAACCAAGTTGAGCAGTGGTTGAACCGCAGCAAATTTTTGAAATAGCATTCGCATAAAATGCAAACATACCAAGACATGACAACCAATTGCTCAAATAAATATACCTTTGTAATACGAAAGACAAATTTTTTTGAACTGACACGTCATAAATGTGAGCTTAAAATTATTTAAATGCATTTAAAACACATCTTGTTGCCGCCGAAAAGCGCACAATTAAAATAAAGACATGTGTACCCTTGTATGTTGGTTATTTTTTATGTTCTGTTTATGAACAAGGTGTGTCTTGGTACTTACGCGCTTTTTAGAGACTACTTTCCAATACCATTGTCCACCTGGTCTGAGCAATCGTCCACTGCTTTTCATCAAGCGCACGCCGCATCAAGACCGGCTGTCATTCACTGCCAAATCTACCCGGTAAGTGCAATCATCGAACCATATTGTGCGAACTACTAGCACTACTCCAGACGTACCAACCCCGGGCATAAATCTTGTCTTGTGCTCCGAACTAGCGCGAGTTACTCGGATCAGTTCGGAGGAGCGCTGCGCAGCCAATGGGAGTAGGGTGCCTCGATGGACAGCGCCGCTCTCAGGGTGAAGACATCGCTCTCGGCGGGGACATGTTGGGTCCCACTCTCCCGTTCAGCTGCTTTGAGAGCAATGCGGCGGCATGCCGTTCCGAAGAGAAAACTGCAGCTGCCGCGTGGAATTCGGGAAATGTGGTGTTCTACTGAGACAGATTTGTACCAGAGATTGTTTGAACAGTGAATCAGGGGTAGTTACTCTAAAGTATACTATCTTTCGCAGCTAATTTGCCGAGAATGTCGGCGCCTAATGAACTGTCCGTGCACTCATGCGTGTTGGTTCACTTTTGTAGGTTTCGTTTTGCACTGTGTTCGTTCATAATAGCATTCTTACAACTTGAGTAGCATATTCTACAGCAATCTCTTCATCGGGATATTCTACATTTAAATTACTTTTCCTAAAATCAGGATTACTTATTTCAAGCCATGAAATCCATGCGAAAAGGTGCGTTCTATGCCTACTAATTTAAATAATCATGAGGATGCAAAGATAAGTTGTGCATTATACCTCCATCCCCAGCAGAAATTGTTCTTAATAATAATTGTTTTTTTTGGGGAAAGGAAATGGCGCAGTATCTGTCTCATATATCGTTGGACACCTGAACCGCGCCGTAAGGGAAGGGAGAAAGGAGGGAGTGAAAGAATAAAGGAAGTGAGAGGTGCCATAGTGGAGGGCTCCGGAATAATTTCGACCACCTGGGGATCTTTAACGTGCACTGACATCGCACAGCACACGGGCGCCTTAGCGTTTTTCCTCCATAAAAACGCAGCCGCCGCGGTCGGGTTCGAACCCGGGAACTCCGGATCAGTAGTCGAGCGCCCTAACCACTGAGCCACCGCGGCGGGTTAAAAAATTGTTCTGGAAAACGAGTATTTCGCATGCCTTACCTCTCATACTTTGGGGTTTACTGTTGGTCAGGCAGTCTGGTTTGACCCGCTATTGGTAATTTTTTCGGCGTGCGCTGTCACGAGCAAAGCCAAATAGCCGGTGCACTTTTATAGTGCAGGCAGACCACCCGGAAACACAACAGTTCCTCATAACTTGGTCTCTGATTGCTGCATCACACACTACGAGCTCACTTCTTGCAAAGGGGCGTGGCCTATTTTCGCCTCTGTTTTGCAAGTTCTGTGCGTTCTCCGCCGCATTTCTTCTTCCAATTAGACGCGCCTCGTTGCCGTTACGCGTCGCGGCCTTTCTTCCCCCGATTACAGCCTCCTCGGTACACATCGCACGTTCTGCACCACGCTGTCAGAAGTCGCATGCCTTGTTCACCAGACCACAAGCGCTTGCACTAGGGCAAGGCCAAGAAAGCCAAGAACGCAGGACAATTAAGAAAGCGGAAGGGCGAATGTTAAAACCTGGCAGGCTACATCAAAATTTGCCGAGCGGCTTCTTCACAACCTGATCACAAAGGCGTTTCCCATTCAGACAGTCGAATTATTTAGGTGCTCTTGGGGGTAAGCGTATATGAAGTTCTCGTCACAGCGTTTTGTTCAGTTTATTATTGGTTTTATCTTAACGCCACGAAGGCATTATAACCATTCCCCTCTCTCTACTTCTTTGCGCCAGCTCAGTACGAATATACTGGCGCCAAACCTATCTTCTGTGCGTCAGTAAGCAATGAAGCGGCGGTTGCGTGACGCGAAAGAAAGGCGGCTTTTTCCCCACTAATGGTTTATTTTCTTTCCTTTTCGTGTCGCTTTTAAAGAAACCACAACTGGGGGAAAAAAGGCTCGTTTCATTGCCGTCACGCAGCCACGTCAATAAAATTCGTCACGCGTGTTTCTGGGCAACCGTATCCTATAGATTACTTTTTTGCCTCTTTCGACGACCGCAGCAGCAGAGATGAAAGCTTGTCAGTCGTGTTCATTAGCCCGCGTCTTCCTGCGTGCTTTACCTCAAAAGTGGTTTCACAACTAGCCCAGACTCATTCCTTAATGAGAGATCCATTGCCTTGCCCGACGACTATAGAGTGAGACAGCACGCAAGTACACGGTTGCGCAGAAACGAGTAAGGGGTGCGATCCCAACCGCCGTGGCCGCGTTTTGATGGAGGCGAAACGCAAAGGCGCCCGTGTGCTACGCGATGTCAGTGCACGTTAAAGATCCCCAGGTGGTCGAAATTATTCCGGAGCCCTCCACTAAGGCACCTCTTTCTCTTACCTCTTTTACTCCCACCTTCCTCCATTCACTTACGGCGCGGTTCGGGTGTCCATCGAGACATGCGAGACAATTACTGCGCCATTTCCTTTCCTCAAAAACCAACTTTCTATTTTTTTCCGAACCCGCTGCGGTGGCTCAGTGGTTAGGGCGCTCGGCTACTGATCCGAAATTCCCGGGTTCTAACCCGACCGCGGCGGCTACGTTTTTGCGGAAGCAAAACGCTAAGGCGCCCGTGTGCTGTGCGATGTCAGTGCATGTTAAAGATCCCCAGCTGGTCGAAATTATTCCGGAGTCCTCCACTACGGTACCTCTTTCTTCCTTTCTTCTTTCACTCCCTCCGTTATCCCTTCCCTTACGGCGCGGTTCAGGTGTCCAACGATATATGAGGCAGATACTGTGCCATTTCCTTTTCCCAAAAACCAATTCTTATTCTTTATTATTTTTCCGTATTCCTCCGGCTCCTCTTTCTTAGTTTACCCTAGCAGGCACAACGGGATTTAAAATAAGTAGTTATCAGGGGCTCATTTTTCGAGGTCTCTTTGTGGATCAGTCGCTTTTGATTATTTTTCTTCATGTTTTGAAAGGAAAAACAAATTGTTAAGATAAATTTGTCCTCGAATAAAGCGACTTAGTCACTACGAATTAGGAAGACGTCGTCGCATCGCATCATCAGTCTACGTGTAGTCAACACCATTCAAAAGGAAATGCAAACAACTGAATTATTTTGTTTCGGCACAAACCACTAAGGGAAGCAGTTCAGAAAATATGACCATTTTGTTTCAGTCGGGTCCTCAGCTTTTCACTCCAGAGCAGTAAAGGGACAGATTACTTGGAAAAGAAACTGGACATTATTATTACGTGGAATTTTTCACATACGGTGCAGCAACAAGGCAAAGGCACTTCAGAGGATGTTCGAAAAGTGGATGTTTACGACTAAAAAATATTATATTTTGCAGGTCATGCATGCTCCGCGCTGCTTGCGTACAAGAGAAACTTGGGGCCTTGTGTACAGTCTTTATGTTTAAAACAATGAGAACAGCATAATTCTTTGGAATTCGGTTACCCCAATAAAGTCCATATTATCACTATTAAGGAACACAAATAACTGCTTTCCTTTTAAGGTGCATCCGTTGACTGGGAAACACAGCAGTCCGTCGTAACTTTTCGATTATCGTGTAGTCGGAGCGAGTGCATCATGCATAAAATACGCTCAAAACTGCAAAAACGCTATTGCCACGAGTGAAACCAGGATGAACTGTCTGTTTCCAGATCAGTAGCATTATTACAGTCGCCACGCGACCGCACAGGGACCGTGCCAGACCAACACCCTCTCAATGCTAAGGCCTCTCCACCGGCCGCGTGACGTCACGCCAAGGGACCGTGCAGGCCCCGCGCTCCGCGATTTCAGCGCGCCGCGCCCGTCTGCACTATTCGGGTACTGCCGTACGTAGCTGCCTTATAAGTGATTCCTTCATTTTCATTTTTGTCGTTGCTGCAGAAAAGAAATTCGCTAGTTTGTGCGCGCCTTAGGCTATCATTTTATCTGCTTTATATATTTTTTTTATTGCAGAACACCTTATTGTCAAGAAAGTTCGAGCTGCTAATACAGTTTTTTATAATAAACAATTTAGCATACGGCCGCCAATTTCGCATTATTGGTCATTATAATAAAAAATTGATTAGTTAATTTCAATTAATCATCTAATTATTAGGTTCTATCACGTACATGATGTCTGCCGTGCGGTAAAATCCATCCGCACAGACCGCACATGCGTATATCTAGTTGTTAAAGTAGAAGTTCGTGAACATTGAAAAAAAAAACACCGTCTACTGCGCATTGTGTTAGTTTTATTCTGTATTGTGTTTTGCTTAAAGCTTTCACACACAGCAATAATGACACTCACAATAATGTTGCGCTGTTGAGTATTTGTACAGCTAATCTGACCCTTACAATAAAAAACGACGAGACACCAGCAATGAAGTGTGCGCAAAGCATTTTTATTGCTTGGGAATAAAACTTACTTCTTCTTAAGCGTTGCTGCTTTCCGGGCTGCGGCCTTCTGCTGCGCATTGTCTTGTATGGCATCATTTCTTAGTTTGCAAAAGTTGTTTAGAACAACGTTGGTTGCAACGCGTACTACCAAGCGCAGGAGAGTTTGTGCAGTGTGGCCATTTTCACATGTCTCAATGTCGTGTTCGTCCAGGAGGGAAATCGTCTGTGAAATCACGACACCACGTTGATTTCTACAGGAGAGAAAATCTTCCGCGGTTGCTCCAAAAGACAACTTCTCTGCAACTAGTTTAGTCATCAGTACCATGTGAACTGTGCATGGCTGGGGAAACTTCAGCCCTCCTCTCGACAGGTTAGCTATCATGGCAGTATTTTCCGCTTCGATCTCTCGATTTTCAATCACCAATGTGCTGAAGCAAGCAGAACATGAAAGCTTCTTTAAAGCAGCATGAGCAGCGTATCCTGCAATGTAGACAATAGCATCCATGTCAGAGTGGGCGTGTGTAATATCGTCGTCGCTGACAGCCACAGAAAAGTTGCATGGGACAAGATCCTCACTTACGTCTTCAAACTCTGTTTCCTCGCGTGGAAATGTCAAAAGTTTTTGAAGACGAAGCTTCTTCTCACATTCGTAGAGCTGACGCACGGAAACGTGGTACTGTGATCCTGCCAGCTGGCGGTAACGGCCGAACCGGTCTTCTAGCGCATCCGTCTGAAATTTGCCCAGCAGTACGTACTTGAAGTGAAGTTCTTCTAAGCAGTAGCGCGAGAGTTCTACCAGAGAATAGCATGTCAGTCGCAAAGCACTGTGAGTCTCTTTCGTCAGCGAGCCACTGGTGATGTTTATTCTTGCCCAAGCGTCCAACCAGTCCACAACGCCGCTCAGGAAAGCTAACTGTGTGTCATCAACAGACCTTACAGGGTCTTGCATGCTGTCCCTTAGCCTCTGGCCTTTGCAAGGGGTCTTAACATTGACTATTTGCCACCATGTGAGGATAACGTCAATGAAAAGAGCAGTCGACTCAGCTTGAGGAATCTTGAACGCGGAACCATGTGTCCTGAGGGCATTTGAAACAAACTGATTAATGACGTCGAGAGCGAGCTTTACATTTTGCCGCTCCATTGAGGTTGGATTCACGGCTTTTGCGTTCAGTCTGTAAGCAGCCTTCACAAGCGACGTCTTCTCTGAAGAATAAAGCTGCCGCACAGCTGCGAAAGAAGCAGCTTTCATACGAGGAGGCCCTTCGGGCATTGCTCCACTCAAGTCCATTTCAGGGAAATAGAGGCATGTTCCAGGGTTTTTCTGGTTAATCCAATTGTTCCTAATGCACTTCAAGAGATGCACAGGATCGACCACGTAGAAAAGAGGGCGAGCGTTATCGGCTGGATGGGGATAGACAATGCTCACCTGAGGACTTGTAGCAAATAACGACATCATCTTGCGGTTCAGAGCATTGTTGTCCGTTATCACAGCGATAATTTTGCGCCCCATTTTCTCAACATTAATCATTATGTTCTTAGCATGCTCGTGCAAAATTTCTGCGCTCAGTTTGCTCACAGGTAATATGTGAATGACGTCCTTGTTTGCAGAAAGGAATGATTGTACCATGAACACATGGGCTGTTGTTGCTGGTTCCGTTGAATGAACCGACGATCCTACTATTGTGCCCCCTTTGTAGTCGAAGTATGGTTTTATGTGGATCTCATCGATCATCAGGGTCACTGTCTTCTCGTGGTCTTTCATTGATTTGACTCGTTCTCGGATGTAGGAGAGACAGTGCGGTTGATTTTGCTCCACAAGAGGGTCAGCTTTGTAATTTGAGCAAACACGGCGCAGTGTGGAAGGATGGGGCAGAATGATTCTTGATGCAGCTCTTGTGAAGTGATATGCGTGAGGAGAAATTGAATTCAAAATACTGGCGAATACCAGCAGCTCTGCGCTATACACATGCTGTTTCGCGAGGAGAAGCTCTATCTGCTCAACCAGAAATTTCAGCAAAGAAGACTGTTCTTTCGTCGTATCACTGTCCTCAATGAGGTCTGCAAGCAGTGAACCGACAAACTGCAATACTTTAGTATGTTTCGACTCTTTCGTCACCTCAGGTATATTATGCAAGCCTATCTCGAGTTCTTCTAGCAGCAAGGACAGGCTGGAGGTGTCGCATACTTGAGCTGGCAGAATCCTGCCTGAAGGAAGCGACAGAAGCTTCACTCCATTCAAGAAAACAGAAAGTGACAGATCAGGGAGAACTACCAAGGCGCATTTCACATTAGGTGAAGGATCATTCTCGATGAGAAGGAACCTAACGCACTGCTCATCGACAGAAACGGTCCAGAATTTCGTGTTGCAGATTCCAGGCAACTTAGATTTGAACTCCTCGTAAGATGAAACTTTGTTTCTTTTCTGTTCAAGCTCATTAGACTGAAGTGACTTCCTCATAGCCTCCTGCAAAGCAGCGTTTTCCCTTCTTGCTTTTTTCGTCTCTGGCGATTCACTCCGTCCAGGCGTTGAGGACAAGTATTTTGGGCAGTTTGGAAAAACAGAAGGCGCAGCATCAATCTTCAACTGTAGCCTGTCACGCTTCACCTCTATTATTTTCCCTGTCAGTTCATCTTGGTGTGACAACGTCGTAATGAAGTCGCCTGCGTGGAAGTGCAGTTCACACACCTGCACGAGAAAATGAAGCAAGGCCATTCGCCATGACTCTCCATTGCCTAAAACACTAAGTAAAAAGAGTCTGAATAGTGAACAGCTTTTACATATTTACACAGCTTTTACACAAGCCTTATGCACATCCACAGAACTAAATGCTTCCTGGACAATTCATACATAAGTGTAAGAAGTGATATCATTGCCTACAAAGACAGCATGCCTTTCCGGGAGCGACAGCTCACAACTAAGATAATTACCAGCGCCTATTAAGCAATATTTCAGAGTCTTACCCTCGAATGCTCTGTAGGTGTGAAATCCTTCCGTGGAATGGCTCGCAACCAGGCTTTTCTTCGTACTTCGTCTCTTGGGAAGCAATAAACACGTACTTTGGGACCATTCTGGTAGTTCCCGCGGCACCCGGGAACACAGCACCGGCCCATGTTTCACGAAGTTGCACTCGCTACACGGCAGGCAATCAGTTTCCCATTCGTGCGCTAGCACAGGTACGCACGCCACACAAGAAACGGCCACACGAAACAGACACAGCCGTGCGAGGAGCGAACGGAAATGCACCCAACGCCAGGCTGAAAGACTCAAGCAGCAGCTAGACGCTCACTGCAAGACTGCGTTCGTGTCTGTGCTTGCCCGGGCAAGCGCGAGCACATCGAGGGAGACAACCGAGCGGAGCGGAGCCGCGCTTGGTGAGCAGCCTGACCGGACACTTGGCGTGACGTAGCGCGTGTGGAAAGGAGGGCCTGGAGAGGCCTGAAGAAAGTATTTAGAGGGTGTTGGCCAGACGCGCAGAGCACTGCACGTAACTGACGCGTGGGACCCAACCTGTCGCTGCTAGGGGGAAACGGCGGCGCGGGGTAGTAAAAAGGGTGTCCCCACCCTGAACGCTGCCGTTCGCATCTTGACTAGACCTGGACGTTGAGGGATGAATGGGTGGATGGATGTTTATTTATTCCCATGGGGCATGGTGGGGACGAGGTAGAAGGCCGCTTTTCGCATCTTGACTAGGACTGGTCCCTGATGGTGGATGAATGAATGAATGGATGGATGTATGGACGTATGGATGGATGGATGTTAATTTATTCCCATCAGGCATGATGGGGACGAGGTACAAAGCCGCTTTTCGCATCTTGACTAGACCTTGTCCCTGATGGATGGATGGATGTTAATTTATTTATTCCCATTAGACATGGTGGAGACAATGTAGAAGGCCGCTTTTCGCATCTTGACTAGAACTGGTCCCTGATGGATGGATGGATGGATAGATGGATGGATGGACGGACGGACGGACGGACGGACGGACAGACAGACAGACAGACAGACAGACAGACAGACAGACAGACGGACGGACGGACGGACGGACGGACGGACGGACGGATGGATGGATGGATGTTAATTCCCATGAGGCATGGTGGGGACGAGGTAGAAAGCAAGCAGCTTTTCGAAGCTTGACTAGGCCTGGTTCCCAATGGATGGATGCATGGGTGTTAATTTATTTATTCCCATGAGACATGGTGGGGACGAGGTAGAAAGCCGCTTTTCGCATCTTGACTAGACCTGGTCCCCGATGGATGGATAGTTGGACGGACGGACGGACGGACAGATGTTAATTTATTCCCATGAGGCGTGGCGGGGACGAGACAGAAAGCCGCTTTTCGCATCTAGACTAGACCTGATCCCTGATGGATGGATGGATGTTAATTTATTTATTCCCATTAGACATTGCGGGGACGAGGTAAAAAGCCGCATTTCGAAGCTTGACTAGGCCTGGTCCCAGATGGAGGGATGCATGTTTATTTCCATGGTGGGGACGAGATAAAAAGCCGCTTTTCGCAGCTTACTTTTCGACGATGACAAAAATAACACCGAGAGTCGAGTGCACAAATACAAAGTAAAAAAGGGGAATAAATTTACTCATCTATAGATAAAAATGAGCTATCACATGATGGCATAGAAAGCAAATTAATGGCACTTGAGACACATATGATGGAAAAGAAAAAATTAACAAGCATTGTAGATGGTCTGATTACCATCAAATACAGAAAATATAGGTTAATAAGCAGGTAGTCACGATGCAGTCAATCCTGTTTTAAAACTAAATTGAAACGGTGGATAAAGAACACTGAGATAGCAAGGATCCTTAACAACTTAAAACGGTATCTTTAAGGCGTTTCATATTTATCCGGATGATATCAGTAGCGTTAATTAAGTGTTTAACAGGTGAGGAATGGTGTAACGTAGAGTTTGCATTGCATAATTGGTGCGATGAGGATAGAACTTCGTGTTTGCAATGCCACGTGCGGTGACTGCAGTGTTTTATAATAGAGAGTTGTGCTAAACTCGCTAGCTTATTATTGTTTAGTTTGTGTTTTCTTATCAGTTATAAACATAAATTAAAGCTGTACATGTCTTCTACCTGTATTAATGCTAGTTTCAGAAAATGTTCATCAGTATTGCTATCATATGGCGATTATGTTATGACTAATAATTTTGCCTCATAACATAATCGCCATTATACATTATATTTGTTTTTTCGCGGCACTACGAAGGCAACGAAGGGCTGAAACGTGACTATTTCAGCAGACGATAGATGTATTTTCCTCCTAGCACGTAAAAGTTGCCATTGGGCTAGCAAACTATCTATACATGCCACTGTGCGCACGGTGCGTCTCAACACATCGCGCTGCATATATACGCGTGCAAAGCCTATCATTTACATTACTTAGGTTGCATTTCATGTGAAAACGCACTGCGAAGCAGAACAGAGTCGATCACGTTGGTCTGGCGATGGTGCAATATAATCAGCGTAATTTCAGAGCAAATAAATTAGTGTAAGAAGCGATATTAACACAGCGACTGCCGTGAAGCAAGCGAGCAAGAGGAAAAATTTGGAACCGGAAGTAGCTGTAGCAGACGACTTTACCATAATCCGCTGCGATGAATGTGGCAATGCACCTCACCCATTGCTACCGTGGTGCTGCGCATGAGCCTTACGAGAGCTCGGGAAGAGGCAGCTGGGTCTCACGAGCCGCACCGGAGACTGCGTTTGAAACAGCCACCTGCCGGGGCCGTGACGCATGGCTTAACTGCTGCACTACGGCGCCAGTAACGGTATGAGGACTCTTTGCCGTCGATGAATGCGATTTAGAGGGTCGTGACGTGACCACCAATGGACAAATCATTGGGCACCCTGAAGTTTGAAAATCTGAGGATCCCCAGAATTTGGAGGCTGGCCCAGCCCCAAAATCCGAAAGGACATCCAAAATTTTGAAAGTCTGCCCTAGAGACTGGATAAGGATGGATTGCTGGGTTTATTAAGGGGGAATAGTGGGTATGATTAGTGTAATCCCATAGATAATTCAAGGGAAGGTACTCGAACATTCCAGGAGGTGATTTCTCATGCATACCATGTAAGGGACATGTAATCGGTTCCAGCCGGCGTTTTGGCGCGGAAATTGCAAGAACATTAGACAATAATTGTAGACACCAAGGCGTGCAACGTTGGGCCGACTTTATGCCGAGATTGTCTTGATAGGGAATAGCGCAGTGTCTTTCGGGCTTAGTGTACTCATGTGATGTGGTATAAGTCGGCAGAATGGGCAGCACTGCAACCTCTTCCGTACCACCACACACATAGTGGCAGTTACGTACTATGCAGCTCGCATGAAGGGGATGGTACACCTGATCTAGGGAGGGGAGGGGTCCTCTTCAAGGACTTGAGTCACTGTATCAGTACTTCATGTGGTACGCCGTAATACGTCCTTGCAACCTTCATAAAGCAGCATCTCCACAAGACTCCATTCTGGTGACCTGGATACACTGGCTGAGGACAAACACATTACCCTCCAGCCTTCGGTCTCGACGAAAGCCGTTTAGAAGATCGGTCAGATGACTGTTATGCTCCGCCCAGGCACTCATCCAGGCTTTTAATACCCGCGTGAAGACTCTGCACCGTATGCTAATTGTTTCCGTCAGTGGATGGTGTAGTCCTGAATAAGGCCGCTGTCCCCACCGCTCTTCGGCATGAGTCAGAATGTTGCTGAAAATACCTGCCAGTTATTTCCTTGGCTGGCCTTCTAGACACTTTATGAGACCAGCAGAGGTGCCACCAGCCCGCTGGCTGAGCGCGCTAAGGGCTCCAGTGGCGCTACGTATCGCTGCACGTTACACAGTCAACTCGTTGGGGCATCTTCACACCAAGTTGTCAGTTGACAAGACGCCAGTTTGTTGCCGCATGTGGCTAGTCGGCACACGGTGGAGATCGCCCGTCTTGCTCGTTGACTCATCTCTGATGGGCGACTCCGTTGTTACGCCGTCCATAGACACTACGTGCGACCAAAATTTAGCCACTGATCCTTTACCCGCGGAGCGCCTGCCGATTCGCCTCGGCAATATTCTGTTGCGTGGTGGCTTGCAATTCGTGCTGGCGCTCTGTGTACACGCTCGAGGCTGCCAGTGGTGAGCGCCTTCACAGCTTATCGGTGGTGGCGATTAGCCAGACTTGGAGCCTTGAAGGCAGCTTTCACGTCATTGCCCTACTGCCCCTTTCTGGAACGTCCTCCCCTTGAGCGGGCCTGGATGTCGTGCCGTGCAATTACATTAGGTTGTGAAATGTATTGGTCGCATTTCTTGGCCTCTACGCAAGGCTTGCTCAAACTCAACAACGACATCAAACACCTTAATGGGACTGTCTCGCCAGCTCTCCGTGGGTAGCGTTTTCGCGATGACGGTCACATTTCAACAACAAAAAGTAAAATTTTTTGAGGGTAGCAGCGCAACAGACGGTAGCAGCGGGTAGCAGTGCTCTGAGGGGGTGGTGTACAAGACTCCTCTCTGCTGCGGGCAAATACACATTGCCCATACAGGGCAGTGCATAAATACACGTCTGAAAGAACATCAGGATTCATTAGATTCAACCAAGTCTACTAATTTGGCTGACCGTTGCAGAGATTGCAAACCTTGTCCCCGTTTACATCATACTGCCATTCTATTTAAACACCCTGTCCGATTAACAAGGGATATCAGCGAAGCTTAGCCCATGAAGGAAAAACCAAGATTGTGTGTCAACAAGCCGTCTGTCATTACGATAGGGAAGTCCCTTGACCCTACGTAGCAACACGTGCGTTTTGTTTTGTTCTATGATCGTTTTCCCGTGCTTTCTTTATGTTCGCCTTGTTTCCTTTCAGTAAATCTCAGTGTGAGTCAGCGCTCGTCCCGTGTTTTCTTCGTCATCGTATTTTGCGCTGCTACCCTCAAGAATGTATTGCCAACTCGCCTGTTTAGCAATTGTATTGAAAAGTAAAAAAAAACTACTAAGCGTAGCTCAAAGAAAGTGCGCACACTTAGCTGAATATTCACGCTCCACAAATGCGCCAAATACGTATGCGCTTTTTTCAGTTGGATGGAAGCTACTGAGCCGCGTTGTTTTAGAGCACTGGTTCCCAACGAACATCTACTCGAGCCAAAACATGCTTTCAACGTTCCGAGGTTAACATTCATTTGAAATGCTGCAGAAGCAGCTCTCTTTTTAATGCAGCAGTTTTCCCGCCTTAATAAGTAGTCGCAGCCATCAATCGCCCTTCTGCCAGCTGCACAGTGCGCTCGGCGCCTCTCGCCGCTTATGGTGCTTTGCGTGCCACCGCGTTCAGCTCACTCGCTGTTCCGTGCTGGGCAGCGCGCTCTGTGTTCCCCGCTGCTTTCACTCTTTGATGTGCCTATAGCACTGCCCAGATCATTTCGTGCTTGAAAACGATCAGAGTGTGTTTGACTGAAGTGTTCTTCGCGTAGCTGCCAGTATAGAGTAGACGTCCATTCGAGCCTTACCCTACAAGCGCATAGGAATTGTGCAGAAGGCGGCTTTAGGAGGATGACGGCGCCGGGTTAGGGAAACGGTGGCAGAAATATAACAACTTCGCTAGTTTCCCATATCGCAGGGTTTAATTTGATCAGAGTTGAGCCACGAGACAGGGGTGGAGAACACCTCGCGTCGGCGAGGGTTCACAGCCATAAACTTTTGGCAGCTCTACAGCTAGTATCGGATACAACTCAAGAAAAAGTTGGCCGTGGTTTAGCTCTGGCTAAACCTGTAGTGACGCAATAGCTACAGCTGGCCGAGTGGAACTCGCTCAGTCAAATTGCAAAGTCACTCTTTCGCCGCTCCGTTTCGCTGGGCGTTCCTTCTTAATCTTCGTCCCTGGACGTGGATTCACTCTCTCTCCCCGTCCCACTCCTCCCCCACTAGGTTTCCACCGGGCGCCGCGCCGCCGGCAGCTGCTCCGCATCACGTGACCAGCCATGGCGCAGCCACTTTGAAGGCTCGAAATGCTAGCGTAATGTAGGTGCGCGGCGCGCTCCCCAGCTGCGTGCTCTGGCGTCACTCCGCCCATGCGCACAGCTGGCGAAGCAGTGGTGCCACGGCCCAGCGCGCAGCCACGCTGACCTCGCGAACAGCTGCCGTAGTGTAGCTATCGCTACAAAAGCGGATTATTTTCCCTGTCAAAAGAGCCCCTTCCAACTAATGGCGGCGGCCGATTCTGATGAGCCCGCTAGCGTGAGTAGCAGGAAAACGAATGGATGGGAATATTTCCTTTCATCTGCCACTTCCTGCATGGCCACGTTATCAGGTTCATGAGGATTGGCCGACGCCATTAGCTTGAAGCTGATTTTTTGTCCTGGAAAAGCCACTTTTTTCTTGACTTGTATCCGACTATAGTTGAATAGTGTTCGTAAAGAAATTAGGCACAGCGAAAAGAAATTTGGCCGCTTTAAGCATGGCTTGAATCTAGTTCTACAAGCGAAAGCAAATTCTTCCTGGCTGGTTGTATCGGCAGTGTGATCAGACTGGGCCTGGCGCCAGTGGCGAAGAGCTGACGCGCTCGGACCGGCGCGCCCTTGATCCATGGCACGACTGAGCAACCAGCGTCGGCGAAGTAGCTGTTAAATTCTCGCTAATCACGTGGTACCGATGGTGACTAGTTTGCATAAACCACGCAAATCAAAGAAGCACCACGACATTCATCGCTATACGCAGTGTCAAGAAAATCGCATTTAGTGTGGTGTATCAAAATGTATGGCGTGCTAATGCACTTCTGGCCAGTCTTTCAGAAGAATATGCTTCAGTTACTTTGGGCAGTAAAAATATCTTTCGATATTTTTATCAATTTGGGGTTTTGTACCTGTGGATAGCATTTTTCTTAAACCCTTTGAAGTGATCAGCAAGTGGCCTTCCTAACTTGTTTCTCACGTATAATCTGTTTCCCCCCGTTCTCATTGAAACATCGTCGTGTGTGTTCAGTGAAGACCTCAACTGATTGGAATATTGCAAGCTACGTTACCTTGCTTTAAGTAAACGGCGTCTCAAGTTTTTTCGTGCAATCGTTTGGCTTTTGTTCTTTCAGAGTGCATACGTTTGAGAGCTTAAATGTAGTTGTGTCCTTCAGCACCGACCAACCTTCAACCGGGTGTGTTGTAGCGCACGACCAAGTTGGTCCTTTCGTGAATCCACTTTGTGACGATCCATTTGCAGCCCGAGAGTACGGGGCATCCCACGTGATCCGTGAGGTCGTCCGCCTTCCTCTTCTGGTGCCAGAAAGAAAAGTGCTCGGGGGCTTCGCTTCCCTCGTACGGTTCAAAGTTGTACCAGAAGAGGGCGTCACCTGCTTGCGGCTTGATTGCTATACCTAAGGTGACAAAGGCGGTGGCGCCACCTGCCGCCACGTCGGTAAGGTACATGAGCATGGTCGCCAGCCGGTTGCCGTCTGCGGTGTCTACGTCGTCAGCAACTTTGTCAAACTGGTGCGCGTCCTGGTGCGGCGTGTAGTGTCCGCCGAGGCCGTAGTTGGCCACCTGGTAGGCCTCGGCCGACTCCAGCGACAGCTTCGTCGCCGTGGCTATGCGTCGACTCAGGCGCTGGAGCAGGGGGTGTTTGTGGTCCCAAAGCCACGACACCTGGTTAGGAGGAAGATTTTCACCAGGTTAGCCGTAATGCGTGTGCTCAATCAACGGCAACACCCGCGGACAGCTTGTTTCTGAGTCGGCACCAAGGTGTCCATGTCACTACAAGTAACGCAAGGAACCTCCTATAGAGGGTGCAGCTGTTCCCTCGAGAGGTGCAAAAGAGTCAATGTCAAGAAGATGCATTCTGCAAGTTCGGCGAATAGTTTTCACAGCAGTTGTTTCGCTGCGAGCTCTAGCAGTATATAGATGAAATGCGGCTGGATGCTTCTCTGGCTGCTGTACAGAAAATGTCAGCGCTTGAACACGCCTGTCTTTTGTACTATGTGATAACAAGCTGAAAACCAGTTGTCGAGGCTGAGGTGTAGCTGCACGAAAATCTCTGTCCGAATTTCTGGGCGCGTGATAAAATAATCGTGCTATATCTCTTCGCTTTAGCCGCATTCTATGTCGTGACACTGCGTGTTGCTTAATAACCAACACTATCTGCTCTGGCAAGCAAAATACAGATGTATACAGCTGGGAGCTAGAGATGCTTTGTAAGGGCGAGAATAAACTTCTCGTTTCGTTCGTGAAGTAATGAGCACACAAAATAATTCTGCTTGTGACCGGAGAAATGCAGCTTACTCATAGCCAGATGCAACTCAAAGAAGTGGAGGGCCTCCAGGCAATGAATTCTGCCGATTTCCATGAAGTGTTCTTGACACAGTACTTGCCACTCATCCGGACCTTGTTCACTCACTTTCTCTTCTTCCTGGCTTGGGCAATCATTCCATTATTCATTTTAATATACCAAACTTATCACCTCGCAAGGAAGTAACTACGAAATTTATTAGGGACTGTCGGTGAAGCCGACTATGCTTCTTTTACGCAGAGCTAGCGCATTTTCCAAGCGAATTCTTTTCGACGTTTCCTGAGCGACCAGTGCAGGAAAATTGGCTCGCCCTAAAATCGAAAACAATCGAGCTTACTAACCAATTTTTCCCCTAAGCCGCCGCAGTGGCTGAGTGGTTATGGCGCTTGGCTGCTGGACCGAAAGACGCGGGTTCAATCCCGGCCGCGGCGGTCGAATTTCGATGGAGGCGAAATTCTAGAGGCCCTTGTGCTGTGCGATGTCAGTGCACGTTAAAGAACCCCAGGTGGTCGAAATCTCCGGAGTCCTTCACTATGGCTTCCCTCATAGCCTGAGTCAGTTTGGGACGTTAAACCCCGATAAACCAAACCAAACCAATTTTTCCCCTGCGCACACTAAAAAAACAGTTTCAATGCATCTTGGTTTACACCATCACTAAAACGTGTACTGAACAAAGAAAAATTCTTCCGAAGAGCCAAGTGATCTATGCGCAAAGAAAGGTGGGAGGCTTATCATCTCGCGGCAACATAATATGCTTACGCACTTCCCATTGCAAAGCATGCATTTTTCGAACAAACGCTGCTGTCGAGGCTTTCTTCAAACGCGAAAAAATTTTGGAATGTTGTTCACGACAATGACTGGAAGCAGATAGAGTTACTCGCTTCTGGCAAAACTGTTGTCCCTAAGGAAAGTTATACTTTGTTAAACGAGACATTTGCATCGTCCTTTTTGAAAAATGTTTCCCCCACCCTTCTTATCGTGTCCCGGTTCGATTAACCATCTATGGATCCTGTTATCATAGATTGGACTGGAAATGCAAATTAATGCATGGCCTTAAGATCTCTTCCTCACCGCGCGATGATGGAATAAACCCAAAGTTTTTCACAAACACTGCAGAATATTCATCGACTGTTATCCAAACTTTTTTTTTGCAGTCCTTGGACTATGGCGAACTTCCGGACGACTGGAAAGCGGGAAAGGTAACAGTTGGTTTCAGATCGGGTGACGCTCATTCCCCTACCAGTTATAAACTGATTTCATTAACAAGAATTCCTTGCAAACTACTAGAGGACGTTATTTTTACACATATGTCAACTTTTCTTGAAGTCAACTTCTTTTCCAGCGTCCGACAACACGGTTTCCGAAAGCACTATTCATGTGAAACTCAACTCTTAACCTTCACGAATGACTTGTTTTCAGCCCTTGATTCTTCATTCATTATCGAATGCATTTTCATTGATTTTGCCAAGGCGTTTGACACTGCTTGCTACTGAGTACTACTTTTGAATTTAAGTGAGCTTAACCATGACTGGAATGTTTTAAACTGGATTGAATGCTTCTTGTCTAACCGCACACCATTTGTAACCGCAAACGGCCATAGCGCTCATCCTTGCGGTGTAGCCGCTGGTGTTCCGCAGAGATCGGTGCTAGGCCCGTTGCTCTTTACATTAACAGTTTACCTACTAGCATATCTTCTTCCACAAAACTTTTTTCTGATGACTGCGTTATCTACCGTCAGATCACAAGCCCCGCAGACCGCCGTACCTTGAAGTCCGACCTTAATCAGTGACGCTTGGCTAATAAGCTAAACAGCACAAAATGCAAACTCATGAGAATTTCCCGTCATGCTTCTAATGAGCTTTTTGTAATTATTTGCTTAGTGATTCTGCATTAACCCAGGTTTCCTCTTACAAATACCTTGGTGTGCATATTTGTAGGAACCTTTCTTGCCAAAATCATGTCGACTACAAAACAAGCAACGCTAACCGCACAATCTGTTGCTTACAGCACGACTTTTGTATGGCGCCCACTAACATGAATCTTCTACTCTATAAAACTCTAGTCAGATCAAAACACGAATACGCATCATCAGTATGGGACCCTCACCTTAACTCGTTCGTTTCATTTCTTCTATCATCGAACTGCAAGTGTAACTGAAATGAAGTGAAATCTATATATGCGTGGTCTTTCAATTTGTCCTACAATTGCGCGTATATGACTTTTTCACAAAATCTACCATTGTAACCCGCATCTCAGAGATTCGCTAGCTGTGCTGCCAGCTTATATCTCGTTACGCAGCGAACACCAGTACAAGGTAGACGTGCCCAGCAGTCGCACAAACTTGCATTTCACATCTTTCATGCCCACGACATCTGATGGTGCCGCCTTCCCTCTTCCATCGCCTCCATTACAGACGCCTACATGTTTAAACATGCCGTTAGCGATTATATAACGCGGTGATACCGTACTATTTCCGTTCGTGTTATTGTTTTTTATTACCCACGCCTCTTTGTAATGCTCAGACTGGGGAGCGCTAGATTCTAGACAAGGAAACAACACCACATTGGAACATAACGAGACACGAGCGCAAGTGTCTCGTGGTGTTGAAATGTAGTGTTGTTTCCTTGTCTAGAATCTAGCACTCCCCAGTCTCAGTGTGCGCGACCAACTAACCCTCTACAAAGCTTTACTCTCTGTAATGCTTTGGCACTGAGAGTAAATAAATAAAAATAAATATATAGATAATACGTAGGGGTGCTAATAAGTCTTGAACTTCACTCTAGTCCACATGCCTTATAACAAATCTGAATATTTTTTAGAAAGGATATCATTGACAGATAATCTCTCAGATAATTAACATAATCTGACAGATAGTTAATAATAATAATAATTTATCAGATAATTAACATCAAGAAAACCGAAGTATGTTCAACAGTCTCGCAAAGGAACAGTGGTTCACATTGACAGCGAGGTGATAGATGTGGTAAGGGAATACGTCTGCTTAGAGCAGGTAGTGACAGCTGATCCGGATCAAGAGACGGAAATAACTAGAAGAAAAAGAATGGGGCAGGGTGCATATGGCGGATTCTCACAGATCGTGAATGGCAGTTTACAAATGTCCCCCAAGAGAAAAGTATACAACAGCTGTACGGTGCTCACCTATTGGGCAGATACGCGGAGGCTGGGAAAAAGGGTTAAGCTTAAACAACGCATCGAGGTATGAAAATGAATATGGTAGGTGTAACGTTAAGAGACCGGAAGTAGGCAGAGTGGGTGAGGGAACAAACGCGGGTTAATGACATCCTAGTCGAGATCAAGCGGAAGAAATGGGCTTTAGCAAAGCATGTAATGCGAAGGCCAGATGCCTGCTGGCCCTTAAGGATAACGGAGTGGATTACAAGAGACGACAAGAGTACCAGGGGCGGTAGAAAGTTAAGTTGGCGGATGAGATTAGGAAGTCAGTTGGGATACGGTGGCCGCAGCTAGACAAGGACAGGGTTAATTGGAGAGACTTGAGAGAGAGGCCTTTGCCCTGCAGTGGGGTGTCAGGCTGATGATGATGACGGTTTCATCTATGCTCCTAACCTCACAAAGCGCTATCAACATCGCATATAATAACCTCTGGTTCGCCACACAAGACAGCAAACCTAGCCTAACTGGATGAGATGCTGGTTGAATTCCCAAAGGCTGCATTTCCGAATCCAGAGATTTTTAGCATTATCCGTTGCGTCACAAGTATGACCACCACCCTGCTAATGAGCCGTGGGAGATGAGGACCGAAGGTAAATTGGAGTAATCATATAGCAGGTGGTGGGCAAGTACCGCACCAGTGTGGCGAAGTCCTGTTATGGTGATAGGGTGTGCTGTCAGCAATGGTCGCGGGGATCAAGGCGCACCCCCCCCCCCCCCCCACGTCTTGTTTAATTTCAAAAACACAAATGATTTTTTTTTCCGGAGAACTGAGGCGGCACAGCGATTTGCACCACGGTTCCTTTGCGCGAAAGGTGATTGCCTTAATTCTGTGCCATGGATAATTAGTAATTGCTGCTTAATTGAAATATAATCTACCTTAGTGGCTTTCCCAGCACACTGTTCCAGGACCCAAGATTAACGAATTAGCACATCGGAGTTTGCTCCGACGCTGAACCCTACCCCAAAAGATGCTCCAGCTCTCACCTTGCCAATTCGTTTCCAACTAGGAACACCAGCAACGTTGTTGTGTGCGTAGATTCCGGCCCTTTTGAATCCCTTCTGCGCTGCGGCTCGGATGTAATCCAATTCCGCTGAGGTGAGAAAGCCGGGGAAGACTACAATCCGTGGTTTTAACGACAACACTTCAATCTTGTGTGGTCGCAGGATCAGACGAGGGTCCCCATAGTTCGTAGACATTGTGCAGAACAATTCGCTACTAGATGGCCGCAAATATCCCTGCTCAACGCAAACTGACTTGTATTCATGAACGTCCGACTGCGGCGGTGCAGGGTAGTGAAGCGGCCGATGGGACCTTCTCGACCGTCGTAGCAGCGGCCACCGCTTGTCGTTGTCCTGCAGCCAGCGAAGGCCCAACTGCAGTTTGCGCGATCTGCCGCTGTCGTGAATAGAAGCGATCTGAAACGCTGCACGGGACCAGGCTGACGTGTTGCCAAACTGCCCCACCGTGAAGCAACCCCTGGCCACTTCCTTGTAGTCTTCGGGCGAAGCGGTCGGCAGCAGATGAGACTTCATGGCTGCCATCCTTCCCGCCGGAATGTCATAGAGTCTCTGCAACTTACAGATTCCGACGGCGGCTCCAGTGACGTCGCCTTCTGTGGGCCACCACCAAAGCGATGACGACGACTTGAGAGCCGAGCGAAGGCTGCTTAAGTTGGGACGCCCTTTCCAGAATGGCGAGTAAGCGTAGACGGTTCCAAGGCGGCTGACAGAAAGGAATGTTCCCAAGGCACTATGCGCTGCCCTCCGCTGTACGGCAGCCCGAATTCTTTCATGGAGACCCATGGCTCTGTCCAGGCGACGCTCTTGGAGGAGGACAAAGAGCTGGCAGTCTTCAAAGGCGATGCCTTCAGTGCTGATGGCTTCTTGCATATCGAGCGTGGACGTGAACAGATCCGAGTAACAGGATGCCAGCTGAAATACGGTTGTAACAAATATCTGATTCCGCAAAAGAGATGACATTGTTCCATTGACTAGACGTCTTCTTCATCTCCTCTTCTGTCGGGCGTGATTTCGTGTTTCTTATTGATCGTTGCGTCGACAGGGAAGAAACCGAAATCGGATTTTTCTCTTCTTCAGTAAAAAAAAAATGCATTGACCTAATTTTAATGGCGCAAAGCAGGCTTGCCGAAAAAGCGCCACTGTATGAGGCGGGATAAAAAACCTATGTTATCAACATTTTTACCTGAGCGAAACCGAGCACTGGTCCAAGAGAAAGGTAGCAAATTGATGCATACCGGTGCGACTGGGAAGCAGCGAGATCAGGCCGCGCCCCAGACCTGCTTATACAATTCCAGCAACGCGCGGAGTTTTTTTTAACCCGGTGGCGAATTGCGCGACACCGGGAATCGAACCCCGGTCCTCTAGCAAGCGAGGGGGACGCTCTACCTCTACGCCATCGCTGCTCTTCATCGCTGCTACGCCATGGCTGCAGCGAGCCATGGAAATGAAAATGATGGGTGTAGCGTTTAGAGACCGGAAGCGGGCAGACTGGGTGAGGGAACAAACGCGGGTTAATGACATTCTAGTCGAGATCAAGAGGAAGAAATGGGCTTGGGCAGAGCATGTAATGCGAAGGCAAGAGTGGGCAAGAGAGGGCAAGCGTAGCAGGGGCGGCAGAAGGTTAGGTGGGCGGATGAGATCAGGAAGTTTGCAGGCATAGGGTGGGCGCAGGTGGCAAAGGACAGGGTTAAATGGAGAGACATGGGAGAGGCATTTGCCCTGCAGTGGGTGCAGTCAGGCTGATGATGATGATGATGAAGAAACAGATCAAAGTCAAAGAGTTTATTCAGATAACGCAATCCTTCTGTTGACGTGGCTCAGCTACCCAGGCTGCGGGGCAGTGGCTAAGTACTTGGCGGTGTTGCTCTAGCTTGCTAAATTTCTCCTTTTTGTCTGTGCCTGTTTGCTCCTGTTCTTGGGTGATTGGGTGCGGGACGAAAGCTTAATGTCTACTTCTTCTCCTGGCCAGGGGTTTTCCCCTTGGTCGGCATCTCTTCCTAAAGACCAGCTCCCAAGCGATCTCTTTTTCCGCAGCGGAGTTTCAAGCATTCCAGTCGCATTAGTGCCTTCCGATGGAGGCGCTATCCGACTGAACAACCCGGAGGCCGTGCAGGCGGCCCTTAGGTCAACATCGCAGCATTTCATGCACATTACCGACGTCCGGCAGTTCGGCAGGGGTGGCATTTTGTGCAGGTCGCCGGATAAAGCCTGTATTGAAGACTTGCTGAAGCGTACGTCATTCGCTAACCACCCGGTGAGCGCATTCATTCCGCCTCATCTAGCATGTTCCAAGGGCTTGGTCCGAGGGGTCGACTCTCGATTGAGCCCTGCGGAAACGCTTGAGAACCTCTCGCCTGCGGGAGTGATTGCTGTCCATCGATGCAGCAGGATGGTTGACGGAGAAAAAATTCCTACGGAGTCCGTAATTGCCACATTTGCAGGAATATTTTGCCCGTCAGAGATTAAGGTGTGACCATTGGTTTTCCGAGTAGATGCCTTTCACTCTCGGCCCCTTCAGTGTCAAAACTGCTGGCGATTTGGCCACAGCGGCAAAGCCTGCAAATCGGCCTTACGCTGCTGTGCCTGTGGGGAACGTCATTGCAGAGAGGAATGTCCTGAACAGCAAGAGAAATGTTGTTTGTGTAGCGGTGCTCACTCTGCTGATTCGCCTGACTCCTGCACGAGTACAAGAAGTTCAGGTGCTCGAGCTTATAGACAAGCGCAGATGCACGCGGAGAGAGGCTTTTGCCGCAGTCAAGGAGAGAACCTCAGCCTACTCTAGTGTGGCCGCCAAATGTCCACCCATAATGGATTCTAGTTGGTCCCAGGCTATTACAGCGGCAGTTGAGAAAGCTGTGGCAAATGCAATGGATCGCATTATGGAAACCGTGTCCACGTGCATTTCGCAGGTCATAGCTGCTCAGATGACCAATCTTCTGCAGGCGTCCACCGCTCCGCTCTTGTCTTCTTTGGCTTCGGAAGCTACCCCTCCTTCTGTAATTATCGATTCCGCTCCACAGGGCCAAAAACAATGTGAGGAACAAAAGGCCTCTCAGGCCTCTTCTTCGCATAGCGTTATGGACGCATCCTCTATGGATTGTATGGACATGGAGTCTGATCTCCGCGCCCAGAAACGAAGTGGGTGTCCTCTGAATATTGCAGGTCCATCTTGCCCCCAGTCAAAGACAAAGAAAAGTAACGCAAGTCAAAAGGCTAAGACCAGTATTCTAGAAAAGGCAGTCGCGGCTGCGGCACTTCCGCCAAGATAGGGTTCTTAAGTGTACTCCAGTGGAATTGTCGATCTATATTCTCAGCTTCAACAGATTTAAATTGCCTATGCACTCAGCTTCTACCGGATTTAGTTGCTTTACAGGAAACATGGCTAACTTCAAATTTCAATTATCATCTCAAGGATTACCATCCGTTCCGGCTTGACCGTTCATCACGAGGGGGAGGGTTGTTAGTGTTCATATCTACAAAGTTTTGCCACAGGGCATGCATTTCTTTTCAATATGCGGACAATGAATGTGAAATCCTTGCGGTTGACCTTAGTGTCCCAGGTCAACAGCCCTTTACGGTAGCTAATGCATATTTCCCTTCTGGTGTGCGTGACACTCGGCCCCTTGACTCACTCATGTCTAGTAGCCGATCTCAGGTTCTGTTACTTGGCGACTTCAATTCGCACCATGTGACTTGGGGGTTTAAAACAGACAGCTTTGGTTCTAGACTATTTGATTGGGCTTCTGGCAATAACTTGATCTGCAACAATTCCGGATTGCCTACGTTTGTCCGCAGTCAATGCCGCTCTGCCTTGGATTTAACTTTTTCCTCCCCAGGAGTCTCTGTTATGTCTTGGGCGCCTGTTGACTGTGCAACAAATAGTGATCATCTACCGATTAGTTTCAGGTTTGCGTTTAAATTAACTCTTCCTGAGCGACATCAGCGCACGTTAATAAATTACAATTGCTTTAAAGACACGCTAAAATCAGCCCTCCAAATCACTTCAGACACTTGCGCTCAGAGAAGTGCCGAAAGCAAGGCTGCACATCTATGCTCGGTACTGGACCATGCAAGGCAAAAGTCTGAATTTTTGCTTAAGAGCACAAAGGGTGCAATCGCGAACAATTGGTGGAATGCTGAGTGCACGCGTGAATATAGACGACGAAAAGCAGCTTGGAAGAAACTTCTCATCAATCAATGCCCAAAAAATTGGCTGGATTATAAGTATGTTGCAGCAACATTTAAGCGCACTGTCGCCCGTGAAAAGGAGGAGTATAATACAAATCATTATGAATTCCTTTCCCAATCAGAAAATAAACGAGCTTTATTTAATTTCCTGAGGCGCAACAAGGTGATTCCTCCGGCTGCCAACATTGAATCCTTTGTTCAGTCCCCTGCTGACATCGCAAAGGCCTTAGAGGATATTGCGTGTGGCCTAGAGCTTCGCTTTACATCTGCTTTACCTTCTCCTACTATATTCACATGCACCTCAAGTAATTTCACTGAGGTCTCTATGCCTGAGCTGTCGCAAATTGTTCTGCGCTTATCCCCAGCGGCTCCTGGCCCCGATAGGGTCACTTCATCTATGATCAAAATATTGTTCAATGAATCTCCTGCAGACCTGTTGGCTCTAATTAACCATTCTATTAAAGGTCCTTGGATACCGCATGAGTGGCGTCTTGCTGAAATAGTTCCATTGCTTAAAAAGCAAGGGGAGGGCTTAACTTTAGACAATATACGCCCTATTTCGTTAACATGGAACCTTGTGAAATTGGTGGAAAGGGTCCTTCTCAGCCGTGTCATGTCATTCATTTCAGAAAATGCTGTATTGAATCCATGCCAAATTGGTTTCAGGCCGGGTTGTTCAATTTGTTGTGCTCATACTGACCTTGAGAGTCGTATTAAATTGGCTCGCAATAGAAAAAAGTTTGCTGCGCTTGTCACCTTGATGTCAGTAAAGCATACGACAGCGTGGAGCACTCGACTCTATTACTAAGATTACAGGAACTCAACTTCCCAAGCTATTTTGTAGCCTGGATATCTGTTTTTTTGGAAAATAGAGAATTTTACTGCTGCCAAAATGGTGTTTCCTCTAGGAGATTTCCACAGACCAGAGGTGTTCCGCAAGGATCAGTTCTCTCACCTGTTCTTTTTAACATTTTCTAAGCTCAATTCCATGCATTCAATATGTGAAAACTTATGTGTACGCCGACGATATCGCATTTTTTGCATCAGCAAGTGACATTCACACTCTTTATCAAACCCTACAAAATTACCTCAATATTCTTGACAACTGGCTAGGAAGAATTCATCTGTCCCTTAATGTGAAGAAATGCGCATTGTTAGTATTTCCAGTTTCTGTTCCAGTAAATATCTGCCTGGTCTATAGAAATAACATAATACCTCAAGTTCAGACGGTGAAGTATCTCGGTGTAATATACGACTCTACTCTCTCCTGGCGGCCCCACATTGAGCAAGTTTCTGCAAAAGGAGTTCGGGCCATTGGCATCCTGCGCAGGCTTTGTAGTGCTAGGTCAGGCATGAGAAGGCATACGCTTCTGATGATTTATAAAATGTACGTCCGCCCAATTTTGGAGTTCGGGTGTGTTTTATTCTCAGGAGCTCCTGCCTATAAACTTCGCCCTCTTGTGCTTTTGGAGCGTGAGGCGTTGCGCCTTTGTCTGGGGCTTCCAAAATATGTCGCCAATGCTGTTCTGCACCTTGAGGCGCGAATGCCTTCGTTATCAGCTAGGTTTCGCCTTTTAACAGTTCAAACATTTTTAAAATTGTGCGACGCACCTCTTCACGCTTCCAGTATAATATTTCTTAGTCAACCTTCCGCCTTTTTTAGTGCTGCCTGGTCTCGATTTCATACCCCGCAGATATGTTACGTGCAGTCCCTCCTTGATCGCATAAATATTCATTTCACAGATGTCCGCCAAATATGTAACAACTCCTCATCTGTCCAGATTGAATTCGATGATATTTTCCCATCGAATGCAAAGCTGCAGCCCTTCCCACTTCTTCAGGGTCTATTGCAGGACCACCTAAGGTCCTTTCCCTCTCATGTTCTTATTGCTACTGATGCCTCGCAGGATCGCGAAAAGGCAGGTGTGGGAATTTTTTCGCCTTCACTGGATTGGTCTTTTTCTCTCCGTCTTCCTGACTTCACTCCAATTTTTCTAGCTGAATTATTAGCAGTAATCTTAGCCTTACGAAAATTAGAATCTACAGTTTCCCAGGTCGTGGTTATGACAGACTCTCTGTCCATTTGCTCTTCCTTATCCTCACCCACTGACTCTCGGCCGTTACGCCTCTTTAAGTTCCTGATTCCGCTCCATCTAAATTCAGTAAGGTTGCTTTGGGTACCCGGTCACATGGGCTTTCACTTAAATGAGGTTGCAGATTCCTTAGCAAGTCTCTCTCAGCGGCCCAATTGTTGCTGTCCTGCCATCATGTGCATATACAGCTGCGGTGAGGTTTCGCAGCTACACTATATTTCAGGAATTTGCTGCCTCGGCTCTTACATCATCTCCCGAATATCAGCATCTTCTGCATCCTTGGAGTAGCAAAGATTGGCGCTCACGCAGACTAGAGGTCTCTTTCACGCGCTTGCGTTGCCGGGTTCCCCTTCTAAATTTCTACCTTCACAGATCTGGCCTGGCAGCTTCCCCACTGTGCCCTTTTTGTGCCGAACCTGAGACAATAGATCACTTCCTGCTGTTCTGCCGCCGCTTTTCTCATTTGAGGAAGAGTATTTTGCAGATTCCATTTCATCAACTGGGCTTGCCTGTGTCTTCCGCGGTTGTTCTTTCCATTGGCGCTTCTTTGCTTGGACGAAGCGACAGGAGTGTGCGCTCTGCTGTGCAAAATTTTCTTCAAGAAACGCGGCGACTCCCATTCTAATTTCTTTTTCCCGCCCTCAATCAGTACGACATTGCAATATTACAGGCATTGTGTACTATTATGCACGTTAAGCAATTGTCCCGTCTTTGATCTCCAAGTTAACTGGACCCCTTTCCTTCCCTTTTCCAATCTCTCAGACTACATACTATTACCACTCCTTTTCCCGTCAAAACTTTCCTGTATCCAGTAATTAACCGCCTGTGTCTTAGCCACTCCCCCGTAGTGGGTATGTGCCAGCAACGTCTGAGGACTTCCTTCCTTCCTTCCTTACAGTTGCCTAGGGCGCCGACCAAAAGGCAAATGGATGCCTGACAAAGAGTCTGTGCCCTTCTTGCTCCCCTTCGACAGCACAAGACATTCAGCGCATAAAATAAACACTAAACGAGATGTAAATACAGAGTGGTTGGTTAACATTGAAACTGAAGTTATTTCATATTGAACATTTATGTACAACAGTTGGGTTAATACTGTGAGAAACAACAGAATAAAAACGAAAAGAGTGGTCATGCCTGCAGTGGCAAGAGATACCTAGTGATGCTATTTTTGAAAGCTTTCAATGATTGACTTTCCTGAATAAGGCTTACAGCAGGATGGTAATCATTTAGAAAACTGGAAATTCAGTAGCTAAGTTTCCGGGTGCCGTAGTTTGTGCGTATTTTTTCTTTATTATGACATATGTCCCGGGTGGTGTAGGTGTGTGTTTTCGTTAGATACTGATGACAAAATGCGGTAGGATCGGAATGCATTTGTACGTAAGTAGCTAACGCTATTTTTTTTGTTTATAACATTCCACAGTGTAAGCATGTGGCGTTTTCTAAACAATGGGACAGTGTGGCTAAGGTATGGTGCATTACCTATTAGGCGCAAACATTTCTTTTGTAATAAGTATATGTTTTTATGCTTGTTTTAGGTGCTGTGCCCCAGACAAGAAAACTATAGTGGAAACGCGAATGTACCAGTGTGTAGTATAGTTGTTTCTTTATCCAGATAGGCAAAAGGTCCTTAATTTTATACATGATACCAATGGACCTAGAGATACCAATGCGAACTTTTTCAATGTGAGGTGGCCAGTCTAGATGTTCGTGAAATATGACACCAAGAAATTAATGCGATATTACACGTTTGATAGATTCATCGCGAAATTTGATAATTATTTCTTGTTTTATACATTTGTTACGAGCGCGGAATATAATGTACTTGGTTTTTTTAACGTTTAACTCTAGTTCATTACCGTGGAGCCACGTCGACAAATTTTCCATCCATACATTGGTGTCTATATTTTATATTGGTGTATATTTTATATTGGTATTTATATTTTTTATTGGTGTCTATGTTTATAACTTGTTCAACAACTTTCGAGAGGATTGGTAAGACCGAAATTGGCCTATAATTATTTATATCATTTCTTACACCTCCCTTGTGTATGACGGAGACTTTAGCAAATTTTAATTTATCTGGAAATATTCCGGTACTTGAAATCAGGTTGCATATATGTGTAAGTGGCTGACTAATCATGTGACTGATTGATTTTATAGGTTGAACGGGGATGCCATCAGCACCACATGCACTGCTAGCTTTTAGGTTTTTGATTACTGTGCAGATTTCTAATTCTTTAGTCGAAAACATGAACATTGAGCTGTGGATGTTGGGCGTGATATACGTTGTAAAATCACAGTTACTTGCCTGAGATTTACTTGAAGCCCCTGATATGAGAAAGTGCTCCTTAAGTTTGTCAGCAAGCGACGCCCCTGTGTAAGGCACAACATTTATAACGAATTCAGAGATGCCGTCTCTTTTGTTGTTGGACATTAGCTTGTTTACTGTATTCCATACTTGTTTAGGGCTGTTGCAGATATCAGTAAACTTATGTTCGTAATAATTAGTCCTGGCTTTTTTTAATATGAGAGCTTAACTTATTACGAATTTGTTTATATTCAGTCAAACAGTCTATTTTTTTTCGTTCTGATAAAAGAGGCAGTCTGTCACGCTCCCTAATTTTTTTCAGAAGGTCGGCATTTATCCATGGCTTTCTGGCTTTTTTACACTTTCTGAATTCTATTGTAGGGAAGGCTTGATTGTAGAGCTCGGTAACTGTTTTAATAAAGACGTCATATGCTTCGACGGGGTCAGACAGTTGAAGAACATCTGCCCAGCTTGTTTCTGCTACTAAGTTTCTAAATATTATGGTCTTAGCTTCTTTTAATGATTTTGTATGCAATGGGTGCACAAGTTCTGGAATGACTCTGTGGTGTACAGTAGGTTTTAAAGAATATAAAAATATGTAAATGGTCACTAATATCAGCTATTAGTACACCTGCTTGCACATCATCCTTTTTGTAGCTTGTAAAACACACATCTAGTAAAATATGGCACATGTCTGTCACTCTAGTTGGCATAGTATTACATTTTCACAACCAAACGAACGAAAAATATCCAGCATTCTTTGCTGATTTGCATCAAGCAATAAAATATCGATATTGAAATCACCACAAATAACTACAGGCAACTTAAACTGCATGCACTGCTCTAACATATTTTCAAGAAATGCTAGAAAAATAGCCTGTGATCCAGAAGGCTACCTGTATACAACTGCAAATATGGTACCAACACACTTTAACATGATACACTCTTGTATGGAGGCATAATTTAGGTAGTTTATTATATAGAAAGCCACACCTCCCCTCTCTTATCACTCCGTGAAATTGATACGCATTTGTATCCTGGAAACTGTATAGCATCATAATCGGTGGTGAACCAAGTTTCAGTGAAAGCTAAAAATTCAAATTTATGGTCTAATGCATTTAGGAAGATTTCCAAACAATCCTGTTTATTTCGAAGGCTTTGAGCATTTAGATGGAATAAAGGAAATTTATTTTTTTCTCGTAGGTGCTTTGAATGTTTGAACGAATCAGCATCATGATAAGAATATGTGAACGGGACTGTCATTTTCATGGGTGTTAGTGCTATCAGTTACCGCGATGCGTGTACCACCCGTTACTCAACGTATCTTATCCATATCGTTTGTCGTCCTAATCCGGATAACTCGGCTGCGTGGGCCGCGACGAACAAACGTTTTTCCATTCTTTAGCCAGGCAAACTCATACTCTTTTGCTTTCGCCGTTTTCATTTTACAAAAGAGCGTCTTGTTCTGTGCTGTCAGGTTTTCATTGTTGAATATTTTAAATTTCGTTTCCTTTACTGTCCTTTTTTGCAAGCCATGCGTCTATGGTTGAACGGGATACGAGGCGTACAAGAATAGGTGCAAACTACTTAGCACTCTCCCCGACCTCATTGTCACTGATAGATCGTGAGGGCAGTCGATGAACAGCCTCAACATCTGCCTCGGACAGGAGCGGAAGTTCGAGATCAGTGGCCAAGACATTCAGTAGGTTTTCATTATCACGATGGGGCAGCCCAAGTATTTCTAAATTTTGTCGTCTACCGTACTGCTCTAGTTCGTTAACTTGTTGCCTTAATTCCTGGTTTTCTTGTTCCGTTACCTGAGCCTCGAGCTTTTCCACTCGCTTTCCGAGGGCAGATGTCTGCATCCTGCTGTTTCATTTTTGACAAAACTTCGTCGTATTTTGTGGTCATTTCCTGCATAAACTGCTCAATAGCATCCACAGTGGCCTTTATCTCTCCCAGTGTGTCGATTTCTGACTTAACCTCAAGTACTTCGGTGATCACGAGACGAATATCCGCAATTTCACTTGCAAGATTTTCTTCCGGTTCCTCGCTCTTTTCTCACCACTCTGGTTGCTTCAAGCCTTAGCTGTTTTACATGCTGGGCATTTCTATGATTTTTTTGCACTTTCTGCCTTTTTTGTATGTGGCTTTATTTACCCTTGAACATGTTCCAATGTGATACATATACTGACATTCCGAGCACGTTAGAAACACTTCATCCTCAGAATGCTCTTCGTTGCATGCAAGACATGTGTCAGTCATTTTTCCTATCGTCACGACAGACCGAGCAGTCTAAGCCGCCGCGGTGGCTGAGTGGTTACGGCGCTTGGCTGCCGGCCCGAAAGACGCGGGTTCGATTCCGGCCGCGGCGGTCGAATTTCGATGGAGGCGAAATTCTAGAGGCCCGTGTACTGTGCGATGTCAGTGCACGTTAAAGAACCCCAGGTGGTCGAAATTTCCGAAGCCCTCCACTACGGCGTCCCTCATAGCCTGAGTCGCTTTGGTACGTTAAACCCCCATAAACCATAAACCAGACCGAGCAGTCAGCAGCAGCGGCTACCAGAAAATAAAATTGGAAAAGATGCAAGAAAAAAAAAAAGAAAAAATCTAACCTGCAATTTAAAGGGAAGGTTTTAGGCTCCGGATAGCCGCTCCATCGTTGCCGCTGCTGCTGAATGCTTGTGAAGCAGGTCTTCAGTGGGGCGCTACTTTTATAGCTGTTTGGTGGTTATGTCAGAAGCTACGTTGATACTAGCAGCCAGTTTCCATTGCACGTTTCCGATAGCCACTCATTCTTCGGTAGCTCATCCATGCTAGGCGTACGGAATCGGCTCCTTCAATTTAAGGTGAAGTTTTTAGGGTCCGGATAGCAGCTTCTGCGGTGCCGCTGCTGCTGAATGCTTGCCATTGATGTGGACGCCATTTTCTTCGTGTCCATGTCCTGTGTTCTGCATGCTGATACAATATATTTTGGCGACGGGGATGCTTTTTAAAGGACCTTGAAGTGGCTGCTCTACCTCTGGCATGAATTTAGCATGTCCCTAGCAGCCGCCACTATTTCTGCAGACACCTGGTCGTCCTGCCGTACCATGGGCGCAACGGGAGTTGGCGTTCTGCAACTATTTGGCGGCGTCGGGTGCCTCCACACTGGCCGCGGATCGACGGAGCGCCATTATCCGTAAGTGATTGGGGCAATGAAGGTCAGCAGGTCTTCAATACTTTCCAAGCAAAAAAAAAATTAATTGGTGCCTTACAGGGACCACTTCAATCAGCGGCAAACCAGAAGGCTTCCTTCTCGGACCAGATGAAACTATTAGAAACCAGCAGAATCCCATTAACAAATCTTCACCTGGGAAAAGTACTGCCGCCTAATTCGACACCCTCGGCAACGCTTTCCTTATCCGGTGACGAAGCGCCTCTCCCTGATGAGTTCGATGAGGTGTTGTGCCTCCTGGCGAAGCACTACATATTTGTGATGTCGGGGCCAGGCGCGCTGCGACGAAGCGCAGACCAGACGCAAGCATTGAGGTGAAACGCAGAACAACCCTTCATTCCGGTCAGTCACCATGTTTTAGCCTCAGGTCACATGACACCTTAATTGGCCGACTTCCAAGAACACGCAAATAAATGGAGCCGTGAGTGATGATGTACCTTTGTGCAGCTAAAAACTGTGCCTTCTTCGACTTCTTAAAAGAGGACTTCCGCTGTTCGCGGTCTGGATGTAGTCAGAGCAGTAAAATATCCGAGTACCTTATGGGCTTCTTTTAGTAATCTAGGAGCGTTATGGGTGCGTCGTTATGCTTAGTTACTGCTGGGAAGTTGCTTTGGAAGAGTCGATGTTCAGTGATGGCCACTGCTGAGCCAGAGTCAAGGAGGAATTTGAGCGTAATTCTGTGACGTGCGCTGCGCGTCTCCGGAGGGCCGCAATCTACGGTGACATCTTTCCTTTGTGGGAGCCCGGAGAATCTTGAACAAGAGACTGTATGGTGCCAATAAATCGTCGGGTGTCGGAGGCCAATACTAATTAGGGGCCCGAAGGCCGAAAGCCTTACCCTCAACTTTATTCGCGCACAGACAAGCATTCAACTGGTCAAACACACCCCGCAAGAGTGACAGCGGTGTCGGCCGGAGGGGAAAAGACCCATGCCCGCGGGAGGTCCGGGGAAGACGGGGAAGGCCGAAGGCGCCGTGTTGAGAAAAGGGCGAGGAAGGCGCTCCAGCCTAGAAAGAAAGATCGCTCGAATGGACGGAAAAGAAAAAAAACGAGAAAAGCTCGTACGTGAGGTGACGAATAAGGCCCGAGACATCGCTGGGTGTCTGTCCTCCGGGGCTCGAAGCGCCCCAACCATCGGGGGAGCAGCTGAGCTTCAGCGAACGAACAAGGTCACCTCCGCAGTCCTTCTATTTCTTCTGACGAAGACTGTGGCGCCATCGCAGCCCCATGCAAAGATGGGCACCCCAGCCTCTGCATCTTGTACTCGATAACATGTAATTCGCGTATATATCTATTTTGTTCGAACTAAGTTTAGCGGTGTCTCTCCGTCCCGTGTGGACCCGCGCAGTATGTCGGGTCGTCACAATTCCATCTACCTTTACCTGAATGAAGATGCCCGTGTTCCTTTCCTGCTGTTGAAGAGTGCACACTTGGCTAAAAGATGCATCAGACTCATCTTCCTGAGTGTCCGCTTCTTGCACTTGCCGTACATGAGACACCCGTTTTCGGCGCACGGTCCGAAAATGACCGATCTTCGGAAGAGTAAAAGCATTCCTTGCCCCGTGCTGGGCACATGTACTGATGATGCATTGTTCTTCATGATACCAGAGCGAGAACAATTCCTCGTAGACACTTACTGACTATCGCTCACTCGTTGTCGATTTTTGAAGCTTCATTGAAATGGCATTGATGACCTTGAGGCTTGACGTGATGCTCTCGATAGTTCCATCTGGCGATGTTGACCAGTGGAAGTCGGCTACTGCTGTGGACGTTGATTGCTATCCTTTTGACTTGGAGAGTACTGGCTATAATTTTGTTGTGACTCTATGCGTGGACACTGGTGGCGGCTCGGTGACAATAAGATAGTTTGTTGTACCGCTTGTGCTAATGTTTCTACCTCTTCAACGTCATTAGTCATTTGTTGACATTGTGTGGCCAGTTGGAGCGCTTCTCTGGAAATTATCTTCGGTTCTTCGAACAAGAGCCGCCTTCTCACACATTTGGACGATATGCCCTTGACGAAAGGGTCTCGAATCATTGTTCTTGTGTCCGTATAGCCGCATGCTTTTGCTAAATCCCCTTACGCACTCGGAGATCGACTCTTGTAACTGTTGAGTACGATTCGGAAAGCGGCGATGGTCTACAATGATTGTTGTAATGGTGGCGAACTCTTGTTTCAACATCGCCATTCTGGCATTATATTCGTCGGGTACAGCCGGCTCTGTTTCACTTGGTGCCGTAGCCGACACGGCTTACTGCGTGTTTTTCTTCGCATAATATATGCGGCTTCCTTCTTCTCCCAAATGGTGCAGCAAGAGTGCAGTTTTCTGCTGTGCCGATAAGCGTGAACCTCCTTGAAGCATTTAACAAATCTTGGAGCACTGCATCCGCTGTGCCCACGGAATCTCGGGGCTGCCGGGCCGAGGTAAGAATGGAGGAGGAGGAGGGGGGGGGGGGGTTGGGCGTGAAACATGCCTGCATTTTCCTGAACCAGTTTGTAGATCTATGGCAATACCCACGTTATTGCTGTTCTTGCGTTCTGTTTGCTATTTTTCTTAGTCCCGTTGCTTTGTTCGCTATTTCGCACTACCGAATTGCAGGTTCGGTTAGGCCTGCGAGCTGACTGTTCAGAGTTTATGAACTCTCCTTCGGGGAGGCCGCGGGCGTTCGGAGTTGGTGATTTTCTGCACTCGCTTGGTGAAATCTGACGCCTCGTCACATAGCTCCCGTTTCCATATTGAAGACGGTTAATTCATTTGTTATTTCCTAGGTTGTATTATCGATGGGACGCTCCTATGCTCTATTCCTTTGACTATTTTTACTACTTGTTGACATTCACCATGCCGGCTCTACACCGATGGAAATAAATTCTCTGCCACCTTCATGGCGTGCTATTACATCATCGTGGTGGCGCCCTAAGTCGGCAGCCTCAACTTCTTATTTATGTCACGAAGAGCCGACGCAACTTGAACTGTATGTTGAGATGTGTTATATTGCACAAAAACGCTTCTTTTATGACCGCTGCGTTATGACCATTCTTGGAGTTCCAAGTTCTGGATGCACGCTCCGTGACGCCGCAGCTATGAATGAACTGTAGTAGACGCACATGTTGTGATGACGATGAAGCGACCAGGAGTCTTCTGTTGTCCTCCTCGGCAGTGGTCGACGCCAACAGGGACCCCTAGTGCAGTTATCCATCGGCGCCGCTGGAGGCGGTAGGGTCGTAGGACTAGCTCGTTGCCATTTCGATGTCAGGGCCAGGCGCGCCCCGACGAAGCGTAGATCAGACTCAAGCATTGAGGTGAAATGAAGAACAACATTTTATCCAGGTCAGTCACCAATCTATTGCCTCAGGACACATGACACCTCAATTGGCCGACTTCCAAGCACGCACGCACGCACGCAGGCACGCAGGCACGCACGCACGCACGCACACACACACACACACACACACACACACACGCACGCACGCACGCACGCACGCACGCACACACACACACACACACACACGCACACACGCACACACACGCGCGCACACACACACACACACACACACACACACACACACACACACACACACACACACACACACACACACACACACACACACACACACACACACACACACACACACACACACACACACACACACACACACACACACACACACACACACACACACACACACACACACACACACACACACAATAATTCAATCCAATCAAAACTAACAAGTTTGATAAAACAAAAATTGGAGGACGCATAAGCTTCGCCTTTAAGAGTGGAACGCGACAGCGTGTTGCAGCGCTGCCGGGGAGTCCACGGAGCGACATCGTCTTGCCCTTTGGACAAATCGCTCGGAGTCTTTAGGAGGCCTCTGAAAACAACACAGACACTGCACACTAGCACTCGTAGACGGCTGCGCTTCTATCACACCTGGGCCGCGATTACGGATCGCTCTCAAAAACTGTCTCAATTTTGAGATCTGACGTGGTGGTAGTGGTTTTATTAAAATAATAGTAAAAAGGAAGGAAAAGATTTTTGATAGCCCCGGCATCTGCCATCGATACTGAAGCACCTGAGCTGGGGCAGCGGAAATAAAGGACAGCAGGCAGAATGGAGAAATGAAATGAAAGAGGTGAGGGGACAGGAATAGAGGACAGGGGAAGAAGTAATATGTATAAACTATTTACACAATAAGAAATGTGTCCAGGTTGTGCGCGTGATTAGTTCATTTTAGAGGAATTAAAGCACACACGCGCACAGCACTGTGTAGGTTACAACTGGAGTGGGGCGTCCAGTTATTAATCGTTCAAGGGAGTTCTGACGTCAAAATGACGACACCGAGAGACGCCGACCGCGGAATCGGCTAGTTGCGATGGCTAGTAGCAGGGCTCCGCCCCGAAACCACTATTCGCACGTCAAGAAATTATTCCGGAGCCCTCCACTACGGACCTATTTGTTCCTCTCTTCTTTCACTCCCTCCTTTATCCCTTCCCTTACGGCGCGGTTCAGGTGTCCAACGATATATGAGACAGATACTGCGCCATTTCCTTTCCACCAAAAACCAATTATTCACGTCAAGGGACCGTAGACTAATGTTTTGCTGTAAAGACGCAGTGAATAGAAACGAGTAATGTTTTATTTTGCTAAGAAACTGTATTCCAAACTCAACAAAACCAAGCAAAAGAAGCAGTGTTTTCGGTTTTGCAATTAACTTTGCTGTTCAGTCACTTGTTGCCGCGAAGGTTAGCTGTCAGCGGTAATGCGTGAACGTGTTAGTCTAAAAATAAACAAAAACGCTATGAAGAAAACAAATAATGTTTTATTTTGGTAACAAACTGTGTTGAAATTTCAACAACACGAAGGAAAATTAGATGCATTCTCAGTTTTGCAATTAAATTTGCTTTAGGGCAACTTCTCTTGCCATGAGGGCGCGCTGGCAGTGGCATAACGTAAACATGGCGGCCTGCAAGAAAACAGCTGATTTCTTGGCTAGTTCCTGTTTTTTCGCGTGTCGTCTGAAATCAAGGTACCTTGCGGATGTCTTAAGTGCACAGAAAAATCTGATTGAAGGCAGTGAATGCTACGGGCCTGCCGAGATCAACTTACAAGCAGCGCTCGGCTCGAACATCGACGAAGACAACTTTAGTCTGTGTTCTCGGTCGGTGCCTCTCGATGACCGAGTGACGTGTGGTTCTGTTTATACATGGCTTGCACCGACGTCATCAACAGGAATGCTGGGATACGCGGCCGCCATATTCATGACCCACCGCCGCTCCGTGCGCACTGGAGTGGTCGCGGTAGTGCCAGCTCGTGTTGTTTTCCGCGTGTGCGTAAGCGTTGCAGTCTCAGCATGGTCAACTGCGCCGTTGTGGGCTGCTCCAATCGCAGCGACGTTACAGGGAGAAAGAAAAGGCCAACTAGCGCGAGGTTTTTCTCTCTGCCGAAAGTGATCGAAAACCAGTGCGAGAGAACCAAGACTCTGAGTGCGAAGCGCCGCAGCTTGTGGTAAGCACGCATAAAACGTGCTAATTTCAACCACGAAAGCCCCAATGTGCGCGTCTGCGGTGTGCATTTCATAAAAGGTGAGCCCACTGTATGTATCTCCGTTTTATAGAAAAAAAGCCAACATGACTACGTGGAACGCTTTGAAAACAGCTTTGCGTCCGCAGGAGAACCGTCCAACCTGTTCGACGAGACAAATCCAGACTGGGCCCCGTCTCTCAGTCTCGGCCACGGGACCAGGCATGCTGATTCCGCGCGGCACGATCGCAGAGCAAAAAGACTCGCTCACAAGCGACGGGCCGATGTTGAAGCGACAGCAGTGGCATCGGAGGCGTCGCCGCGTGCCTGTCCCGATTCCCCACAGCCACCGCAAGCCGAGGAAGTCAGCGCCGATGAAAATGAGACAGGTCAGTAGGCATTTTTTTTTTTCATAGTAATGCATGGTCATTTGTTTTTGCTTACGATGCATTCCAAGGCCTTTGGTGCGTCGGTCCGCTTACCTAGTGCTTGTGATGCCTAGCCAGCATGCAGTTTCGCTGGCTGCCACTCTAGTTTACGAGCTTATAAACTTTTTTTTTATACAGGAATCGCTGTTCAAACCGACATGACCATTCAAGACATACAGGCACTGGAGCAGCATTCTGTAGTGCTGAATGAACATCTGTACACATTGCAGAAAGAGAAAGAGCAGCTCGAGGTGACTGAAGACTCACTGAAAAGTTGTGAAGCAAAGGTGCGACTGTACACTGGGATGCCAAACTTTGCTGTTTTATTTGCTGTGGTCGAAGCACTAGCAAGCTTCATTTCACACAATGTCAACAATAAGCTCACAAAATTTCAAGAATTCGTTCTGTTCATGATGAAGCTAAAAGTAAATCTGCAAAACGCTGACCTTGCATTTCGGTTCAATATTTCAGAGGCTACAGTATCGCGCATTTTCGACAAAGGCTGCACGTGGCGTATTGCAGACCTAAAGATGAAATAATCTGGCCCACACGAGATGCTTTGCAAAAGACAATGCCACAGGCATTCTACGACTCGTTTGGTGCGAATGTAGCAGTCATCATCGATTGCTTCGAAATCAAGATAGAAAGGCCATCATCGTATCTTCCAAGATGTGAAACATGGTCCCAGTATAAAGGTAGCAATACAGCCAAGTTCCTGATTGGGATTGCTCCACAAGGTGTTGTTACATATATATCCGAAGGTTGGGGAGGCAGGGCAAGTGACAAACATATCACCGAACACTGTGGGTTTTTGGACAACTTGGTGCCTGGAGACGTTGTACTCGCAGACAGGGGTTTTAACATCAGCGAAAGCGTTGGTTTCTACTGTGCAAAGCTTCACGTGCCAGCGTTTACCAGGGGAAAGAAACAACTTTCAGCAGGAGATGTGCAGAGCACAAGAAAGCTCGCAAACGTGCGAATACACGTGGAAAGAGTAATTGGACTCATTAGGAATAAGTTTATTTTTCTGAAGTCTGTCGTGCCAATCGATTACGTTGTGTGCCGGCCAGGAGATGAATTCGCACCACTCGACAAAATTGTAACTGTGTGTTGTGTGCTATCTAACTTGTGTGCATCAATTGTTGCTGCACCAAAGGACGCCACTGGACAGCAGGCTTCAGCCTCAGTGGATGAGTGATTGTGAATCCTGCTTCAGCACGTCTGAATAAAGCACTGGACAGCAGGCTTCGGCCTCAGTGGATAAGTGATTGTGAGTCCTGCTCCTGCATGTCTGAATAAAGCAAACTCAGAATCTGCTGACGGCATTGTCATTTCTCAACGCCAGATTTCAGCGTGTCCCATATGGGCCACGTGTGTTCCAGCCTCAAGACGCACTTCCAAGGTTGAAACATGAGGCAGCTGTCCAAGTTGTGTTACAGGTTGCTTAGCCTTTGGGTCCTTTGCACTCTGGACAAAACCACAGTGTAGTTTTTGGTGCTCGCTTGAGTGCCACGCATGAAAAGTGGAACCATTAGTAGTGGCAGGATGCGTTGTCGCAAGCAACCATCTTTCCAGTTTCTGGTCCACGGCAAAAACAGTAGACATCACTGGGAGAGTTTACCACTGGACCAGCATGCTGCCTGGTGAAGTAGGTGCTGAAAAGCTCGGGCAGGATTGCATGAATGAAGAATTTTCTTCCAGCAGCCAGAATTTCCTCACAAAAGTGCCTGTCTTTCTGTATTTTCTCCACGTGCAACAAATTAGGTGTCCACACCACGAAGTCGCACCACTGAACATCACATACAGCCATTTGTGTCTGCACTTGGTAGAAATATCCTTGTTGTCGCCGTAGCTGGACTACACCATTGACAGTTTCCAGGCAGGAACCTGCAGTAGCCATCTCTGTAACGTCCTTCACTTCCCTGAGCGAAAATGGGCACTTAAGTTCAACAACACCCTTCCCACAGCATGCGCAACAAACAAGACCGTCTGGTGTTGCTCCAACAAACGGATATCTTGTACTCAGGTGAAAACCCGACTTGGAGCACTTGAACATGTCGTGCTTCTCGGCTTCACTGGTTTGGTATGCCCTGAAGGCACGGGGCTCATTTTTCACTCCCCATGTGATGGCAGGCGTCTTCAGCGACTGCTTTTCAGGATAGCATATCAGTTTTAGCAGTGATATGCTAGGGTTATCAATGCTTGTTTTGGCACACCCTTTTCATTACAGAAGCAGTCACCCTGCCCGCTCGGTACAAAAACCAATTAGACGAGCTGCTCTGTTGCCTTGTCAAAGCTTCAACGGCCTTTACGGTCTCTTCACTTATAATTATTGATGGCATGACATCATTGGCTTTCTTAACCAAAACATCAAAATCATGCGCCAACATTTCTTCGGAGTAGAGGTTTCTCAAACGGGCATCATGCATCGGTACAGGATTTTGAAAGTGTCCATCATATCCGGGGAGGACTGAAAAAATTGAAGGAACAATGTCGGCATCCTGAATTGAGCCGTAAAGCTTGGTACGCTCCTACTCTGAAAGTGGCGGGACATGAGCCCGCTCCTTGACTGGACCTGCCTCAAAGGAATTGCTATCAAGCTGCCGCTTTTTCCCTTTAGATGATGTGAAGTTTATGTCCTTGAGTCGCTTATATTGTACTTTTTCGACATAAGCGGGCAGCCACATATTATCCTTCTGGGTGCAACTTCTTGACTTCATCATTTTGATGCCGGTCTCAACTGCAAACAAACAGGCTCCAACATGGGAGCATGCTTCCCCTGCTCCAGCCATACATGTGCAGTGCGCAGTGATCACAGCGCCATCCTTCTTGCACAATATCCACACTTGGAGAGGTTTGTGCCCCAGCCTCTGTGAGTGGTTCACCTGCGAAGACAACGAGAAAAAACGTCGGCTTTACTGACCTATCGTTTCAAAATTGCTGCGGTTCAGTTGCACTTTGCCTAGGGATGTCGTCTTAGAACAAAACATTTGAGCAGTTTTTTTTTTCAGAGTTGCGGTGCACGAACTTGTCTGTCTGAACCTGCTCATTTGCAATGCCATTCAGACTGTGCAAATAAAAACAAAGGCACATAATGGGAGCTGCAACTCGGTTCTTTTAATCTGTGGGAGACTGCGCTGCCCAGCTCGGACTTGGCTGTTCAACGCCGGGTCCTCGAGCGAGCCACCGAGGTCATCACGAAGCAAAGTATTCTGATCACCTAGATTTGACCTCAAGTTCCGCTTTTCTGTTTGGATTTTGGAACCGATAAGGTTTTTCCGCCTCCTTTCACGCTTTGCGGGCACTTCACGTGCTCGCGTACATACATAACCGAATGTCGCGCTTCAGATGCGCCGCACAGAGCGCTTAGCGCAAACGGCGTACGGACCATTCGTCACAGCTTTGCTCATACAGATTAACAAGGTTTGCAATCATCAAATGGATTCGTAGTGCTTACCTCGCCAAGCAGGACAACTTTGCCGTCCTGGAATTCCTTGGCAGAAAGGTGCTTCACCCAGCCGCTTGTAAAATAATTGTGGGACTCCAAAGCTTTGTACGCTTTCATGTTTTCCAAAGTCACAAAGTTCGCGGAAAACACAAGATACGTGACGATGTCGCCGTGCGAAATCTCGGGGAAGCCACTCACATCGGCACTTGTGTCCACTCCGGGCCGCAGCGTGTATGGATCGATATCGCACAGTTTCACCTTGTCTTCGTAACGAAGGTGAATACTGCCGATGAGTTCAGAGTAATATCCCGCGTTTAAAGGTTCATGCGGCGCCATAGCAGGCACAAATCGGATGAAGAAGAGCTGTGAACGGTGCCGGTGCCACGAATTTGGAAGCATCCGCGGCAGCACAGCACTGAACGAAGACTGAGCGACTGGGTCACAAGCATGGTCGCCGGGTCAACGATCAAGCGGATGTGACGTCACGTGCAAGCCATGTATATTCTTCAGAAAATACCAGAAAACCATGAATCATCACATAGAAGCAACTGCTGACAGACGGGAGCAGACAGGTGCAGCTGCTGATAGCTTGCAATCTCGGTGCGGGAAATGAGAGCCGACACGCGTCCTGCTTCTGTGGCAGCAATCACTCTTCTGCCTCGTAACCAAGTGATGCCGCCCACATCGGGATAAGCACTTGATGTTCCGTTTGTATTTTTGTAGCTCCGTTCGGTTGATGTTCAGCTGTTGCGGTGTTTTTTTTTTCCTGTGCAAGATGCAGAAATTGTGATGTTTATGCTCCACTTAGTTTGTTTAGAGAGAAAGGAAGCACTTGATTTGATAACTTTGCTATTGTCACCGAGGAGAGAACGAGCTTGTTCCATTAACGTTATTTGCTGATCTCGTAGTAGATCCAGGGTCAACCAGGAAACAAGTAGTTTGCCTGTATGGCTTGTGTAGAGGCTAATTGCAACTGGGCAGAAAGCTGAGCAAGTTTGTTCATGTTTGCTGGTACACAGCGCTTGAATTGCATATGACCCAGGGCAGTGAGGTAGGTAGGACAGAGCAGTGATGTGTAATATGTTATTGTATTTTGCTCAGCTGGCGGAGTGAAGTTGGTATAACTGGGTTTGGTGAGGGCAGTGTTTGAAGGGCTTTAAATACTTTGCATAGCTTCCTTCTAACATACACTTTTCAGGTCAGAATACCACTTGGTTTTTTTTTTAAATTATGGTCCATCATATCTGAGGCACCCTGTATGCAGGCCGCTCAAGTTAGAAAGAACAGCCAGTTGAAAATGACGAGGATATTAAATACCTAGACGAAAAGTAGCTTGAAAGCAGTTGCACTTATCACATATATTATGCGATAGCGTAAGGACCTTGTCCGGCCATTCGGCATTGTCACCGTCTCGTTTCATCATGGACAAGACTTCATAGCCCTGTGTTATGCAAACCGTGTAAGCTATGGGGCAATAACCGAGAGCTCAAAATTTCCCATAATATAGCTGTCTGTATATTCTTAGAGCTGTAGAGCATTTCCAGTAATGGTGTTGCATGATTTGTGATTGTAAACGAACCTTTACTTGCACACCATCTCCTTGGTGATGTGTATGTGATGTTTACACATCTTTGTCTATCAGTGAAGATGTTCTAGTCATTCAGCAGTCATTGTAGCCACTGCACCTTACAGTATTTATTATGCATTGTTGTACAGCGGTCTCCTTGCAGTAGGTAGAGCTTTTAGCACAGAGTGAAACCCCTAGCCACATACCATTTAGCTAAAAGCTTAGGTTTGGCATTGGCACATCTTATATGTGCCCAAATGTTTTCTAGTAATGAAAATGCATTATGTAGACTGTACTGTGCAGTATTTATTGTACAGGTAGCCTCTGTATTAAAGAAAACAGGCACTTTGAACTCAATGTTTCAAATTTTTTCTTAACTGCACTCAGAAATGCCATATGGTAATTGTACATCAAGGTAAAGTATGGTTGTATGTACACTGCCTTTTCTGCAATAGAAACACTCGTGTCAAATGCTGTGCCTAAAAAAAATTAATGCGCTTACTGAATGTATGATGCAATAAAAAATAGCTTTGGTGTTGGTTTTGAATCCAACAAGCATCACAAATATTTCATGCCTTATTCCAGCACTACACGTTTGGTTCATGCATGTTCGTCACACAGGTAATGACCACAGGCACTCCACCAAGCTGGAAGGAGACAGCAGAGAAGGGACAGGCGGGCTGACATAAGCATTGACAAAAGAGAGTTCAAAATGATGCTTTTCAGAAATTGGGCAAGCTGCTTCAACACCTTTTCCGCCTTCAGGAAGAGACGGTGCAACACGCTGCTGAGGGACTGGGAGGTATACTGGCAAACACACTGAAAATGAAGTGGCAGCCGGTGGGGGCACTTGTTTGTCACTGCTGGCTTCTGGCTGCACACAGGTTGGCCAGGGGCACAACCACATCACACAGTTGCTCACACACTTGCAGATGTGTGTTGTGCACTGACATAAGGCAATGACAGTGGCAACAGGGGAATAGTGGCTGATATGACTCTCTACGCCAGCATGGTGAGTCGTCGTTGGATGCTAGATTTTCCATCGCAGCTGTCGTTGCACCATCCCTCGGTACACCTTCCTCTGGAGACGGGTCGTCTTAGAGAGGCCAAAAGTACAGCACCGCATTGCTCTTCCCAGGAGGCAGGTGAGGAGGGATCCTGTCTCTACGAGGTAGCCACCATTTAGAGGCGGCCCGTTGTTGTCTGGGTCAGTGGCAGTGTCGCCTGCACCCTCTGCTGATATGGGCGCATCCAAACAGAGGCTGTGAAGTGCAGCATGTGCGGTGATGATGCGCACTGTCCACTCCCACTGGCAGTGGTGCATCCGTTGCCCTTGAAAGCACCGGAAGCAGCTCTTCGGCACACCAATACAGCGCTCAGCCACAAATTGTGTGAAAGCATGTGGCGTGTTGTACAGGCCTTCTGCTGAGTCGGGTCTGTGATGCCCCGCAACTAGTGTAAGCAGCCATGGCTCCAGTGGGTAGACATAGTCTCCTGCATAACAAAAAATGACGCAGCTAAGCATGTCCTTTCTCAGTGATCTCAACAGCCTTACAGCACACTCTGCTATACAGTAGGAGACTCATGACAAGTAGCCTACATCCAGGCTTTGCTGAACATAACATTCAAGAGCATACAGACACGCAGGGTTTAGATGTATAAGTGAGCACTGCTGTAAGGTCAGTCTTTTACCACCATATAGAAATAAATGATGCGCTATGATTGCCTACAAAACACAAGCGCTGTCAGGTGCATTTTGCTTTGGTTTCTTCAAAAGGAAAGGCTATGCATTTCAACAATGTAATATGTGTCCTGTGTTTCTGCTGCAATTATAATTAACAAAAGGGTGGCAATACACTGTATCATACGGTAATGTGTCTGCGTTGGTGTAACTGGCCAGACTGACTCTTGTAGCTTTAGCAGATCCGGGCAAATGCATAGTGCTGGAGCTCATTATATGTGACTGAGTTCGCCTGACGGGTGACACGGCTATTTTACTGCTTACCCAAAACAAAAAATCACCGTCGTCCAGCAGGCCTTCCTCTGCCTCGGAATGCCGCCAGACAAACGCGTCGTGGAAGGATCCGGGTCAGCGCGAGTCCACGGCCAGGATGCACATGTTCGCGCCACAGATCTGAGAAAAAAACACGCACAGCCCGTACTCACTCTCGCTGCCGAGGCCCGCACTTGTAGCTGAACTCATGCGGTCAAAAACAGCGGCCGAGGTATACTCACTTTCCCGTTCGCAGTGTAGAACCGCTTGCGGCTCGTTCGCAGCACTGCCCCCAGACTCCTTGATAGTGATGAGTGCCCAATCGACACACCCCACGGCGCTGGGGATGCTGCCGCGGCGAAAGTTTAGGCAAAGGAAGCCCTCCTTCGCCGCCGCCTTCTCCTCGCGTCTCGGAAAGCGAGCACACCCCCTCTGTGACCCAACGTTGACATTGGTCTCCTCTACCTGCCGCAAAGACTTGTTCACACTCGTTTGGGCTGCGCCGGCGCGTTTTCTTCATTTCCAACGGCGCCTTGAAACCCACCGGAGGCGAAGAAGCACAGCGCGAACAGCACCTGCCGCTCCGCTGACAGCGCACTCACCCGCGCACCTCCCAGTTCAACGGCGAGTTCGTCGCACAGCCACTGCGCAGTCTTCTTAAGTCGAAGCGTCGAAATAACTCGTCCCGCGCGTCAAAGTCGTATTCATGCACCCTCCGACACCGTTGCTCGCGCGGTCACCCGCGTATACGACGATGTAAACAGCCGCCATTTTCTGCCTCAAACGCTGTGAGGCTACATTTCCCAGTCTCAAAAATTTGTCTCAATCTGCCCGCATAATTAGGTGGCCAACGTCAACACTTCTGGCACATTTACGACGTCAGTCAGTGACGCAAAAAATCAAAATGGCCGCCAGCCACGGCCGACCAATAGGAGAGGGGCAAATGAGACACTTTTTGAGACAGTTTCGATTGAGAGTGATCTGTAATGCCGCCCCTGTTCAGAAACGAACGACACTACTCCGATGCAGTAAGGTCGCCTACGCGCGTGCCATCTGCCGTGCCAGCGCCGTGCATAGTGAATGCGAGTTTCAGTGGGTGCCACACGATGGCGCTACGACTGCACGCCAAGCACGGAGGAAATTTACCGGAAAAGCATGGTGCTCGCTTTATTCCCTGTAAATTCGTCATCATCAGCCTGGCTACACCCACTGCAGGGCAAAGGCCTCTCCCGTATCTTTTCAATTAACTCTGTCCTTTGCCAGCTGCACCCACCCTATGCCTGCGAACCTCGTAATCTCATCCGCCCGCCTAACCTTCTGCCGCCCCCTGCTACGCTCGCGTTCTCTTGGAATCCACTCTGTTACCCCTAAGGACCAGCAGATATCTTGACTTCGCATCAGATGCCGTGCCCAAGCCCATTTCTTCCTCTTGATTTCGACTAGGATGTCATTAACTCGCGTTTTCTCCCTCACCCACTCTGCCCGCTTCTGGTCTCTTAACGTTACGCCCATCAATTTTCTTTCCATGGCCCGCTGCGTTGTCCTTAACTTAAGCTGAAACCCTTTCGTTGGCCTCCTTTCTGCTCCATAGGTGAGTACCGGTAAGATACAGCTGTTGTATGCCCTCCTCTTGAACAATATTGCTAAACTGCCATTCATGATCTGAGAAAACCTTCCAATATGCGCTTCACCCCAGCCTATCCTTCTAGTTAATTCCCTCTCAGGACCCGGGTCAGCTGTCGCTACCTGCCCAAAGTAGACGTATTCCTTTACCACTTCCAGCACCTCTCTATCAAATGTGAACTGCTGCTCCCTAGCTAGACTCTTGAACATTACTTTCGTTTTCTGCATGTTAATTTTTAGACCCACTGTTCCGCTTTGCCTGCCTGGCTCAATGATCATGATTTGCAGTTCAGCTCCTGAGTGACTAATCAAGGCAATGTCATCAGCGAATTGCAGGCTATTTAGGTATTCTTCATTAGGTCTTATCCTCAACGGTTCCGAATTTAGGCCTCGGAATACCTCCTGTAAACAGGCGGTGAACAGCATTGGCGAGATCGTGTCTCCTTGCCTGACGCCCTTCCTTATTATAATTTTATTACTGACTTTATGAAGGACTGTGGTAGCTGTACAGTTGCTATGTATACATATATCTTCCAGTATTTTGACATAAGGTTCTTCTACACAATGATTCCGCAATGCCTGTATGACTGCTGAGGATTGCGCTGAGTCGAAGGCTTTCCCGTAATCAATGAAGGGTATTGTAGGGGTTGGTTATATTCTACGCATTTCTCAATAACCTGATGGATAGTGTGAAGATGATCTATTGTGGAATATCCTTTAGGAAAGCCTCCCTGATCATTTGGTTGATTAAAGTTTGAGGTTGCCCTGACTCTATTAGCGATTACCTTAGTAAATACGTTGTAGGCAACGCACAGTAAGCTGATCTGCGTGTAATTTTTCAACTCCTTGGCGTCTCCCTTCTTATGAATTAAGATAATGTTTGCATTTTTCCAAGCTTCTGGTGTGGTCGAGATCATAAGGCATTGCGTATACAGGGTGGCTAGTTTGTCTAGCACGATCTCCCCACCGTCCTTCAGCAGATCTGCTCTTACCTGATCCTCACAAGCTGCTTTCCCCCTTTGCATTGCTCCCTGAGGCTTTCTTTACTTCCTCTTTCGTTAGTGGCGGGATGACGTTTTGCTGTCTGCTACTGTCTCACTCATTAACGCTCTGATTACATTAGCTACTGTATAGATAGATAGATAGATAGATAGATAGATAGATAGATAGATAGATAGATAGATAGATAGATAGATAGATAGATAGATAGATAGATAGATAGATAGATAGATAGATAGATAGATAGGTAGATAGATAGATAGATAGGTAGATAGATAGATAGATAGATAGATAGATAGATAGATAGATAGATAGATAGATAGATAGATAGATAGATAGATAGATAGATAGATAGATAGATAGATAGATAGATAGATAGATAGATAGATAGATAGATAGATAGAGAGATAGATAGATACAGAAAGGGGGGAAAGGCAGGGATGTTAAGCAGAAAGGTTTCCGGTTGGTTACCCTGCACCGGGGAAGGGAATGAGGGCATTGAAGAGGGTAGAAAAAGAAACGGGATATACTGTCGCAATCTGTCAAACAAGGCAGCATCTCTAAAAAAAAACAAACCAAAGAGTGCCTTGTAAGCCTTGATGGCAGTCGACTGTTTTGGCCACGGACCGAGGATCGTGGCTTTCGTGAAAGGGCTGCTCTATAGATTTGTGTAGAACTCTTCGGCTACTTTATCTTATCCATATTGCTAATGACACTGCCCTCCTTGTCTCTTAACGCATACATCAGGTTTTGTAGCGATAGCTACACTACGCCACCTCTTCGACCCTTCAGCGTGGCACCACTTGAGCTGCGTGGCGGCGCCGTTGGTCACGTGGTTGGTGACGTAGTGAGGAGCAGCTGCTGCTGCCGGCGGCACGGCGCGAAACAGCTCCAGAAAACAGATGTGCGCATGCGCCGTGTCAAGTGGAACGAAGATGAAGAAGGAACGCCCAGCGAAACGGAGCGGCGAAAGACTAACTCTGAAATTCGACTGAGCTAGTTCCACTCGGCCAGCTGTAGCTATCGCGTCAATCCAGGTGTAACCAGAGCTGAACAACAGCCTCTTTTTACCTATGCCTAGTTTCCTCTTCACCGTTTTCAGGCTACCTCCGTTCTTTACAGCATGCTAGATTCTCTCCATATTGAACTTCCATATAGTAAAAATTAATGCCCCCCCTCTCTTTTCGGTTTCCTCTCTCTTGTTCACTTGTTGCTAGTCCTTCTTCGTAGGTCCCGTTTCTCTGCTTCGCCAAATAAACCTCTCGAATTGGCCGGACTAACTGATAAAAAACTGATTTAATTAAGCACTTGATTACGACAAAAGGAGGGTACAGTGAGTTAAAGTAATGACAGCAGCATAGATAGGGGATGATGAGCTGGATCGCCCTTGGATTTATTACAGTCCGTCCTCCTAAGCGAACATGCGGGAGGAAGACCGTCTCCTACCGAGCTCCGACCACAACTGCCGCCCCCCACCGAGAACTCGCGGCCGTGGCAGGATTTCTTCCGAAGAAACAATTATTCTTTCGGCACTCCCACATCCCCAAAGGCACTTTCCCACGATTTCGAGGAATGCATGTGTCGCAGACGGGACTGGGATGCCGACGCGTCTGGGCCGCGGTCCGCCATGTCAGGAAACCATTCTCGCGGAGAAGGCCAAATTTTCGACAAGTGGCTTCGAGGTTCGGTAACGAAAAACGCAAAGCCAGACACCTAACGGACGCGCGGGGTGGGGTTTGTCGAAGGTGTCCGGAGCCCCGTGCGCTAAATGATGCGCGAAGCGCCGTCTATGGAGACACGGTGCCTTCCATGTCACTGCTAGAACAAGACCTGCACGCTCACTCCCGGCAAAGTCGGAGTTCACCCGCGGAAACAAACACATCAAAAGCCGGGTAATGAACGCGCAGACCGTCTCGACTAAGGCGCCCGGGCTCGGCTCCGACCGACAAAGAAAAGTTCCGCGAGGAGGGGCGCGGTGTCCTGGCTACACGGCTCGGGGATGCAACTGTACACAACGCAACTCCGAACGACAAACAAAAGATGAACAAAAGTTTCCCCCGAAAAAGCCTGGCGTCCCGACGAAGCGGCTTCGGGATGCAAATGTAAAAAAAAAACATAAGCAAAAGAAACGCGAACAAGCAGGTGCACATGACGACCTTAAATTTACGTCGCCTACTTTGCACTTATTTACTAACTTCGACAGTTCTGCTAGCTCTATCCTGTCTGTAGGGTTAGACGCCCTCATGCTTTGTCGTTACTTAATCAGATCTTTCGTTTCCTGTGATAGCTTGCCGGTATCATGTCGAACCACCTTACCGCCTACTTCTGCTGCGCACTCCGTAATGATACCTGTCAGACTATCGTTCATTGTATGAACATTAAGATCGTCTTCCTCAGTCAAGGCTGAACATCTGTTCTGCAGTGATACCCTGAATTCCTCTATTTTGCCTTATTATCGCTAACTCTTTAATGGGCTTGCTCTTCCTATTCAAGTCTAAGCTAATTCGAGACCTTACCATTACGTGGTCGCTACAGCGCACCTTTCCGAGGACGTCCACATCCTGAACGATGCCAGGTTGAGCGCATAGTAATTTACATGCTCATAATTACTCATGTATGCCTTAGCACAGATCTATAAGGGACGTTTCTAATAAACCCGTGCATTCACTAGACGCGCCTTTATTCATATTTTAAAGAAGTGGGGTGTGAGCGCGGCAGTCATCCAGGAAACGAAGCTGTCCTCTGATGAGGAGACTGAAGCTGCTCTCAAGCCTTTTTTTGTCAGAATTCAATGCTATCCTTAGTCACTCGAGTGGCTTATTAGGAGCGTGCATGCTATTTCTGGCCAACACACTGGAGATTAGTGCAGTGTCATATCGCACAGATGATGACGGGCGACTCATCTGCTGTGACCTCGCAATTTGGAGTGCACAGTGACGAATTATTTGTGTTTTTGCCTCTGTAAAACAGCGTGATGGCTATTTTTCAGTAAAATTATACTATCGTAAAGTTATACTGTTGGGTGATTTCAATTGTGTATGTAGGAATGAAGACCGAGCAGTGTTAAGTAAGCGTTACGACCTGTAGTGCTGCTTTACTTACTGGTTTGGCATGCGAATACAACCTGGTGGATGTTGGGTAAGATAAGGGACAAAGGGACAAAGGGACATAATATTCATTTTACTCATTTTCAGTGCTCCTCTAGTGCCCGGGTTGACAGGGTTTACGTTTTAGCAGACATGCTAGCCAGTGCTTTTGGTAACTGGGTGCGACCCATATGCTTCAGTGATCACTGCATGGTGTCTCTTCAGATAGGGTGGTACAGTCGGCGTATATTCCATCCTCAATGGGAGCTGTGGAAGTTGAGTAGCTGTGCGCTCCCAGATGAAATCTTCAAATGGGCTCCATCTACTTGCTTGAATGATACACGGTCGCGCGGTGATCACTCAGTTTTGAAAAAATGGTGACTTATTTACGCATGAAAAAAAAAACTTGGCTATTGACGCCTCAGCAAAAATCACCTTCGAGAGCTTGGCCGCACTTTGGTTGAGCTACATGAGTAAGAGAGGATTAGCCCAGGTGCCTATGTAGAAGATATTACTACCGTAGAAAGAGAGCTTCAGCGGTTTCGAACCGAAACATACAAGCGGGCCTTGGTAAGGTCTAGGTCCCGTAGGTTTCTGGATGAGCAACCATCTCGTCGGGACCTGGGTGATGAAAGGCAAACTGCTCTTGTTAAAGAAATATTGGAAATTGAGTTTGGTTGTTGCAGATGCAGCGATGGTCCTGGTATTATTGATGCTTCCTTTGACTATTATCGGAAGGTCTTTGGGGATTGTGCGGCCATAAATGTGAGATCAGATTACAGTGCTTATTGGAAGCCTCTCCTCGACTTGACCATGAGCAGCGTGCTGTAGTGGAGGGGCCTATCACTTTGGACGAAATTAAATCTGCCATTTCTGACCTGACGACTTCGAAATCTCCTGAGCAAGTTGGTAATACTAGTGAGTTCTATAAAACATTTTCCACTTGCCTAGCGCCTTCTTCGATGGAGGTTTTCCAGGTTTCTTATGATGCTGGCTTCCCCTCCCCCCCCCCCCCCCCCTTCCTTCTATTCTGGGCATACTATACTAATTCCAAAAAGCACGGATACAAATCAGTAGAGAACAGTTCAGGGATATCGTAAAATTTCCGTCTGTAATGTAGATTACAAACTTGTTGCATAAGGCTCTTTGTACTCGTCTGCAGCTAGTTGTGGCTGACCTAATAGGCTCTCATCAAGTCTGGGATATCAGAGGCCGCAGCATCCAAACCCATATTCATAATGCACGTTCAGTATTGGAGACAGTATCAGATGAGACCGAAAAGGTACCAATAATCTAGATTGACCTTGCCAAGGCATTTTATAAAGTTTGTTATGATTTCTTGTTTGCAGTCTTAGGGCATGCAAATATTGGAGATGTTTTGCGTAGACGCATAAGACTGGGGTATCCTATACGAGGCTAATTGTTAACCGAGAGCTAAGCAAACCTATTCCATTGAAATTACCTGTTCGCCAATGCTGTTCATTATCGCCTTTGTTGTTTGCCCTATATATTGAACCCCATTTGCCTCAATGTTAATAACAGCGAAACTATCAGTGGTTTCTTCCTGGCGGAATGTGAAATTCGGATTTTAGCTTATGCAGATGATGTCGACCTCTTTTGTACGGAAAAAAGAGTGCGCTTGAGGCTTTACATCTGACTGAACAGCTTTGTGAGGTATCAGGTTCAGCTCTTAGTTTAGATTAATCCAAGGGGTTTTTGTTGGGTGTTTGGGGTGCAAGGCCAAGTCATTTTGGTGGCATAAGCTGGGACTGCGGGACCCTTCAGTACCTAGGGGTTCCTCTTCACCAAATTCGCAACAGTGGAGCCTACTGGGACTAACAGATAATTTCATGAAGCGACAAACCCAGGCTTGGATTGGTTGGGAACTGTCAGTGTTTGCCTGGGCTCAAGTCTGCAACATTTCTTTATTTGCAAAACTTGCTTATGTGATGCAGGTTCTCAGCTGTGTGAGGAATAAAGTGCAGGTTATGCACAGAATATTTGCTATCTGCGTATGGCGCTCCCAATAGGAACCCATTCGTCGCGATGATTTATTTCCTTCTCTAGAGTCTGGTGGAATAATAGGCCTTGTTCACTCCGCCCATCAGATTGTTTCGAGTTTTTCTTTTTCAAGACTGCAAAACACCCTTTTTTAGTAGCTGTGCTTATTAGGCGTGTTTGCGCTCATTTGCGTTTCGTATTCGCACCGATCGGACACAAACGTGAGGGATCCTTATGGGGCTTCCTTAAGGAAGTTGCTGACACCTTCAATTTGCTCACTATGCGCTTTTCTTTAGACTACCTGTATAGCCTCTACAGAAGGCAGATGACTCAGAAACTTACAGAGTATTTGTTCCCTGTACGGTTGTATCGGCCAGTTTTTCTGGAGTTTCCTGACACCAGTGTATTAAAACGCGTTAGACGAAATTGCATTTATTCTGCTGGAAAAAAAACGTTCTTCTTTAAACTGCATACATACGCGCTGCCTGTGAAGGCATGGCTTCATGCTGAGAAGATCCTTGTGCCATGGATGGTGAATTTCCACCTGTGCAGTAAACCAGAGACAATTGACCTCTGTTTTATTCTGGGAAATGATGCTATGTTCTTCTGGGACATATTAAAACGAACAATTAAGAAGGACATTGGCATCACAGCCTACAGCACCCGTTTTCTTGCCAGTGGAGAAAAACTGTGTTGTACCATGTGATCTACTTGTGTTTCGGGGACAATTTAGTCTCTGGAGGAGCCGCATGAATGACAGCCGCGCCGAATCTTACGTTCGTGAGCAGTGCAAGAGCCGCCTAGCTGGCTCGCCTACGTAGATGCATGTGTCTGCCTTCCAGGCTTTTGGTGTTTGGGAAGGTGGGGTCGTGCAGGAGTATGATGGCCTGATGTTTTGCGGCGCAAGCATGCTTAGATTTTTGTTTTCGGCACTATTTCCATGCAATAAAGAAAAAAAAGAGCCGTCGTGGCGGAGTGCAAGCGTCTCCGTCTGGAACGCCAAAGAACCTGGTTCGATTCCCGGCCTAGACTGCGTTTTTGTATTTAATGAATGTGCGTGCCCTAGACTTTTATGCAGCCTCGAATATTTCCGACGCGTGGTGCTGACAGCTACAGCTGCTACTACTACTACTACTACTGACAACTACTACTGCGACGGCTTTTCGACCGAACGAGCTGTATACGCTCTAGCGTAAAATCATCCGTTAACGTGTCGCCGCTTGTCGCCGTTTTCGCCGCCGAGTCCAAGATTCCGGCACGGCAGCAGATGAGTATGTCTCTACCCTTCGTAGCCTTGTCGGTGGCTGTGGGCTTGGGTACCTGGCACACGACATCTTTTGGGACCGGCTGGCGGAAAAGACGTCCAGTCACCATTTATGTGAAAGTATTCTCTTGGAAGGTTCTCTTCTGACGCTGGCGCGCACCATAGCCCTAGCTCTACAGTACGAGAAAGCTTCCTGTGGGGCCAGGGAGCTATCTGAACAGGATGCTCTTGTTCAGCACGTTGAGTACTAGCGCGCCTCACCACCTTCGTTAGGCCGCCAAGTGCCGGCCAAGACCCACAGCGATCATTAACATTGCCATACGTCGCAACCTGCTGCACCAACAGGAAGGAGATGCTACTGCTGCGGGTCTAATTTACACTTGGCGAATAACCCTGCCTGCATAGCATGCAAGCGCGAATGTTGTCTATGCGGCAAAGTTGGCCATTTGGTTACTTTTTGCAAGTCGTGTGAACGCCCTATCAAAGTTCGGCGAGTGCAGAGGACGCTGGACTTTGACAGGACGTTAAGACGACTTGCAGAGTGTCCAAATGGCTTTACGCCGAGGTTCAGGTGTCCGCTGAGATGTGAGACAGATACTACGCCATTTCCTTTCCCCCAAAACCAATTTTAATCAATTCTTCAACGCTGGCACGCCGTCGCTACGGATGGTGCAGCAGCGCAGCTATTCTGCACGTTGAAAGTCGGAAAAACGGAATCTTTGCCTCTCTCCTGACTGAAGGAGGCTATCTTCTTCCTAATTTACACCGGTTCACCCGTCTTCATTATTGCGGAACAACTTTACCAACGGCACTTCGCACCGTTGAAGTTTTGGACTACTAAGTCGCAGTTCACGTACGTACAATTTGTTGCGGCAGCGAACTTTCAAGGACGAAGTGCCTGTATCTTCTTATACGTTGTCTCGGGAGGAGCCACTGTGCAAATGAAGATTGAAGGTTCATCCTTGGATTGTCTTGCCGTGACAACTGATACGCCTTTTCTGCCTCCCGAATTGCGTTCCGAGTTCGAGAATCTTTTCGCCAGTGAACTAGGAGTTGCTCGCGGCTTCGTGCAGATTCAGAGTGTACGACTCCGTCGCGCCTCCTGCCTGTAAGCTCCAACGGTTGCCGTTCGCCATTCACGGGCAGGTTTCCGCATAACTGGAAGCTCGAAGATCAAGACATCGTTGAACCGGTCGACGCTTCCAGGCGGATATCTGCGATCGTAGTTGCACGGAAAAATGATGGCTCCATCCGCATACGCGCGGATTTGCGTGAGCCAAACAAGGCTATATTGTGGTTGAAAGTTTTCCATCGCTGCAAACGGAACAGCTTTTTCATAGCTTGGCTTGGTAACAGCATTTCTGCAATCTGCACGTCGCCTCGGCGTATCACCAAGTACCATTGAGCAGTGAAGTCGAGAATTGACAACTTTCAATTCAATTCAATTCGTTTATTTTCAGAGTGATACAAACACAAACTCTGAATGGTCCCCTGGACTAAATGTTGCACTTACACATGATTACACATGATTGGCTATTCAGGTTCAAGCGCGTTTGCTTCACACTTGCTTCTGTGCCTTCTGCTTTTCAGATGACGATGCACTTATTTCTTCAAGGGTGCAAAGGGGTTCTGCTCTACACCAACGATGTCATCGTCAATGAAACCACTGAGCAAGAGCATCTGGTGAATAACCTTCGTGCCGATCATCTTGAGCCCCTGTTCCAATAATCTTGAGCCCCTGTTCCAAGCCAGACTCAAGTTTAACACAAATGCGTTTTCGATGTCCCTAGGTTCACTTTCTTGGAGAATGCTTTCAGCGGTAAAGGACTGTTTTTGCTGCTATCGAGACGATCGTCAAGGCTCCGTCCAGTATCGGGGAGCTCCGCTCACTAGTGGGACCCTCGCGTTTCCACTCATTTCGGCAGTGGTCGTTCGAGAGGAAGGACGCTAAAACTGCGTCCTTAATTTCTGCATCTTGTTAATCACCGCAATGACTAGCATAGACGGAAGCTCAGCGAGAGGAGGGACGATCCACTTCGGACCCGGCGGTCGCCACAGCGCCTGCGCAGCTTGTGGCCAGCGACGGATGTCAGAGAGGGCTGCGCGTCAGCATTCGGCTCTTTTCGGCAGTGGTGCTTCGGGAGGAAGGACGCTGAAACTGCGCGCTTAATTTCTGCAGGTTGTTAATCACCGCAGTGACTGCCATAGACGGAAGCTCGGCGACAGGAGGGATGGTCCACCTCGGACCCGGCGGTCGCCACAGCGCCTGCGCCGCTTGTGGCCAGCAACTGATGTCGGAGAGGGCTGCGCGTCAGCATTCGGCTCATTTCGGCAGTGGTGCTTCGGTAGGAAGGACGCTGAAACTGCGCGCTTAATTTCTGCAGGTTGTTAATCAGCGCAGTGACTGCCATAGACGGAAGCTCGGTGACAAGAGGGACGATCCACCTCGGACGCGGCGGTCGCCACAGCGCTTGCGCAGCTTGTGGCCAGCAACAGATGTCAGAGAGGGCTGCGCGTCAGCATTCGGCTCATTTCGGCAGTGGTGCTTCGGTAGGAAGGACGCTGAAACTGCGCGCTTAATTTCTGGAGGTTGTTAATCACCACAGTGACTGCCATAGACGGAAGCTCGGTGACAGGAGGGGCGATCCACCTCGGACCCGGCGGTCGCCACAGCGCCTGCGCAGCTTGTGGCCAGCAACGGATGTCAGAGAGCACTGCGCTTCAGCATTCGGCTCATTTCGGCAGTGGTGCTTCGGTAGGAAGGACGCTGAAACTGCGCGCTTAATTTCTGCAGGTTGTTAATCACCGCAGTGACTGCCATAGACGCAAGCTCGGTGACAGGAGGGACGATTTACCTCGGACCCGGCGGTCGCCACAGCGCCTGCGCAGCTTGTGGCCAGCAGCTGATGTCGGAGAGGGCTGCGCGTTAGCATTCGGCTCATTTCGGCAGTGGTGCTTCGGTAGGAAGGACGCTGAAACTGCGCGCTTAATTTCTGCAGGTTGTTAATCACCGCACTGACTGCCATAGACGGAAGCTCGGTGACAGGAGGGGCGATCCACCTCGGACCCGGCGGTCGCCACAGCGCCTGCGCAGCTTGTGGCCAGCAGCTGATGTCGGAGAGGGCTGCGCGTCAGCATTCGGCTCATTTCGGCAGTGGTGCTTCGGTAGGAAGGACGCTGAAACTGCGCGCTTAATTTCTGCAGGTTGTTAATCACCGCACTGACTGCCATAGACGGAAGCTCGGTGACAGGAGGGGCGATCCACCTCGGACCCGGCGGTCGCCACAGCGCCTGCGCAGCTTGTGGCCAGCAACAGATGTCAGAGAGCACTGCGCTCAGCATTCGGCTCATTTCGGCAGTGGTGCTTCGGGAGGAAGGACGCTAAAACTGCGTGCTTAATTTCTGCAGCTTGTTAATCCCCGCAGTGACTGCCATAGACGGAAGCTCGGTGGCAGGAGGGACGATCCACCTCGGACCCGGCGGTCGAAACAGCGCCTGCGCAGCTTGTGGCCAGCAACGGATGTCAGAGAGCACTGTGCTTCAGCATTCGGCTCATTTCGGCAGTGGTGCTTCGGTAGGAAGGACGCTGAAACTGCGCGCTTAATTTCTGCAGGTTGTTAATCACCGCAGTGACTGCCATAGACGGAAGCTCGGTGACAGGAGGGGCGATCCACCTCGGACCCGGCGGTCGCCACAGCGCCTGCGCAGCTTGTGGCCAGCAACGGATGTCAGAGAGCACTGCGCTTCAGCATTCGGCTCATTTCGGCAGTGGTGCTTCGGTAGGAAGGACGCTGAAACTGCGCGCTTAATTTCTGCAGGTTGTTAATCACCGCAGTGACTGCCATAGACGGAAGCTCGGTGACAGGAGGGGCGATCCACCTCGGACCCGGCGGTCGCCACAGCGCCTGCGCAGCTTGTGGCCAGCAACGGATGTCAGAGAGCACTGCGCTTCAGCATTCGGCTCATTTCGGCAGTGGTGCTTCGGTAGGAAGGACGCTGAAACTGCGCGCTTAATTTCTGCAGGTTGTTAATCACCGCAGTGACTGCCATAGACGGAAGCTCGGTGACAGGAGGGACGATCCACCTCGGACCCGGCGGTCGCCACAGCGCCTGCGCAGCTTGTGGCCAGCAACTGATGTCGGAGAGGGCTGCTCGTCAGCATTCGGCTCATTTCGGCAGTGGTGCTTCGGTAGGAAGGACGCTGAAACTGCGGGCTTAATTTCTGCAGGTTGTTAATCACCGCAGTGACTGCCATAGACGGAAGCTCGGTGACAGGAGGGACGATCCACCTCGGACCCGGCGGTCGCCACAGCGCCTGCGCAGCTTGTGGCCAGCAACTGATGTCGGAGAGGGCTGTTCGTCAGCATTCGGCTCATTTCGGCAGTGGTGCTTCGGTAGGAAGGACGCTGAATCTGCGCGCTTAATTCTGCAGGTTGTTAATCACCGCACTGACTGCCATAGACGGAAGCTTGGTGACAGGAGGGGCGATCCACCTCGGACCCGGCGGTCGCCACAGCGCCTGCGCAGCTTGTGGCCAGCAACGGATGTCAGAGAGCACTGCGCCTCAGCATTCGGCTCATTTCGGCAGTGGTGCTTCGGGAGGAAGGACGCTAAAACTGCGTGCTTAATTTCTGCAGCTTGTTAATCCCCGCCGTGACTGCCATAAACGGAAGCTCGGCGACAGGAGGGACGGTCCACCTCGGACCCGGCGGTCGCCACAGCGCCTGCGCAGCTTGTAGCCAGCAACTGATGTCGGAGTGGGCTGCGAGTCAGCATTCGGCTCATTTCGGCAGTGGTGCTTCGGGAGGAAGGACGCTGAAACTGCGCGCTTACTTTCTGCAGGTTGTTAATCACCGCAGTGACTTTAGCTAGTGAGGCTAGCCTAGCAGTGCTGTTTGAGGAACTAGCGGGAATTAAATGGGATGTAATAGGGCTTAGCGAAGTTAGGACAGGTGAGGCGTATACAGTACTAAAGGACGGACACATACTGTGCTATCGCGGGTTAGAGGATAGACGAGAACTAGGTTTGGGATTCCTCATTAATAAGGATATAGCTGGCAACGTAGAGGAGCTCTACAGTATTAACGAGAGGGTAGCAGCTATAGTAATTAGGCTGAATAGGAGGTACAAGCTGAAAGTGGTGCAGGCCTACGCACCCACATCCAGCCATGATGACCAGACCGTTGAAAGTTTCTATGAGGACGTAGAATCAGCAATGAATAAAGTAAAATCGCAGTACACTGTACTGATGGGCGACTTCAATGCGAAGGTGGGCAAGAAGCAGGCTGACGACCACGCGGTAGGTGACTATGGGATAGGCTCTAGAAATAGCAGGGGAGAGTTATTAGTCGAATTCGCGGTTAGAAATAATTTACGGATCATGAATACCTTCTTCCGCAAACGAGTAAACAGGAAGTGGACCTGGAAGAACCCCAATGGTGAGATTAAAAATGAAATCGACTTCATACTATTCGCTAAACCTGGCATCATTCGGGATGTGGCCGTCCTCGGAAAGGTGCGTTGTAGCGAACACAGAATGGTAAGGTCTATAATTAGCTTAGACTTTAAGGAGGGAACGGAAGAAGCTAGTGAAGAGGAAGAGTATTAACGAGTTAGCCGTAAGAGGGAAAGCACATGAGTTTGGGATAGCGCTGCAATACAGATATTCGGCTTTAACTGAGGATGGCGATCTTGATGTTCATGCAATGCACGATAATCTAACATGAATAATTACGGACTGCGCAGTAGAAGTTGGCGGTAGGGCAATTCGAAAGGATACCGGGAATCTATCTCAGGTGACGAAAGACCTGATTAAGAAGCGCCAAAACATGAGGGCATCTAACCCGACCGATAGAATAGAACTAACGGAGCTATCAAAGTTAATAAATAAGCACAGGTAGCCGACATAAGGAAGTTTAATATGGAGAGAATCGAGCATGCTATAAAGAACGGAGGTAGCCTAGAAACAGTGAAGAGGAAACTAGGCATAAGTAAAAACCAAATGTATGCATTAAGAGACAAGCAGGGCACTGTCATTAGCAATATGGATAAGATAGTTAACGTAGCCGAAGAGTTCTACACAGACCTGTACAGTAGCCAATGTAATCAGAGCGTTAATGAGAAAGACAGCAGTGCACAGCAATGCGTCATCCCGCTAGTAACGAAAGATGAAGTAAAGAAAGCCTTAAAAGCAATGAAAAGGGGAAAAGCAGCTGGGGAGGATCAGGTAACAGCAGATCTGTTGAACGATGGAGCGGACATCGTGCTAGAAAAACTAGCCACCCTGTATACGCAATGCCTTATGACCTCGACTGTACCAGAAGCTTGGAAAAATGCAAACATTATCTTAATTCATAAGAAGGGAGACGCCAAGGACTTGAAAAATTACAGGCCGATCAGCTTACTATCCGTTGCGTACAAAGTATTTACTAAGGTAATAGCTAATAGAGTCAGGGCAATGTTGGACTTTAATCAACCAAATGATCAGGCACGCTTTCGTAAAGGATATTCCACAATAGATCATATTCACATTATCAATCAGGTGATAGAGAAATGCGCAGAATATAACCAACCTCTATATATAGCTTTCACTGATTACGAGAAAGCATTCGACTCAGTGGAAACCTCAGCAGTGATACAGGCATTGCGTAATCAGGGGGTAGAAGAGCCTTATGTCAAAATACTGGAAGATATATATAGCAACTGCACAGCTACTATAGTCCTCCATAAAGTCAGCATTAAAATTCCAATAAGGAAGGGCGTCAGGCAAGGAGACACGATTTCGCCAATGCTGTTCACCACGTGTTTACAGGAGGTATTTCGAGGCCTGAATTGGGAACAGTTGGGAATAAGTATAAATGGAGAATACATAAATAATCTGCGATTTGCTGATGACATTGCCTTGCTGAGTCATTCAGGAGGTGAACTGCAAATCATGATCAATGAGTTAGACAGGCAGAGCAGATCGATGGGTCCAAAAATTAACATGCAGAAAACCAAGGTAATGTTCAACAGCCTAGCAAGGGAACAACAGTTCACAATTGGCAGCGAGAGCCTAGAAATTGTGACGGAATACGTCTACTTAGGGCAGGTAGTGACAGCTGATCCGGATCATGAGAGGGAGATAACTAGAAGGATAAGAATGGGGTGGAGCGCATATGGCAAATTCTCGCAGATCATGAGTGGCAGTTTACCAATTTCCCTCAAGAGGAAAGTGTACAACAGCATAATCTTACCGGTACTCACCTACGGGGCAGAAACGTGGAGGCTAACGAAAAGAGTTCAGCTTAAGTTAAGGACGACGCAGCGAGCCATGGAAAGAAAAATGATAGGTGTAACGTTAAGAGATCGGAAGCGGGCAGAGTGGGTGAGGCAACAAACACGGGTTAATGATATCCTAGTCGAAATCAAGAGAAAGAAATGGGCTTGGGCAGGGCATGTAATGCGAAGGCAAGATAACCGCTGGTCCTTAAGGGTAACGGAGTGGATTCCAAGAGAAAGTAAGCGTAGCAGGGGGCGGCAGAAGGTTAGGTGGGCGGATGAGATTAAGAAGTTTGCAGGCAAAGGGTGGATGCAGCTGGCAAAGGATAGGGTTAATTGGAGAGACATGGGAGAGGCCTTTGCCCTGCAGTGGGTGTAGTAAGGCTGATGATGATGATGATTTGAGGCAACAACAACAAAATTAAAGAAATAATACTTGACCTGTCATCATGTCGTCCTGTTCCTTGCCACTAGATGAAACAGTGATCGAGCCAGGAAGCTATAAAGCAGTAGTATCACGAGTACCATTGCCAACCTGTTATTTTTTGTGCTGCTGAAGTGCTGTTAATGGGTGAGATCGTGAATGGAACGAAGTGTGGCTAAGAATGTTTTAATCAGTGTGTCTTGGACAACAAATGGACGCGCAAAGCATTTTCCGTATTCGGACTGAATTTTCGCAGTCTAAGGAATAAGGGCGAACGGCTGAAGGCTCTTTTCGATGCACTTGCTCTGAATTTTGATCTCTTATGTTTCTAGGAGGCACTGTTTGATAATGAATCTGATCTCTTATGTTTCTAGGAGGCACTGTTTGATAATGAATCTGGTGTCCATATTTTCGACGGTTATGATCATTTTGGTTTATTTAAACACGAGAAGAAAGGTGTTGGCATTTCTATATATGCTAGGATGGGGCTGAAATTCACTCTTGTAGAGGGATGTCCCACAGTTGATGATGATTATGAAATGCTGATTTTGAGATATAAAGGTGCGACTGCGGTACTTTTGTGCAGACCTGCAGCAGAAAAAGCACATTGCTTCATTGAATATTCGGATGCACTTTTAGGGGTCTTATCTAAAACTGATGAAAAGACAATTGTTGGAGATATCTATTGATTTGGTGTGGACTAACCATGCTCAGAGTAACTTTTTATCGATGCTGCTTTGTCATGGCTGCAGAAATCTTGTTTCTTGTCCGACGCGAATAGCTGATACTTCTGAGACTGTGATTGATGTCTGCTTTGCAAATTATGACATTGGTAACACGCTTCCGGTGCCCTTGTAGCTTGTATCAGTGATCACCAGCCTCTTTTTTGCATATTAGAAGGTCATGTCCTAAGAGAGCCGAATGCAACAGGGTAGGCAGCGACGAAAAATAACGAAATGACGTTAACCAATTTTAGAAGTCTTCTTCTTGAGATAGATTGATACTTACGTTGAAACTTAGATTGGAACTTACTGAAACTGATACACGAAAACGTTTTTCTATTTTTGATGGTAAAATTATGTAACTCTACGATAAAGCTTTCCCAGAATACTGCCAGAAAAATACAAAAAAGCACGAAAGCCGTGCATTTGTGCCAAAATTTATAAAATAAGATAAAGAAACAAGCTGCTCGAGGATTACCTTAATACAAAAGACCAATGTAAATTCAAGGATTTTAGAAAAAAAACGAAATAAAGTTAACGCACAGATAAAACAGGCTAAACACGCCTACCAGGATAGTAAATTTGAAAATATTGGCCAGCCACACAAGTTCTGGAAGGTCTATAAGGACCTATCTGATGCTCGAAGGAAGGACTCTGTTCCCCGTAATTTAAGTATAGATGCTGTAATAATGTCAGGAAGGGAGCTCTGTGAAAATTTCAATGAATATTTTCTCACAGGTGTTTCCAAGCCAGTAAATGACGGGCTCTTACCCGACAAAAGTATATAATGAAATATAATGAAACATAATCAAGCATAATGAAAGTTCAGTATTTCTGGCGCCCTGTGATGAAGCCGAAATTCAGGAGGTAATTGGATAATTAAACAGCTCAGGTGCAGCTGACACTGATGATATAATCACCTGCCAATAAATGTAGCAGGTGATGTCCTTGCAGTACCCTTGGAAAATGTACGTATTTGTGTAATGAGTGAAGGCTGTTTCCCTGACAAACTAAAAATTGCTCGAGTGACAGTAATACAAAAAGGAGGATAAAAAAAAGACGTGAGCAGTTACCGACTAATATCTATATGAAGTGTTTTTCCAAGAATTGTCGAACATTTAATTGATAGGAGGCTTTCTGAATATCTAGAAAGTGCAAATATCATTACTTCGAACTAGTTCGGATTTCAGAAGAGTAATTCGACAGAATTAGCGCTGATAGCAATATAGAAAAGGGTAGCTGAAAACATTGAGAAAAAGTTGTACACAGTTGGCATTATCTTTGAGAATAGAAATGCATTTGATTCTGTTAATCATGACATATTGCTAAAAATGATCAGTTGTTATGGCATAAGGGGAACTGCATTAAACCTTAATTATTAAAGATTAAGTTTCAAATCGCAAACAGTACGTGAAAATAGGGGACTATGATTCCAAGTATAGGTTGTGTCGGCGACTTCCCTCAGTTACGTTAAAGAACAGTTTCGTTACATGATACCTTCACTATTAAATATTTATCAAATCCATAATACAGATATACACACCTGCATGCATCATGACTCTCAACTAATGTATTCCTCAGTGTGCAGCATGTAGCGAAATCATTTGTTGCAAGAACGCAATTTATTAACAACCGGCACAACGGGAGCGGTGGTGAAATCAGTTATATAGGACAGCCTTGTCAAGCAGACACGCACAGCGATAGCAATGCAGCGGCAACGAATATACATCTTCGGCTTTACACTATCTGCTTATTTTTTATGTGTTCAGCGCTAGCTTGTGAGTGATTATTATAAGCAATATCTCCGCTGCTGTCAAAACGACTGGGTTAGCGGGCCAGTCAAGTCTCCCATAGGCAGCTTTTTCCGCAGACCTTCGGTTTGGTTTATGGTGTTTAACGTCCCAAAGCGACTCAGGCTGTGACGGACGACATATTGCAGGGCTTCGGAAAATTTCGCCCACTTGGGGTTCTTTAACGTGTACTGACATCGAACAGCTAGTACACGGGCCTCTAGGATTTCGTCTCCACAGAAATGCGACCTCTGCAACCGGAATGGCACCGGCGTCTTTCGAGTCAGCAGCCGAGCGCCATAACCACTGAGCCACCGCAGAGGCCTTCGGCAGCCTTTTCTGTTTCTGTTTCTGTGTTTCTGTGTTAGTATTTAAAAGGGCTCCTCAACTATTATTGAGAGATATTGCTGAGTTTGTTTAAACGCTTTCGATACTCGCTCAGTCATTAGCTCCCGTATTTTAGATTTATATTTCGGAAAACTTTCACCACACTAAGAGTGGTGAAAAAAAAAAACGAACGGGACACTGCGGAAACGCACCTCTTGGTCCCAACCGTATCAAGCGCGTCGACAGGTCGCAGTTATACAGTATGTGCAGGGAAGATGCGTTATACATCTTGCACTGAAGAGCAGATGATTTGAACTAACGCATATAAACATACATTTACAACTCATTCACTATGTGCACCCATGCAATGCAACGATTTTTTAATACGATATACTTTAAATTGTCTTCTGAGAAGAGTTTGCGGCTTCTCTCTCACGTCAATAAATCTGGGCTAGGCCTCCTTTGACCGCGTTACATTCTTTCGAAGAACCTATTTGTGCCAGCAGACACCGGAGCGTCGGTAGTGTAAACAAGCGGTGCTTTCACGTAGTTTTCGCTATCCGGCGGATCGATCGGAGAGGAGATGCGGGGTGTGAGGGAGACAGGGAGTGAATGGGTGAAAGATAAAGGGATGCGGTAAAGGCAGGTGTTTAGACTGCGCCCGACCTGATCTCGCAAAGCGGAAAAAAGTTATCTGCCTAATCGCGTCGCTGTTCGAGTCACAGTGCAACGACCCGCCTGTTTGCCGCCATCTCGAGAGTGCTGCTCCTCTGTCTATTACCGCAGTGTCCAGGACAGCTGAACAGAAGTACGATGAGGGTCACCGTAATCGGCACCGGTTGCACTGGCGTAGCGGCCGTCAAGGCCTGTCTCGAAGAAGGCCTGGACGTTGTCTGCTTCGAGAGGGCCTCGAACTGCGGCGGACTATGGTGGTACCGGGAAGAGACGCCGGAGCCAGGAACCGGCACCGTGATGCACATGACCGTAGCCAACACCAGCAAGGAGATGTCCTGCTACAGCGACTTCCCACCCGACAAGGACGCACCCTGGTACATGACCCACTGGCACCTACTCCGCTACATTCGCGGCTATGCCGACCACTTTGGCGTGACTCCCAAGATACGCTTCAACTACGAGGTCCTTTGAGTAGGGAAAGACGGTACTGTTAGGGTACGGGACTCGAAGACGTGGGAGGAGGTCTTCGACGGTGTCTTTGTCTTCACGGGTCATCACGCGTCACCTTCGGTGCCCGATGTTCCCGGGCGGGAGCTCTTCCACGGGCGGGTGATGCACTCGCGCGACTTCAAGTACGCCGACGACACATTTAAGGACAAGACTGTTGTCGTCGTGGGGTTTGCCAACTCGGCGCTGGACATCGCAGTTAATATGAGCACCGTTGCACGTCAGGTAAGCGTATGCAAGAGTTCTGCCGAAGCAAAAAGCTTTGCTATGTGTTCTGTCCTCCCAAAATGTAGCCTATCACCAAATTGATTGAAATAACAAGACAATCGAGAACACTGTTTTCAACATACGAAAGGAGAACCCATTTCCTGAACAATGCACTAAGCCGTACTTCACAAGGTCTTTAGCTTAGGCTTATAAGAGTGTTCTGTTTCTAAAGGAGTTCAGAGCTAATAAGGAGAAATTACATAGGAGTTAAAAGCATGAATTTAGGAACTTGAAACAATGACGCGCCACGTATGAAGATTATTGTCTTCCTGATGCAGCAGTAGCTTGGTTAGGGCTAGTTGGTTAGTTTTTTTGAAAACATAGTGCAAAAAAATGGACAGCGACGACACAGATGTGGACGGGACAGGTGCTGTCCCATCCACATCTGTGTCGTCTGTGTCTTTTCTGCGCCATGTTTTCAAAAAATTTTGTCTTTTTCCTAATTTCGAAGGCTTCCCCGGTCAGTGGAGGCTGTTTATTTGCACAATTGAGAAGAATATTTCGTTTTGACTTCTTCATAAGCCTTCCACATTAGAGGGAAAGGCATTAGTGGGAGGTGGTTGACGTTTTATAGAGCCCCCAAAATTTCTGAAATTGGTGTTTCTGACAGCTCCTTTCGAGTGGGCGTTACAGCTAGGTGTCTTTTTCAATACACGTGTGTTGCAACTGCGTTCTCACCAGTCTATATGCGTATCTTCCCACAAAGTGCACATTTCCTAGCAGCACATGTGGTCGTTCTGTATGTAAAAAATATTGAGTGCAATTGGTGCGACACATGAGCGCAGTTTAGTTAGAGGAACGCTAGGACCTACTCTGAATAAATGATTTGCAGTCGAACAAATCAAGTCTTGAAAGGGTGAAAATGACATTTAAGAAACGTTTCCTCTGTCATCATAGGAAAGCTATTGAATATTGTCCCGGAAAAAATAGAAGCGTCATTGGAAGGTAGTGAGTTTACAAAGCCCTATAACCAACGTACGCGGCCTCTGCTGCACGGCGTCGCAACAAAATTTACAGTCATGAACCTCTCACATTCCATGGTGAGGCGATGAGCGGCTGACATCAATCGTAGAGTAATACTGTAGCGAAGAGAAAGTTGAAGCGCGATTGCCGCGTGCCGACGACGACGCTGCTGCTGGCGGACCTGCCTGTTCCTATGTTCTTGTTGAGACGATTGCTGTGACATCACTGTGACGTTGCTGTGACATCGTGTGACCGCCGCTGCGTTCTTCAAGAAAGCCTCGGTGCTGAAGTGTTTCTTGGTGCTGCTGACTGCCTCTGCGTCTTCTGGCCTGTCGTCAACTACTAGTGAGGCCGTTCCGCGAGTCAGAGATTTGGCCCGGTTTTTCCCCTTTTCAGTGCGTCGTGTCTTATTAGCCTTCGCACAATGGCCATGTCATCCCCGTGCACAGGTCCGGTAACCTAGTTCGCCAGTTTGCCGGCTGAAAATATGCCGCTAAAGTCTTTTTTCCAAAAACGATGTGAAGGACATTCCTGTGGCGCTGTTGCCTGTAGGAGATAGATTCATTAAAATCAAAAGTTCCCGTCTGATCCAGGAGAAGTTGAAGGCTGCGACCAGCCGCTATCTTGAAATTGCTGAGGTTCGACCTTTTGGCAAAAGAGGAATTCTGTGCAGATCACCTGATTTGGATTGTGTTGCAGACTTGCTGCAGTGCACTTCTTTCGCCTCACTCCCGGTGAAAGCGTTTACTCCTGAGCAACTTGCATGCGTAATAGAAATAATACGCGGTGTGTATCCCTCCCCTACACCAGAAGAAATTCTTGCAGATTTCCATGATGCCGGTGTTGACATCCTCTCAGTTTACCGCTGCAACAAAGAGGCTGGAGGCACTCGTATTCCAACTGAGTCAATTATAGCGAGTTTTGCGGTGTCCTCTTGCCCATGTGAAATCAAAGACTAGCCCATTGTATACCGCATTGACCTACTGCAGCCCCGACCATTACAATGTAAGAACTGCTGGAGTTTTGGTCACAGTGGGAAATCGTGCAAGTCGGCAACGCGCTGCCGCGTTTGCGGCGGTGATCATGCTTCCGACTTCTGCACTTGTGAGCCATTTAGCTCTTGCCTTTGCCACTGTGATCACACAGCTGACGATCCCACCTACCCGAAGCATGCCGATGAACAGTATGTATTGGGCATTATTCAACGCGAACGGTGTTCACGCGCAGATGCTTATGCCCATCTTGACAGACGACAGAGCTCGTACGCAAATGTTGTCTGCACGACCGCTGCCGATGTGGAGACAATCTTAACAAAGTCGGTCGTCGCTGCGGTAGACAAGGCTGTTGTTAGAGTACTTGACCGCATGATCAATACATCCAGTGATCAATTATCTCAGGTAATTTCCACGCAGGTTGTTTCACCGGCGTTAGGTAACCTAACCTCGTCTACCGGTTCTCCATCCAATGTATCTGCTGACAATATTCAACCAATCACCCCTTCTGCCTCCACGCCTGTGAGTGTAAATGTCTCTGACCCAGTCTCCCTCTCTAAGGCTTGTGAGTCAGATGTTGAAATGACCCCTCAATCTCAGAAGCGTCGTGCTTCCTCTTCTCCTTCTAAATGAGACCATCTGCATGTCAAGACCAAGAAAGGTTCGCCAGGAACTTCAAAGAAATCAGACGTGTTGAAAGAGGCTGTTGCTGCCTCATTTTTAAAGCAGTAATCAGGGCGGGTATTTCTGTTCACAAGCGCAATTGTCGATCTATCGCATCTTCTTTCCACGATTTACAGCATCTTATTCTTCAATTTTCTCCAGACATTAATTTACTATAAGAATCGTGGCTCTCTCCAAATCGTCCTTTTGCAATTCAAAGCTACTCTGTTCTTAGAGCGGATCGCCCAATCGGCAGGGGTGGAGGCTTGGTAACATTGAATTCATCAAAACTATACCATCGTGCTAAAGTGTCTCATAAATTAATGCAACCTGATTGTGAGATTCTTGCAGGCGACATCATTTTGCCGCAGTGTGCCCCTGTTACAGTTGCGAATATCTATTTCCCCGCCGGTGTCCGTAGCACGGACAGGCTAGATGCTTTACGGCGCAACAGCAAAAATGTAGTTTGGGCTGGAGACTTAAATTCGCACCATGTTATATGGGGTGTCAGGACAGACTACAGCGGACAGTTACTTTGGTCTTGGATGTCAGGAAATGGTGTGTGCTGTTATAACAGTCGCGGCATAACTTCCAAGAGGGCAAATTCTCGGTCAGCTATTGATTTAACTTTAGCTGTCAATGGTATTGGGGTATCTTCATCGTCTACAATTGACTACGGTACGTCAAGTCACCACTATCCATCACTTTCACTATCACTATTGCATGCAGCCCGCTTAGGGAGACTAGTTACGCACATAAATTAGTCAATACTACACCAGAGACTTCTAGGTGAGGCCTTCTCGTCGGTTGTTCCCTCGAATAATTCTGACCGCGATCCTCAAGTTTTAACTTCCGTGTTAGACGCCACTCGGCGATCAGTCTTTACGGTTTACTGAACCGTTAAAAATAAGACTTCTTCGAACTGGTCGAAAGAAGCATGCGAAAAAGCTTATCTTCAAAGGAAAGCCGCATTGAAGAGCCTAACGCATAGCCAGTGCCCTAAGAACTGGATCAATTGCAAATTCTTTGCAGCATCTTTTAAACGAACCATATCTAAGGCTAAGGATGTCACAGACCTCTCCGGAGAACACTCGGACCGAAAGAATGGACTAGGCGACGGGTGTACCCACACAAGCGCACGTTTAATACAGCCTACATGACACACACACTAGAATACAATACTAACAAATCTAACACAACACAAAGGCTATAAATACACACGACCCGGGCACACCGCTACCAGCGTCTACTGCTATAGCGTTCTACTATTAGCGGTCGGCGTTCGTGCCCACGGTTGGTTCGGTGTGGCTGCGGCTTTGTGTGGATCCGGTAGGCGGCGTTCGGCGTGCTTGGGCTGCCGTTGCTGGCGGCGTCCAACGTGCTTCGGCTGGCGTCGCTGGCTGCGTCGTACAAGCTCCAGGTGCAAGCGCCCGTGGAGGTGATGCCGGTGCTATTGGCGTTGGGGGCACCACCCGGATGGGTGGCAACAGCGCTGGAGATACCCCTGGCCGTAGCAGGTGGTAGCGTCCTCTGTTGACTCCCCGGAACGGGCTCAGGCACGGCAGGAAGTCCACGATGCGATGTCGTAGAACGCGAGCTCACCGGAGCAGTAGCCGGCGTCGCTCTCTTCCAGCCGATGTGTTCCTGACCTGCCGGAGCCTCCGCTTCTCTGCTGTTCCCCCTCGGGCCTCGCTCTCACTCGCCCTTTTATAGCCTCGGTGTTAGTCCACGTATGCCTTGTCGTCGTCTTCTCTTCTCCATCAATCATCTCTCTCCACTTCACCGAATGCTTCTCCACCAATCATCTCCCTCCACCTCATCGAATGCTTCTTTTTCCTTTTCTTTATTCTTTTTTTAATTCGCGTCGTCTTCTTCACACCTTTTTCTTTAAAATTTAATTTAGGCTCCTTAATATATGTGACAAAAGATGACTACAGTGCAAATCTGAACACCTTTTTGTCCAATCTAGTCAATCGGAAATCTCTCTATAGATACATGGTACATACTAACGTGCTGCCCTCTTCTCATATCGGTCAATCCACAGTACTGCCCCCTCTGGATGAAAAAGAAGAACTGGAGTCCATAGCTCAAGGCCTTGTTGCGCGTTTTCATGCTTGCACTGGCTTTCCTTCGACCCCATTCTATTTGAGTGCAGATTTTACTGAGCTCTCTGTATCTGATTTAACGTCTACAGTAAATTGCCTGCAGTGTGCTGCCCCTGGGTTTGACAGAGTGACTAATGGCATGCTGAAGATACCAATGCAGGACTTTGCCTGGACCTCTTACAGATTGTCTACTCGTCTTTGAAAAAAGCCTGGATTCCACAAAATTAGAAAACAGCGAAAATAATTTTATTGCTCAAAGATCAGAGAAAAGGTTTTGAGCTCGACAATATTCGGCCGATTGCTCTCACATCAAATTTTGTTAAGCTTATAGAACGGCTAGTCCTCAGCCGCCTCACGAATCATGTTCTGTCTCTTCGATGCTTCAGTGAGGCTCAGATTGTTTTTCGTAGTGGGTGTTCAATTTGTACCGCGCACATAGACTTGGAGAGCAGTATTAGGGTTCCAATGAAGCAAAAAGAGGTATTTGTTGTGGTTACTTTAGGTACAGCTAAGGGGTATGACAGCGTTGAACACAGCATTTTGCTTCAAAAGCTAGTTGGTGTACAACCTCCTTGGTGCCTCTTCGCGTGGATAAGGGAGTCCTTAAGTACGAGATCTTTCTTTTGCACTACGGGTACGTTAAATTCTAACACATACGCCCAGTCTAGAGGTGTCTCACAAGGCTCCGTTCTTTCGCCGTTATTGTTTCACATAATAATGCGTAATATTCCTATTCACCAGGAAGTCAATGTTTATGTGTATGCGGATGATATTGCTTTTTTCGCTTCTGCCAAAAATATTCATAACCTGTATCAATTGTTGCAGGAGTATTTAAATGCTCTTGAAGTTTGGCTCGACAGCCTGATGTTAACTTTAAAGGTCAACAAGTGTTTCGTCCTTGCTTTTCCATCGTCATCTTCTCTTTACATTTCTTTGTCGTATCATTCTATCCTAATACCGCAAGTTGATTCGGTTGAATATTTGGGTATACTATATGACCCGCAGTTAGATTGGCGGCCCCATATTAAAAGCATTGTGCTTAAAGGTGAGCGTTCCCTTGTCCGGTTGGTTAGGATCAGCAACAAAAAATTTGGTATGCATCGCGACACTTTGCTATTTCTTTCTAAGGCCTATGTGCGGCCAATACTTGAATTCGGCTCTGTTCTCTTTTCTGGGTGCCCAAAGTACAAGCTTGAACCCCTGTTTGTTATGGAACGCTGCGCTCTGCGCCTTTGCTGAGGTCTGCCTAAATCAGTGCCGAGTGCTGTGCTGTACTTGGAGGCGCGGATACCTGATCTTAATTCGAGGTTTCAGCTCCTTACTGTGCGGATGTTCTTAAGGTCTTTGGAGCGTGTTCCTGGATTGGCTAATCCCAATTTCCCAACGAACCCATCTCTATTCTTTTGTACTTCTTGACCTAGGTACCAGCTTCCTCCGGTTGTGTTCACTAATTCCCTGCTGCCAAAAATTTCCTTATCAATAAATTCTGTAGTACCAGTTATAACCCGCCGCGCTGACACTGTGCTCTCCTTTGATGACACCCTCCCAGGGAATGCGACAGATCGGCCTCCCAGTGTATTAAAAGTGCTTATAGAGGAGCATCTGGGTAATTTTCCTGCCCATATTGCGTTTTTACAGACGCCTCCTAGCAAAATGTAAAGGCGGCCATTGGAATTTACTCAATGGCTGTTGATTGGAGTTATTCATTTCGGGCCCCTGACTATACCCCTATTTTTGTCTCCGAGTTTCTGACCATTGAGTTGGTCTTAATCAGGATTCCCTGCAATATCTCCTAGGTTATTATACTTTCAGACAGCCTTTCCGTCTTGACAGAGCTGGAAAAATCGAGAGATACCCCTATGAGCCGTTCCCTTCGATTTTTTCTTCCACGACATATTACAGAAGTTCGTTTCCACTGGCTCCCTGGACACTGTGGCACTGTTTCTAATGAGTGGGCTGATTTTTTAGCTAAGTCCGCCCTTGGGGGACCTATTGTTCCTTTCGGTCCTAATACTGTCTTCTTGACTGCAGCACACTTTCAACGGTTCCAGCGCTTCCACTACTTGAGCCATGAGCCTCTCCTTGCTGTAGCGGATTTTCAACACCTGGCATTTCCTTGGAGTGTGCGGATGTGCTGTTCGAGGAAATGTAAGGCGTCCATGACCCTCTTGCGTTGCAGAATAGCGCGACAAAATCTCCACTTATGTCGATCAGGGTTATCGCTGACCAACCTTTGTGAGTTTTATGGCGAAATAGAGTCAATAGATCACTTTTTTCTCTTTTGCCGGCGGCTCGCTTCTTTCCGTAGAACGTACTTGGAGATCCCCCTCGCTCGACTGGGGCTCCCTCTATCTACTCGTATCCTACTCTCCTTTGGGGCAAGCGCCAAGGGTATGCCTTGAAACCTGTGTGCGATTTTATTCACGGGTATATATTTGCATCAGGTCGATTCTAATGCTAAAATGTGAATTCACAGCTTTTTCATTTCCTTTTTTTCATATTTTTCATCCAAATGTGCGTCTTCTTCACAAGATTATCCAGTTACTCCACTCCTTATCCATGTGTGCGTTTGTATCAACAATGTACCCTGGCCAATCTCCCAACGTGGGTACGTGCCATTCAGCCAGAGGTCATCAGCATCATCATTATGTTCTTGTGCTCCTGCTATCACCCCCTGTGATCGCCAGCCGGCCTCTACGTCAAGCAAGCATTGACATTCGGGGCAGGTGCTGGGCAACGCATCTCATGCAACGCACCCCGCCTCGTAACTCGAGCCCGGTACTAAGTCCTGGCCGTCGGGTTTTCCTGGAGCCCTAGGGCGAGACAGAGACTCGCGCTAGCCGACGTCAGCGAGGCCAAGCGCCGGAATTTCGACTCTTGCCCCAGGGATCGAGGACATCTAGGACCAGCTTTCCAGCCTTTGCGTCCGTATCTCCGGCTCCAAGCGAGAACCTGCCTGCAAAACTAAGCACCAAACAAAGTTCAGGAAGTGTTCTGTGGGGGTAGTATATTCTATCCCTACTTCTTGTGGGAAAATTTACATTGGGCAGACGGGGCAATGTTTGAACGAGAGAATCAGGGAACATGGCAGTACGCTGCGCTTAGGTACAGGGAGCAACCTGGCCATACATGTCAAGGAGTGCAAAAATTGCTCAGCTTTGGACTTCACAGCGCTACCGGCACTCGAACGCTTCATCGACTGGCAACCCTGGAACCTTCCGCACATGCATGACCTACATAAGCAGCTGTTGTACCCAGCCACTCCGGGATCTGGCGCCGACATGGCAGCCAGACGCTTACATCTTGTTCTTCTTCAGGTTTGTTACTCTTACCTTTCGGTTAATGGCAAACCGTTTGGGAAGTCGACGCCAGATCCCAACTTTGCTGTGTGCATGTTTTTACGCCTTCTGTACGACGTGTGCGCGAGCTGTTCAGGATACATAGGTTTGTTTCAAAGAAAGCTTTTGCTTGCGGGAGACGTAGAGCAAAACCCTGGGCCTCTGTCTGCTGGGCAGGAAAAGCAGATGTTCGATACTATCATGACAATACCTGTGATACAACAGCAACAGACCGAAATATTGGACGAACTACGTTCCATTCGGCTTGAGCAAAAGAATCTCGAAGAAAAACTAACAAAACTCGCAGAAAAAGTCAAGAGCGTTGAAGATAATGTGTCACTGGTGCTCCCGCTAAAGCCTGAAGTAGAAAGATTATCTCAAAGTTCCCAGAAACTTGCTGTCGCGTGCGCGGCCCTCGAGTCATCGCATGATGACCTGGAGAACCAATCACGAAGAAACAACTTAATATTCTACGGCATCCATGACAAAGCAACCGAATCGTGGGAACAGTCTGAGACTAAAATTATCTCTTTTTGCGCTGAAAAGTTAAAACTTTCCGTTGACGCCGCTGCCATTGAGAGAGCGCACAGACTAGGAAGATATGCGCCCGACAAGCACAGACCCCTGATCGTTAAATTTTTGTCCTTTAAAGAAAAGAATCGTGTTCTTTCAAATGCTGCCAAACTAAAAGATACTGACTGGGCGATAAGCGAGGACTATTCGGCCAAAGTATGGCAGCAAAGAAAAAAGCTCATGCAGTTTGCTAAGGCACGCGGCGGAAAGTTGAAACTGCGGTTTAATAAGCTAAACCTGGACAACAAAACCTATATGTACAACATTGAAACAGACGATATCACTTGTGTAAACCAATAGCCATCACCGAGGCTGTTAGCTAGCCCACAAACTGCTATTAAAAATGAACTTGTCTGTATTGTTGTTAATTGCCGCAGTCTAAAAAACAAAACTGACCAATTCCTCTCACTCTTACAAATGACGAGCGCACATGTGGTAATTGGAACCGAGTCATGGCTGGACAGCAACATAAGTGATGGTGAAATATTTCCTCCATCCTATACCACGTATAGGAAGGATCGCAATGTACGCGGTGGTGGTGTGTTCATCCTCGTTCATAGCAGTTTGAGAAGCGTGTCTGTTAACTTAGACAACGATTCCTCTGAAGCTGTCTGGTGCAGGGTACGGCTGGGCGATGGTACTTCTTTGGCAATTGGCTCTTTTTATAGGACGCCCGGTTCAACCTGCGCACAGCCATTTTTTGAACTTAGCAACACATTATTAGCCTTAGACGCAACACATATTATCCTTGCCGGTGATTTTAATATGCCCAGCGTAGAATGGTCTTGTTTTAAACCAGTAATTCGCACTGCATCCCTCTTGTATACCGCTTTCCGTGAAGTAATTGGTGCTCACTCATTATTTCAGTTTGTTCAAACCCCTACCAGACTCGGCCTTACCAGTGCTAATGTGCTAGACTTGTTTTTCTGCAATGACCCTAGCCTAGTCTCGTCTGTCATAACGCTGCCAGGCATAAGCGACCATGATGTAGTTTTAGCAAAAGTATCCTGTAATGCTATGAAGACCCACCACACCCAACAACGCAAAGTGTCTTTTTATGAAAAAGGGGATTATGCTTCGCTATCACAGGAACTCGACGCATTTTTTCCTGAGTTTCTTTCACATCAGCCATCCCTGAATATTGATTCCTTCTGGAACTTGTTTAAAACTAAAATTTTGTCACTGACGCAGACTTTTATCCCATCCCGCTTGATTTCAGCCAAGCGTCGTGACGATATGCATTGGATGAATAGACAGTTGCGGGCAATGATCTACCGGCGGAAACGGCTCTTTCGCAGATATTGTGATACGCCCGCTCTAACTTTGTACTCCGAGATGAAAAAGCAAACTAAGAACTTATCGAAAGAAATCCGTAAACCGAAAAGGGCATACTTCAGCACACTAGGCCAACAACTAAATACAAACCCAAAGGCAGTCTGGAAATATGTTAAAAATAAGAGAAACAGCAGGGTCTCTGCGCCTGATATACTAGACGCAACTGATTTTGGAAGGGATTCAAAAGGTAAAGCGAGAAGTTTCAATCTTTATTTCCAATCGGTGTTTTCCGATCCCATTAATACACATACTGACTTTCAATCTTCCAGCACCCTGACCAGAATGAATGACGTAGAAATTTCTGAACGGGGGATCATGCTTTTATTACAGAAAATTAAAGTTACATCAGCACCAGGGCCTGACAACATTTCCAATTACGTTTTGAAAAATTGTGCAGCTTCAGTTGCCCCGTATCTCGTTGCATTATTTCAGAAATCGTTAGAGAATTCTTCTTTGCCCCTTGACTGGAGAAGTGCCAATGTCGTTCCGATTCATAAGAGTGGTGATAAAACTAAAACATGTAACTATAGGCCCATATCGCTGACGAGCGTGTCATGCAAAACACTGGAACATGTCATTTATACTCAGTTAATTAGCCATCTACAAAACAATAGTTTTTTCTGTTCGACACAACATGGATTTAGGTCCGGCTTCTCATGTGAAACACAGCTCGTGGAATTCACACATGACATTTCTGTTTCCTTAAACTCCGCCGGTCAGGTAGATTGTATATTTTTAGATTTTCGAAAAGCGTTCGATTTAGTTGCTCACAACCTATTGTTACAGAAGCTTTCAAAATTAAATATTCCTACCTCACTCTTATCCTGGATTGAGGCGTATCTTGCGGAAAGGAGACAGTGCGTGGTTATCGACGGTGTCAGCTCGGAAAGTGTGGGTGTAACTTCAGGTGTTCCGCAGGGGTCGGTTTTGGGCCCTCTTCTATTTCTCATTTTTATAAATGACCTCACTAGTAACATTTCAAGTATAATCAGACTTTATGCTGATGACTGTTGTATCTACCGCAATATATCTTCTGAAGCAGATGCAATTTCACTACAGCATGACCTCAACTCTGTATTCTCTTGGTGCAACAACTGGAATATGGCGCTAAACATCTCCAAATGTAATCTGGTCCGGTTTACAAAAAAGAAACAATTCCTCCAAACAGACTATTTCCTTGGTAGCACTGAATTATCCGCAGTTTCAACTTATAAGTACTTGGGAGTCTTTTTTTCTACTGACCTATCATGGAATACACACGTAAATTACATATCTGCTAAAGCCAGTCGCACATTAAACTTTCTCAGACGTAACTTTAAGGACGCTCCCCTTACGCTGAAGGAGACATTATACATGTCTACTGTACGTCCGATACTTGAGTATGCTTCCGCGGTTTGGGACCCGCATACAAAACTGAATATTGAGGAGCTGGAGCGCGTCCAGAAACGGGCTGCTAGGTTTGTGTCCGCCGATTACAATTTCCAAAAAAGTTCTTCTGGTTTGCGCGAGAAGTTGGGATGGCCGTTACTTGAAAACAGGCGCAAATATTTGAGGCTCTCTTTCTTTTATAATGTGCTTAATAATAAAACTGGAATTCCAAAAGAGAAATACATTAGTGAACCCAGCTACACTTCCGCCCGCACTGACCACCCACTCAAGGTGTGCGAGTACAATTGCCGTATAAACGTATTCAAATATAGTTTTTTCCCACGAACAGTGCATGATTGGAACTGTCTCCCTTCGCGGGTCGCTACCGCTCCTCCTACATCGTTTCTGACCGATTTGCAAAGCCACCTGTCAATATAAGTGCTATAATTCTTGTCCGAGTGTATTATGTTTTAAGCAGTGCTGTATTTTAATATGTATCTTTTTTTTTGCGTGTATGTGTGTGTTTAGGGTATGTTTGCCTTTCTACAATGGTTTTTATTTTGTTTGTTTGTTTGTTTTTGCTTCCGTGTGCATGGGTTTATTGTATTTTCTGTGTAGACCGCATCATTTGCCTAATTCATTATGTACTAGATGTTTGTTCTTATTTATGATGTTTCCCCCCTACAATAAGGCCCCAATGAGGGCGCTGTAGGTACTGTGTATAAATAAATAAATAAATAAATAAACAATGCTACCATTATCGGCTGCGGGAAGTCCAGGCACGAGCGCGAGCTGTTAGAAGCGTTTTTAATAAAAAAGAACGAGCGTGTTTGTATCAGCGACTCATGTGTTATTCTCTATGACAAAGTATGAAATTTTTTATCTGGCTAGTAATGACGTCCGGACTTTGTTGAATGTGGCATGTATGTGCGCCTGCGCAAGTAGTGGCTATAAATATGTGGTGGAACCTTAATAAATTCAGTTGAAAGTCCGGCGACAGTCTGTCTTTTCTCGCAGGTTTTTTTCACGTGAACATGTACCAACTTGCCCAACAATTCACGCTTACGATCTAGGACCAATTCCACCATGTCGTCCCAGTCACAACAAACCGACCCCGCGATTGTGCCGAGGATCGTCTACGTGCCTGTCACCCTAAGATCTGTCGCCCCGTTCCGTGGTGATGGACTTGATGGTTTTGAAGACTGGGTCCAGCACTGTGAACGGGTAGCTCGACATAACGGGTGGACACCCGACCAATGTCTGCAGAACCTGTACTTCTCCTTAGATGCGACAGCAAAATACTGGTTCGAGAACCACGAGGCGTCGATAACATCATGGGAGATATGTAAGATCGAACTGGTACGCACATTTGAAAACCAGCATCGGCAACAGCATGCTGAAGATCTGCTCCACGCTCGTATCCAGGCTCCCACCGAGAGCGTGAGAAGTTTCGTCGAAGACGTACTGCATCTGAGTGCCCGCGCTGACCCTCGGGCTACTGAAGAGAAGAAGGTGCGGGCCTTGGTGAGGGGTGTCCGGAATGACATCTTTGGAGGCCTCATCCGCAATCCTCCTGCCACAGCGACCGAATTCGTCGCTGAAGCTACCAATATCGAGCACGCATTGGCGACAAGAACCAGTCACTTTCAGCGACTGAGCGCCCCTCCTGTCGTCTCAAGTCTTGCTTCGTCCGGCCTGAGCGGTGATGGCCTGTCCGATGTTCGCGAAATTATCCGCCACGTCGTCCGAGAGGAGCTGAAAAGGCTGTTCCCAGCTCCTGAACAGCCGTTATCTGTCTCCATCGCAACGGCTGTTCGGGACGAACTGCGACAAGCGCTGGCGTCCGAAGACGTACCCATTGTAGCTGCGGCCGACCAACCATCTCTGAGCTACGCCGCCGCCGTCCGTCTTCCAGCTCCCGTACATCGTCACTACCAGACCCAGTCCGATTCCGGCTCTCGACGCCAAGTCTTCATGCCCCCGTCTGATGCACACCTGGAACTGCTGGACCGCAGGAAAACCGACATCTGGAGGACTTCAGACCAGAGGCCGCTGTGTTTCCACTGCGGTGAGCCTGACCACGTGTACCGCTACTGTTCGTATTACGAACTCGGCCTTTGAGGTTTCAACCGGGCTGATCCGCGCCCCTGCACGGTGAACAGCCCGCGAGATACAGGACTACCTTCGACGCTCTCCATCGCCAGTGTCAGCTCCATCTCGCACCTCCCGGTCGCAGCCCCCTCGCCGCTCATCAGCCCCTTCTCGCGGACCTCGCCGTGAGAGCGTTTCGGCACTTCAGAAAAACTAAGTACGGCGACGCCTGGAGGTGGCGTTGCCAGTGTTTCACGCAGTAAAGAACCTCCGCCTACGTTGGAATGCCCCTGCTCGACTGATGGCACCCTTGGAAGCGAAGACTGTTCTGTGGCATCTAGCCATGCACATCTAGCAATGCACACACGTTTTAATCGACGGTTGTGACGTAACGGCGCTTGTCGACACCAGTGCCGCTTACTCGGTCTTCAGCGGCAACTTCTCTCGACGTCTTCGCAAGGTTACCACTCAGTGGGACGGCCCGCCCATACGTACCGCGAGAGGTCACCTTGTAAACCCTGTTGGCAAGTGCTCTGCCCGCGTTGAGATCCACGGTGAGACGTGCTCAGCCACATTCGTGATCTTAGAGAAGTGCTCCAAAGACGTTATTCTTGGCATGGACTTTCTCCGTGAGTATGACACTGTAATCGACGCAGGGAGGAGCAAGTTGACTCTCCGCGCACGTTCTTCATCGCCAATACCTCCTCGGGCCTCTCGCGCTTCGATGAAAGTTGATGTCGACCATGTTCACTCGCCGCCGTTATCGACAGTTTTTCTTCCGGTGCGAGCCGATAGAACCGCATGTGGCGAAGGCGTTCTCGAAAGAAGTGTCCAGATGCTGCTTACGCGGAGCATTGGTGTAACGGGGGGGATCGCCAGTGTTCAACGTGGGCGTGCCAACATTTTAGTGACCAACTTCAGGAATAAGCCGAAGCATCAGAGGAAAGGGGTAGTTATAGCCCGACTGGATGAACTTAGCGACGTTCGCGAAGCTGTTGCGCTGCCTGAGGAGGAGGCCCCGCCCGGGTCATGTGACCCTACAACGTTTCCCCTGGACATCGATTCCAAGCTAGACCCTTTCCACACACGCGAACTGCTCTCTCTTTTGCATCGGTACCACAACTGTTTCGCGACGACATCCCGAGTTCGCCAGACGCCTGTCGCCAAGCATAGAATTATTGTCGATACCGCGACGCCTCTGATTCGCCAACCGCCGTACCGCGTTTCCTTGAAGGAGAGGGAAACCATACAGGAGGAAGTGCGCGAAATGATTAACGACGACGACATCCAGCCATCGAACAGTCCGTGGGCCGCCCCTGTAGTCCTGCTCAAGAAAACAGACGGGACCCTTCGATTTTGCATCGACTACAGGCGACTCAATAAGGAGACCAAGAAGGACGTGTATCCACTACCTCGCATCGACGACACTGTCGACCGTATCCGTCATGCCCGCTATTTTTCGTCCATCGACTTGAAGAGTGGATACTTAGAGATTGAAGTGGATTAGCGCGACCGCGAGAAGACCGCATTTATATCAACGGATGTACTCTTACGAGTATAAAGTCATGTCGCTCGGCCTGTGTACAGCGCCCGCGACATTTAAACGAGTCACTGGTACTGTGCTCGCCGGACTCAAGTGGAAGACAGGTCTCGTGTATCTGGATGATGTCATCTTCTCCAGCACTTTCGCTGACCATCTTGTGCACCTTGAAGGGGTTCTTCAAGCTCTTCTGACCACCGGACTCACGCTCAAGCCTTCGAAGTGCCGCTTCGCATACAGTGAGCTGAAGTTCCTAGGCCATGCCGTCCGCCAAATGGGTGTGAAGCCAGATCCAGAGAAAAAAGCTGTCGTAGACTCCTTCCCTTCACCATCCGACAAGAAGACTGTCCGCAGCTTTCTTGACCTCTGGGCGTACTTCAGACGTTTCGTTCGCAACTTCGCCCAGATCGCAGCGCCACTTTACCGCCTTACGAAGGATAGCGTAGCCTTTGAGTGGACCGAGCAGCAGCAATCAGCATTCCGCCAATTAAAGCACACCCTTGCAGCGCCTCCCGTACTAGGCCATTTCGATCAAGACGCCGACACTGAACTCCACACGGACGCCAGCAAACCAAGGACTAGGGGCAGTGCTTGGGCAATTCCAGGACGGCGCAGAGCGGGTTATTGCCTACGCCAGCCGAGCTCTTTCGAAGCGGAGGGCAACCACTCAACAACTGAAAAAGAGTGTCTCGTTGTCATCAGGGCGGTCACCAAATTCCGGCCCTATCTGTACGGTCGCCCTTTTCGCGTCGTTACCGACCACCATTCGCTGTGCTGGCTCGCCAATTTCAAGGATCCCACAGGCCGCCTTGCTCGGTGGAGCCTGCGGCTACAGGAGTACGACGTCACCATCGGCTATAAATCCGGCTACAAATATAATGATGCTGACTGTTTGTCTCGAGCCCCCATGAATCCGGCGCCAGGGGGCGATAATGACGGACGGCTTCCTTGGGGCATTGGACAAGGCAGATGTGGCTACTCGGCAACGCGATGATCCTCAGATTCGTCAGCTCATGGAACACCTGGAAGACCACAAAGACGTGGTGCCCCGCGTTTTCCTGCGTAATCTGCTGACGTTCCGGATTCTGCACGGCGTATTGTACAAGCAGAACTTCGACAGCAGCCCGAGGTCATAGCTCCTTGTTGTGCCGGAAGACTTGCGCGCCGAAGTGGCCGAAGCTTGTCACGGTGATCCTACAGCTGGTCACGTTGGCTACAGCCGAACACTTGCACGTATTCGAGAAAGTATTATTGACCGCAACTTCCTCAGTACGTCCGTCACTACGTAAGAACTTGTAGAGAGTGCCAAAGGCGGAAAAAACCTTCTACACGACCAGCTAGACTTCTTCAGCCGCCCGACCTCACGCATCCTCAGTTGCACATAATCGGAATGGATTTTCTCGGCCCATTTCCAACGTCGAAGTCGGTTAACAGGTACGTTATCATAGCCACCGACTACCCAACCAGATACGGCTAGTCCCGAGCACTTCCTTCAGTGACGGCTGCTGAGGCAGCTCAGTTTTTTATTGAGTGTATTGTGCTCCTACACGGTGCCCCTGCCGTTTTAATCACTGACCGGGGTGCCGCATTTCTGGCACAGCTCGCACAGGCGATCCTCCGTCTCAGCTGCACCAGCCACCGCCGAACTACGGCGCACCACCCACAAACCAATGGGCTGACGGAGAGGCTGAACAAGACGATGGCTGACATGATCGCCATGTATGTGGACGTCGCCCATCGCAGTTGGGACGAGGTACAGCCCTACGTTACATTCGCGATAATACCGCTGCCCAGTAGACGACAGGTGTGTCCCCTTTCCAACTGGTGCATGGAAGACAGGTCACCACGATGTTTTACGCTATGTTGCCACACAAGCCGTCTATCGATGTAGTCGATGATTCCCGTCTAGTCTGCGAGCGCGCGGAGGAAGCTCGGCAACTCGCTTGGCTCCGCCTCCACCACCAACAGCATACAGACGCTCGTCGGTACAATCTCCGTCGACGTGACGTCCATTTTTACCCTGGGGACAAGGTCTGGGTGTGGACGCCGGTACGCCGTCGAGGCGTCTCCGAGAAACTCATGAAGCGCTACTTTGGCCCGTATACGGCTCTTCGCCGCATCGGTGACCTGGACTACGAGGTGCTGCCCGCAGGAATGCGACCGTCACCTCGTCGTTCCCCCCGCCCTGAAATTGCGCACGTTGTCCGGCTTAAGCCGTATTACGCGCGGTAATCGCCTGCATTTCCCGCTGCCTTCTACACCGGCCAGCAAGATTTCTGGGCCCCTGTGTGGTTTTACGCCAAGTGTTTTTTGCTCTCTGGTTAGCATCGGGATGATGGTTCTTTATAGGGGAAGGTAGCGTAGCGAAGAGAAAGTTTAAGCCTGATTGCCGCGTGCCAACGACGACGCTGCTGCTGGCGGACCGGCCTGTTCCTGTGTTCGTGTGCTGCTGCTGCTATCAACACGTGTGCTCGCAGCTGGCCTCTACGTCAAGCAAGCCGTGACAATATGCTTCAGAATGATTTTTCGCGAACAGGAGAAACCACCAGTCGCCTCATTTCAGGCTTTCGCCAGTGCATGCGACCAGCTTCGGGAGAAGACACTAACACGTTAGCCTCGTGCAAGACGATGGTCACGTTTGTATGCGCCTGTGATTTTTTCCACCTAGCGGAAGTGGCTGAAATGCGCTGGCAGCGGTTGCTGCCGAAGAATGCACGTCAACGCCATTTAGAAGGGTGATGGTTTGGGCTAGTGGGTAATTCACATAAGGTTCCATTACGCAGAGACAACGAAAGGACAAGGCACAAGCATCAGCTTCCATTAAACGCTGTATTTTGCGCTCACAGGGTCTGTACTGGTACAAACCAGACGCGAGAGGGAGAACACATGAAAGGTTATAAGGCTGACAGTGCGAAATTTGACGACAGACATCTCGAAATAAAAAAAAATTCCTACAACACTTGAAAACAAAACAAAAAACAAACACTAGATTGCACGTTTCGGAAGTGGGCACATTGCCCAGCCTTTGGCAAAACCCGCACTTCGCCCACAAGTATTCTTTTGGTGCGGCACAAAAGTTTTTATCACACTATGCATTCGCAAAAATGTGCTGACTTTTACATGACAGCTTCAACGTGGACCAGACGCAGCGTTCCCGAAAACAAACTTTGACTTGCCTCTTGCAATCCAGTGATTCTTCTTTCGTTATCCTTCGTGTTTTCTTTTTCTTCATGTCAAGAATGAACCTTCTGTCGATAGTGTGCGCCTAACCGGGCTGAACGTCTTTTGTTCCTTCTCTTCGTTTATTTTCCTATAGAACTATGCAGCGCCTACAATTTACTCTAGTTTTCGTGGTTTATTTGGCTGGGAAGCCTGTCTTAAAGCTCTTCGTTTGAGCGTCTTAACAAATCATCTCCCAACAGAGGTGACTGACCCCTGTTTGTGGGCGTGATTAGTAGAACTGAAACAGAATATGCGCGAACCTTTGGTTGATGTCGATCTCTCGTCGCATGCTAATGTTTATAAAGCCGCTCACTACAGTTTAAGTCTTTATACAGTAAAGAAACCTTCTTTTCAACAATATGGAATCAGAAAAATATGAGCAGAAAATAAAATTTAGTATATTGATAATAATAATAATAATAATAATAATAATAATAATAATAATAATAATAATAATAATAATAATAATAATATTTGGTCTTTGGGGAAAGGAAATGGAGCAGTATCTGTCTCATATATCGTTGTACACCTGAACCGGGCCGTAAAGAAAGGGATAAAGGAGGGAGTGAAAGAAGAAAGGAAGAGGTGCCATAGTGGAGGGCTCCGGAATAATTTCGACCACCTGGGGATCTTTAACGTGCAATGACATCGCATAGCACACGGGCGCCTTAGCGTTTTTCCTCTTTTTAAGTGAATTAAAAAACAAAGTTCTGCCTCCGCACTCACATAAAAGTTCCAATGTCCCAGTGGAATAGTACGCATGTTTTTATTCTCTCCTTATCAGCGTGTGGCAGACATCACGCTGGATAAATTCTGAATATGCCTGGCATCCTTGTAGCTCATGCAGTCTGCTCTGTTTAGGGCCGCAGTTCTTGACTTCAAAGGTGACAACAGCGGCGCATAGTATTTCAGTGCCGCGTTAAAAAACTCATTCCACTGCAAAAAAGCGCTATGGTTTTCAGAGTCAACTCATTCTTTATTTTCGAACGTACAAGGCAGTGCATAAAACAAAAATATTTCGACTGATAGCCGTGTAGCCAGTGAAACTGTCCACTACAAAATAAAATACATCAGGCAGCTTAATGACTAAAGATCATTTAAAAAATAAAACAGAAAGAAAAAGAAACAAACCAACATGAATAGTAACGGCTCGGAACAAAATACGCACTTGAAGGAACACTTCACAACAAATCAATTCAAGAAAACGCTAAAAAAAGCATAGTGTGATAAGGAACAGGAAAGAAAAGTTCACAAAGGTAAACGTACTGTTAAAAAAGGTAAGGATCAGTGCCCTCGCAGGTTGCTAATAAAGCAAAACTTGCAGCCGAGCTTAAAGTTATTTGCAAGCTTCACAGGCACTGTGTTTCATACTTTTGCCCCGGAAAGTTGAACTAAGCGTTCCCCGTATAAATTGCGACAGGCAGGCAAAATGAAACCTCCATTTAATGCATGTCTTGTGTTACGGCGTCGAAATAAGAAAAACTTAGTTGTAGATAAGTATTAGCGTTAATAATATTATTTACCAATCCACACAGTTTGTTATAAAGCATGCATTCAAATGACAATACGGGATGTTCCATATACAGACAACTGTCGCTATTATATGAAGACGCATGGCCTATTACCTACAATGCTCTCTTCTGTAGTCTCTACATAAGAACTAAATAGGTTTTGGGTGTTTGGCCCCACGATTCGCAGCAGTAGCTGACGCGACTGTGAAATAGCGAAAAATACAAGGAACGGAGCACATTCCATGGAAAACACTGCTACGCGTAGTTAAACCGAGTTACGTAGTTAAACCGAGTACGTAGCTAAACCGAGTAAACGTGCGAAAGCATGTGCTCATTCTTCTCTTCTTTCTTGCTTCTGCATGTGCACGCAACCGCACTACTCGTTCTTCATCTCCACTCGGCGGCAGCCAGCGCGACGCCCTCCTCCCATTAGCTGCAGCTGTCGCGACGCCCTCCTCCCATTGGCTGCAGCTGGCGCGACGCCCTCCTCCCATTTGCTACAGCTGGCGCGACGCCGTCCTGCTATTGGCTGCAGCTGGCGCGACGCCCTCCTCTTATTGGACATAGCTGGTGCGACGCCCTCCTCCCATTGGCTACAGCTGGCGCGACGCTTCTCCGAACTTACCCGAGCTTCCTCCCATCGGCTGCAGCTTGCACGACGCTCTACCGCGCTAACCCGAGCCTACCCGAGTTACTCCAAGGCTTCACAGATAATTCTTGGTTTGATTTGACCGTGCTAAGTAGTGCTTTCGCACCAAAAATACCATTCGGAATTGCATTTGAAAGCAATTGCCTTTTGGACAAAATTTATTTCAAATGGGTTTAAAACCAATTGTAATCAATTGGCTCTGCCTCCAACTGGTTCAAACGCTCAGTGGTGTCCAAAAATTTTTTTGATTCCCATTGTAACAACTGTGTTTTCTCTTAGGACTGCATGTAGAAGCTCTGCCTAGTGCCAGCACATTTAGAATGGAATTGAAATAATGACAATGGCGCATGCATCTAGGGGAAGGAAGTGAATGAATTAAACAATAAAACTTCCATTCAGGTGCCAGGCCCGTGGTTTGAGTCCTTAGTATAGGACCCCATTTTATTCTGCCGCCTAGAATCCAAACAGAAAAGCCAGTGTAACACAGAAGAAATATAAGCGCAATATATTTTGACAGAAAACGCTTTTGCTCCCGCTTCTGTAAACCATATCCATGATTCGCTGCTGCTGGAGCCATTCGCGCTTGTCCATCGAGTGAAGTAATTTCATTTAAGCAAGTCCGCGGTGGTGGTGGAAATAATAAAAACAATTGGGCTATATAGCTGCGAACATTTTTTTTTTCGCTAGCATTGAAACGCTTACCAGAGCAAAATCCTGGCGCCACCTGGCGTTGTCCAGAAAAAACCTGGTCGGCTAGCTGGCAGTGACGTCCTCACGGACGTCACCAGAACGGGTAAATCACATTTGCTGGAGGGATGACATAAACAGACCGGAGATTGCTCATTGGCTCGAGGGAAATGACATCACCAGACCAGATTCATCTGTGTGAAGCCTTCCTTTCCAGCCGTGGCAGGTGGTGTACGGGAAGAGCTCAACAACAAACTGTGCCTCACAGCCTCCACTCGGCACTTCCGGCAAAGGCATCAACAGCTCAGAATGCTATCGCATATCGAATACATGGTGGAATTAACAGTCTCTTTGTTTTGTTTTGCACAATCTTAATTAGTTCAATGTGTCAATAGAAGACACTATGGACCCTAGCCAACGCAATCATTGGTCTCAGTTGGAAGGTTTCCACACCAAATGGAGCACCCAATTTGACCTGTTAATTGGCCTCATTTGTAATGCTTGAGCAAGGTGTGTTGCTGGGCGAGTTGGTTGAAGTACATTCTGAGAAAACAGCGCTCGCAGACAATGGACGAGAACAAGAGGGACGCATAACTGCGCTGAAGTTGTGTGTCCTTGTTCTCGTCTATTGTCTGAGAGCACTGTTTTTCTCGGAATGTCTGCAATGCTCCAGGCTTCCAATCGCTTGCAAATACACAACTGTGAATTTTGTAACTGGGAAATGTAACTGTCACCAATTTTTTTTATGGGCACACCACTTGGAATCTCGGGAGCGAACTGTAATGTTTAACTGCCGGAACCTGTCGGATTCATCCAACTGAATTTGTATACTCTAGTCCGTTTCTAAGATTGCAATTGCGGTTACCTCTCCTAAGTAATTATCCAAACGGGTGGCATAATACGAGTTGGAATCTTAGGAAACAATTCATATAGCCTTTTGGGATCTGCAAAACCAGCTGAATAATCCAAATGTTCCAACCAATTTTACTGCTACGACATGTTGAAACCATCTAGATCAAATTGACTGTTCAAGTGTGCCATTTAAATCCAAATGGAACCGCGTATTTGCGCCGGCTGTTGTTTTTTGCTGGGGTATCGCCCGCTTAGCTCAGTGAATGTGTTTTTCACGCCGCAGGTTTTTATCAGCACCAGGCGGATCAACTGGGTCCTTCCACTTCACTACAAGTGCGTCCCCATGGATGTGTACGTTTTGAACCAAACACGACTCTGGCTGTACAGTTGGCTGCCGCAGTCCTGCTCCAGCCGCTTCGTCGTTAGGGTAGCCTATGGCATTTGGGACCACGAAGCCCTGGGCCTTGTAGCCGATCACGGCGTCATGACTCAGGCCATCGTGGCCAACCAGTATATCGACGGCAAGATCATCGACGGAGCCGTCAAAATCAGGGGGCCACCGCAAACGTTCACTGAGAACGGCCTAGTTATGGACAACGTAGAGGAGGAAGTGGTTGCCGTGATCTCCGCCACTGGCTTCAGTACTGGCTTGCCGTTCCCGACGGATGCTGTGCCCAGAGACGGAGAGCGGCTTCTGCTGTAAAAGATGATGATCCCGCCAGAGAACCCAAATGTCACGTTCCTGGGATTCGTTGATGGCAACGGGAGCCTTGTGCAGACGTTCGAGATGCAGGCGCACTACATGGTGCGAGTTTTCTCAGGCAAGCTGACATTGCCCTCCAAAGAGACTATGAAACACGCTGTGGATGTGACGCAGCGGAAGATCACATCGTCCTTCTTTAATACGACAAGACATTCTTTGATGATCGACAAGATCGCCTACGTCGAGGGCCTCGCTAAAGCCATCAGTGTTAACCCTAACTACCTGAAGCTCTTCCTAACGTATCCGAAGATATATTACGCTCTTATGAGCTCTCCCGTCCTCAACTATCAATACAGGCTCCTAGGACCGCACTCATGGCAAGGAGCTCGGGATGCAATCCCGGGGTTCCAGGAAAAGTTGCGAGCTCCACTGCGCTCCCTCGGAAACGGCAAAGAGCGCTCCGCAGCTACCAATTTCGGAGCCACTAGAGTCTCGGCACTATGCGCTGTCGTTGGGGTCTCAGTCTTCCTGATCTGCGGGACATTAAAGAGTACAAAATACAGCCTTCCCGGCGGGTGGCATCGGGAAGCGGAGCGCTTACTTCTCTTCGCTAATTGCATAGAAAGGCCTTTTGGAGCAGCGGCGGAATGATAAGCGAAGAAGCATGAGGTGAACAGAGCAAGCGAAACCTCCAAGTGCTAAAAGCTGTGTATTAACTATTAAGAAACGAGGGTACCACATCACAAGGAAGTGATAAATTTAAGTAGTGTAATTCTGGTATCCAAGCAATAGACTGCGTGGCTGTTCAGTGTAAAATAAGTGTCTTTGCAAAAGCTTCACGTCATATGCGATTAACCTTGCGACTCTCCTTCTGCTCCCCTCTTCCTTGACCTTAGAACACAATTTGCCTATCTTTATGAATCGACAAAGACTTGAAGAATTACAGACTGATCAGCTTGATGTTCGTTGCCTTCAAGGTATTGACTGAGGTAATCGCTAATTGAGTGAAGACAACCTTAGACTTCAGTCAACCAAATGATCAGGCAGGCTTTCGTAAAGGATACTCGACAATAGATCATATTCACACTATCGCTCAGTGATACAGAAATGCGCAGAATATCACCAATTTGAATTTGAATTCAAGTTTATTTCGCAACATTTATACAACGCATATTTGAAAGAACTTCTAGATCCCTAGCTAAAAGCTAGTTGGGATCCATGCAAAACTTATCAAGTGATACTAAGTGCAGGCATCAGAACAAAATATTTACATTACACATGACGAAGGCTCTTGCATTCAAATCAAAAGCTGAAATCTTAACCAAAAAGGCATAAGCTGAACAAATATACAAAGTCTCCACACAATACAGCATACAAAGAAAATACAGAAAATACTCTCATCACTCTGATTTATACTAATTTTTTAACAGGAGTGGAAAATTTCAGCTTCGCTTCGCATCACCTGTAAGGGCATTCCACAGCTTCGTCCCCACATGAGCTGTGGTCCTTTCTCCGTAGACATTTTTCGTCTTCGGCAGAAGATTTCCATGTGCAGCGTTACGGCTGCGATTAGATGGCAGAGTGAAAATTGATGAATGTAATGGGTAATTATCCACAAGACATGCATGTACCGTCAGTAGAGTCCTGTTTTCAATAAATGATTTTAGCGCTAGAATATTCATGTGTTTAAAAAGAGGAGCAGTGTGCGCGTTAAGTTCGACTGTGTGATGAATCGAATTGCTCTTTTTTGCAAAACCCTGAGCGGCTCCAAATAAGACTGGTAGGTGTGACCTCAGGATTCAATGCAATATGACAGCTGCCGTTGAAAAATGGCAAAATAAATAGTTCTGACTGTGTCTTTGTCAAAGTACTCGTGGCATTTAAACAGTGCAAAGCATGCTGCACCCAACTTTTTAGAAAGTGCCTGAATGCCTTCCAGCGCAAGTTCTCGTCCAGAATTACTCCGAGATGTCACCTTATTGACAGGTTCAGTAGGATTACCCCGTCATTGCACTGTATGCAAATTTTCAGGAATTATTTTTGTTGGGCTCTTAAATATAAAATATTTTGTTTTATTAACGTTTACAAGTTTATCGGTGATAATCCAATTACTTAAAGTTTCTAAACCCCGGTTAGCCATGCTAATTAGTTCAGATACACACTCATTTGCGCATAAAAGAGCTGAGTCATCAGCATAAACAAAAACGGAAAAAACTGCTTGGTGAAGTGTGGGAGGTGATTGATGTGCAATGAGTAAAGAATCGGGCCAAGGACTTAACCCTGAGGCACGCCTACAGTAACACCTTCAAAATCAGACCTTGTACCACCCAGTTGGATTATTTGGCGCCTGTTGCTAAGGTAACTTCTGAAGAATTCTATGCTAATCCCTCTGAATCCATAATGCATTAGCTTCCTCAATAAAATATCATGATCGACAGTGTCAGATGTTTTCTTGATATCCGAAATATTCCTAGGACTATTTTATTTCCATTTAAGAAAGAGTTGATTGTATTTGTTACAGATAGTATTGCTTCCGGTATACATATATATTGCCACCTGGTGTTCTCAGGTGGCGCTGAAGTGTCTTCGAAGACGTTGAAGTGTCTCGCGCTGGCTGGCTGGCTGCTTGCTGTATTCTGCTGGTTAGCGACCTGTCTCCCTGTTTTCCGTTACATATTTTGGTGTAGGCGCTGGGTAAAGATCCCTGTATATGTCTCATACTCCTCCGGATACCCTGGGCTCCAGTCCTTCGCTAGTGGACACCCCCGTGCACCGTGCTAGCCGGAGAAATCAAGGCCTACCTCCCGAACACGGGCTTTTGGAGTCTGCCAGAGCACCCACCCATCGACCTGTCATGCCAGCTGCTGCCTACTACACCTTGCAGAATCCGCGACTGCCCAAACCATTCCACGGCAGTCAGCTCGAAGACGTAGAGGACTGGCTTCTTGAGTTTGAACGCGTGGCCTCATTCAACCAGTGGGACGACGCCGCTAAACTTCGAAACGTCTTCTTTAGTCTCGAGGATGGTGCACGTACCTGGTACGAAAACCGAGAAGACGCCCTAACATCATGGCACGAGTTCCGCCGACGCCTGCTGGAGACCTACACCAGCACGGATCGTCGAGAACGGGCTGAACGGGCTTTGCAGTCTCGCATTCAGATGCCGAATGAGACTGTAAGCATGTACGTGGAGGATATGACTCGGCTCTTCCGGCGAGCTGACCCGGCCATGCCCGAAGATAAAAAGGTGCGCCATCTCATGCGCGGCGTTAAAGAGCAACTTTTCGCTGGCCTCGTGCGCAGTCCACCTGGGACTGTTGCTGAGTTTCTCTCGGAGGCGGTCACGATGGAGAAGATGCTCTTGCGGCGGTCTACCACCTACGACCGGCCGGTACTCGCCGCTTCACTTACAGAGCCGCTTCCTGCCTTCGGGGCTAACCCTGGTCTTCTCCGCGACCTGATCCGCTCCGTTGTGCGCGAAGAGCTCCAGGCGCTTTTCGGTGCTCCCCTGCCGACGGCCGGCTCTCTCGCTAGCCTGGTCCGCGAAGAGGTTCAAGCCTTGAGACCTTCGTTCCCGTCCGTTGACCCGCCGCCTTTACCAACGGAGTGCCGTCGTCCAACGTACGCTGAAGCCTTGCAACGTCCTGCGCCCTCTTCGGCGCAGTTTCCTCCGTCCAATCAAGGCTCGCTGTTTTCCGCACACCCCGACACGTACTACATCGACAATCGACGATCACCCCAGCGGAAGACGGACCTGTGGCGTGCTCCGGATCGGCGGCGTCTCTGCTTTCACTGCGGGGAACCCGGTCATCTGTATCGCCAGTGCCCGTATCGACAGCTTGGGCTGCAGGGGTTCCCTATCGACATGCCCCGTCCACCAAGAGGTCAACGACCCCGGGAGATCGAGGACTACGTAGCCCAGCAGCGCATGGCGACAATTCCCCAGCGGCAGTCTCGGTCTCCATCACCACGCCGACCTTCGCCACAGCCCCAAAGCTCCTCCTGGATGGCGCAGAGACGGTCGCCAAGTCCCCGCCGGGAAAACTAAAGAGAGCGACCTCAGGGGGCGAGGCCGCTGGCAATCGATACGAACAAGACCCCCCGACAACGCGAACAGCGACCGACCGCGATTTAAAGGCAACGACTGCAGTACCTGAACTCGGAGATCGATTCTCGTTGGATATACCCGTGCTTCTCGATGGCTATAAGGTTAGTGCTTTGGTGGACACTGGCGCTGATTTCTCGATTTTAAGCGGAAAGCTAGCGGCGCTTCTTAAAAAAGTAATGACACCATGGTCCGGCACGCAGATTCGCACGGCTGGCGGACATGTCGTAACTCCGCTTGGCCTATGCACAGCAAGAGTCCAAATTCGCAGCTCCACATTTGTTGTAAGCTGCCTAGTTCTACCGAACTGCTCCCGTGACTGTATCCTTGGCGTTGATTTTCTCCGAGAGTATGGAGCTATTATTGACCTCCGAAAGCGCACTGTCACATTTTCTACCGAGAAAGCTGATGTTTACTCCGAGGACTGTCCACGCCGCGCCGCCCTTCGAATATCCGCCGAGAGCGTTTGGATTCCGCCACGCGCCAGCGTTTTTGTGAGTGTTCACTGCGACGGACTACGTGAAGGGACAGCGGTCGCAGAGGGCAACCTGTCCCTTTTGCTCACCCACGGCATCTGCTCAGCGCGAGGTCTCATCCATCTCCGCGACGGCTGCTCTGAGCTCCTGGTGACTAACTTCTCTAACGAGCCCCGGCACCTTTTTCGTGCTACTGCCATCGCATTCGCCGACCCCTTAGCGGAGGTTTCTGAATGTTTCGCGTTCGAAGCTGTTAGACCTGTCCGCCCATCCCTTGACATCAGCCCGGACCTTTCGGTGACTCAACAGCGAGAACTACGTGCCCTCCTACTTGAATACTCCTCCTGTTTCGCTTCTTCGTCGAAAGTCCGGCAAACGGCTCTTCTCAAGCACCGCATCATTACGCCCGACGATGCCCGCCCCATCCATCAGCAGCCGTACCGTATCTCACCGAAGGAGCGTGAGGCGATCCAAACGCAGGTGAAGGAGATGCTTTCAGATGGAATCATTCAACCTTCCAGCAGCCCCTGGTCTTCACCTGTCGTGCTGGTGAAGAAAAAGGATGGGACACTCCGCTTCTGCGTGGATTATCGGAAACTGAACAACATCACCAAAAAAGACGTCTACCCGCTGCCTCGTATCGACGACTCGCTCGACAGACTTCGTCGCGCCCAGTACTTCTCCTCCATTGATTTAAAGAGTGGGTACTGGCAGATAGAGGTCGACGAGCGGGACCGCGAAAAAACGGCGTTCGTGACACCCGACGGACTGTACGAATTTAAAGTGCTACCTTTTGGGCTATGTTCAGCGCCGGCAACTTTCCAGCGGATGATGGATACCGTTCTCGCTGGACTAAAATGGCAAACTTGTTTGGTTTATCTCGATGATGTCGTCGTATTTTCCGAAACGTTTGCCGAACACCTTGAACGCCTGAGGACAGTATTAGATGCCCTCCGATCGGCCGACTTAACGCTAAAGCCCGAGAAGTGCCACTTTGGGTACAAAGAGTTGAAGTTTCTCGGTCACCTCGTGAGTGCCGATGGCGTTAAGCCCGACCCCGAGAAAACTGCTGCCGTCGCCAACTTTCCTGTTCCTGCAACAAAGAAAAGTGTGCAACGTTTTTTGGGTCTGTGCGCATATTACCGCCGCTTCATCGCCGACTTTTCAAAGATTGCCGCCCCCCTGTACCACCTCACGCGCAATGATACACAGTTCGTGTGGGCTGCCGAGCAGCAGGAGGCTTTTGCCGAGCTGCGCAGACGACTGCTAACAACCCCTGTTCTTGCGCACTTTGATGAAGAGGCTGAAACCGAAGTCCACACCGACGCGAGCAACGTCGGCCTCGGCGCCGTACTCGTCCAACACCAAGGTGGCGTGGAAAGGGTCATCGCGTATGCAAGCCGCACGCTTTCTCGCGCTGAAACAAACTATTCGACCACAGAAAAAGAATGCCTTGCGGTTATGTGGGCAACCATGAAATTTCGTCCGTACCTCTACGGCCGCCCGTTCAAAGTAGTTACCGACCACCATTCGTTGTGCTGGCTTGCAAATCTTCGCGACCCATCGGGGCGCCTAGCCCGATGGAGCCTCCGCCTCCAAGAATTCGATTACACCATTGTGCACAAATCTGGCCAGACGCACGAAGACGCTGACGCACTCTCTCGCGCGCCCGTCGGGTTAGCGGATGATAGCATAGAGGACGAGAGTGGTTTTATTGGAGTTGTCAGCGCCTTAGACCTAATGACCCGCCAGCGAGCTGACCCAGACCTGCGACCTATCATTGATTATCTGGAGGGCCGAGCTTCTGTCGTACCCCGACAATTTTCTAGAAACCTGCCGGCCTTCTGTCTCCGGAACGGCATTTTGTTTAAGAAAAACTCCAGCACTGTTGACCGAGCGCACCTCCTCGTCGTTCCGGCAGATCTCCGCGCCGATATCCTTCTTGCTTGTCACGATGAGCCGACCTCCGGCCACTTGGGCTTTGCCCGCACACTTGCACGCGTGCGCCAGGCGTATTATTGGCCCAAACTTTCTCACGCCGTCCAGCGTTACGTCAGAGGCTGCCGCGATTGCCAACGTCGTAAGGCGCCTCCTCTCAAGCCAGCGGGCTTGCTCCAACCTATTGAACCCCCTCGGACGCCTTTTGATCAAGTCGGCATCGATCTTCTGGGCCCATTCCCTGTGTCATCGGCCGGTCATAAATGGATCATAGTCGCGACCGACTATTTAACAAGGTATGCGGAAACTAAAGCGGTGCAGCGCGGTACGTCATCTGAGATCGCCCAGTTTTTTATGCAACAAATCGTGCTGCGTCATGGCGCACCGTCCCACGTAATCACTGATCGAGGTACGGCGTTTACGGCACAGCTCATGCGCGACGTGTTCGAGCTCAGTCACACGAACCATCGCAAAACTACTGCCTATCACCCACAGACGAACGGGCTCACAGAGAGACTCAACAGAACGATCGCCGACATGATCGCAATGTACATAGACTCGCAGCACAAAACCTGGGACGAGATTCTCCCGTACGTCACATACGCTTACAACACGGCCACCCAGGAGACGACCCGATTTACACCATTTCGTCTGGTCTACGGACGTGACGTTCAGACGATGCTGGATGCAATGCTTCCATGCAGCACTGATGACCACCCACTCACGCCAGACGCCGAGCAGTTCGCTCAGCGCGCCGAGGAAGCACGTCAACTTGCCCGTCTTCACATTCAGCGGCAGCAGGGCACGGATGCGCGCCGCTACAACCTCCGTCATCGGCACGTCGAATACCATCCGGGAGACCAAGTTTGGGTGTGGACCCCGGTACGCCGCCCAGGCTTGTCTGAAAAACTGATGTGCCGTTACTTTGGACCGTACCGAGTTTTGCGCCGCGTCACCGAAGTGACCTACGAAGTTCTTCCTGACGGGACTGTGCAGCCTCAGCGTAGTCCACCCCGCTCTGAGGTTGTGCACGTTGTCCGCATGAAACCCTACTTCACGCGGTAATGGATAGTACGCTCAGTGTTCTGCTAGTTTTCGCGTGGGACACCTTCGCCCACCTCCCTTGTACATTTTTGTGTGCTTGTGCTGTTTTTTTTTTCCTCTTTCCACTGCCCATACTGCAAACCCGCTTTTGTTTTTCTTTTTTTTTGGAGGGGGAGTAATGCCACCTGGTGTTCTCAGGTGGCGCTGAAGTGTCTTCGAAGACGTTGAAGTGTCTCGCGCTGGCTGGCTGGCTGCTTGCTGTATTCTGCTGGTTAGCGACCTGTCTCCCTGTTTTCCGTTACAATATATATATATATATATATGTGTGTGTGTGTGTGTGTGTGTGTGTGTGTGTGTGTGTGTGTGTGTGTGTGTGTGTGTGTGTGTGTGTGTGTGTGTGTGTGTGTGTGTGTGTGTGTGTGTGTGTGTGTGTGTGTGTGTGTGTGTGTGTGTGTGTGTGTGTGTGTAAGTACAGTATTACGACAAACGCGACTGTTTGTTAAAAAGGTTTATTGTGCCAACAGTTTCGGGAACGGTATTCCCTTCTTCAGGGCAGGCTTACAATGAAAATTGGTTTCATTGTAAGCCTGTCCTGACTAAGGGAATACCATTCCCGAAACTGTTGGCAAAATAAACCTTTAAAACGAACAGTCACGTTTATCGTAATACTGTACTTACACTTGTAAACTGGCACATTGGAACCCCTACTGTGTATATATATATATATATATATATATATATATATATATATATATATATATATATATATATATATATATATATATATATATATATATATATATATATATATCCCTTCGTTGATTACGAAAAAGCATTTGACTCAGTGGAAACCTCAGCAGTCATGCAGGCATTGCTAATCAGGGTGTAGACAAGGCGACAGGGGAGCTAGTTCGTGTTGTTTCAAACTGAGGAAATCACGCTAAGTGGTAGAGGAGTGTTATGTCATAATACCGGAATATATATATATATATATATATATATATATATATATATATATATATATATATATATATATATATATATATATATATATATATATATAGCTACTGCACAGCTACCATAGTCTTCCATAAAGTCAGCAAAGGGTGTCAGGGAAGGAGATACGATCTCGCCAATGCTATTTGTCGCCTGTTTACAGCAGGTGTTCCGAGGCCTGAATTGGGAACAGTTGGGGATAATAGTCAACTTGGACTACCTAAGTAATCTGCGATTCGCTGATGACTTTGCCTTGCCAAATCACTCAGGAGATGAACTGCAAACCATGATCAGTGAGTTAGACAGGCAGAGCAGAGGGATGGCTCGAAAAATTAACATGCAGAAAACCAAAGTAATGTTCAACAGCCTAGCAAGGGAACAGCATTTCACAATTGGCAACGAGGTGCTGGAAGTGGTAAAGGAATACGTCTACTAAGGACAGGTAGTGACAGCTGATCCGGATCATGAGAGGGAAATAAATATAAGGATAAGAATGGGGTGAAACGCTTATGGCATATTCTCTCAGATCGTGAATAGCAGTTTACCAAAATCGCTCAAGAGAAAAGTGTACAACAGCTGTACCTTACCCAGACTCACCTGCGGGGCAAAAACATGGAGGCTAACGAAAAGGGTTCAGTTTAAGTTAAGGACAACGCAGCGAGCTATTGAAAGAAAAATGATAGGAGTAACGTTAATGGACAGGAAGAGGGCAAAGGGGATGAAGCAACAAACGCAGGTTAATGAGATCCTAGTCGAAATCAAGGGGAAGAAATGGGCAGGACATGTAACGCGAAGGCAAGATCAACGCTGGAGTGGACTCGAAGAGAAAGCAAGCATAACAACGGGCGGCAGAAAGTTAGGTGGACGGAGATTAGGAAATTTGCGGGGGTACGGTGGCCGCAGCTGGCAAAGGACAGGGTTAATTGGAGAGTAATGGGAGAGGCCTTTGCCCTGCAGTGGGTGTAGTCAGGCTGATGATGAATGAATCAACACGTGATTTTAACTTACAACAGAGATATAAAAAACAACCTTAGCCCTTTTAGCTCTTTTGGTAATTCCACAAAACGCTTAGCCACCTACAAAACCCACGCAGCAGAGAATTGGTGTTTTTTCTGCCCTATGTACTAATTATGGTCAGCAATTGCTGTTCCACTGTGATGTGCACACGAAATCGTCGGGGGATTTTTGAACGCAGTGCGTCGGACAACGGAGCGCTGCGCGTGCGAATGGTGTGTGCGAGGCGACGGTGACGAAGAGCGTGGCGAGCACGAGGAGCGGAGAGTGACGTGTCAGAAAACCGAGGTTTGAAGGAAGACAGCGCGGCGGAGATCGGGTCATTCAAGCGTGGAGGTAGCAGCTTTCGGACGGTGAGTCCGTGCTGCCGGGGACCTCCCTTGGATCACCGACGCAAGCCTCCTGCGTCCCTTTCAGGTTTGGAGGTGGCAGACGATGGATTGAGGGTCCTTGCTGCCGAGAGGCTCCATTGGATAGCCTGCATTAAGCTTACGGCGCTTCGGGGCGCCGTAAACGGGTCCTAGCAACGCTTCTCCTGCGGCTGCCAAGTTCTTCGGGCTGTTCACGGGAGACCACCGGCGTCTTCCTGTGGTCCTCTCCGCTCCCACTACCACGTGGCTCCCTTCCGCCGCTTCCTTCGACGCGGCGCCAGCGACGCGTCACATTAGATCCACCCGGGTCCGCGCTGTCTGCAAGGCATCCCCGCTTCACCTTAGACGCTCAGTACCTTGTGAACCCTCTCCTTTTTTCTGCAGTGTTGTACGCGTGTTGAGTGTGCTTTTTTGTTTTTCTTTCGCATTGGCTATTTTCCTTTAAATTATAAATTCGGCTTCGTTTCGTTTTGTCTGATCTTTCTGTTGTTTTGTTCGAACCCGCCCGCCATAGCGTTCTCTTTCGGCAGTCGGGGACGCGTTACGTATTCGCGAGAGCCACGAGTTGCCAAGCTTACTTAACGATCTTCCCTAATGTAAAATTGATGTGCTTATTCGTTCTGAAGCACATTTTAATGAAGTGCCTTTGCGCTCATAACTGTGTCCTATTCTATTCGAGCACTGTGACAAGGTGAACAATGTTACTCTGCCGTTCTCGCTTTTTCTTTTTTTTAATGCATTCTTCGCCACATATGTATGACGCTTTGTAAGTTCTACTGTGCTGCTTTTCTGTTCTGAATAGTTTCCGTTGGCAGGTGTGCTCTGCGCCCTGCTGTAGCCACTGCAATGGAACTTGGGGCCGGTCACGCTGCCTTTTAGTAGTTTTGAGTGGGAAAGCACGGTTCCGATGGATAAACCTCGAGCACGATCTCGTGTTTTTTGTGGGTTTGCGCCACGCCAATTGAATAAATAAATAAATAAATAAATAAATAAATAAATAAATAAATAAATAAATGAATATGGGCGAAAAGAGGCCCAAAGGTTGGTGGGACGTCGATATTAAAAATTCTATATCAAGCCGTCAAGCAGCTTCGAGGGCACACCGGAAAGTATAAGCAGGAATAAACCGTTCCCAGAAATTTAAGGAAAATTGGACCAGTATAGAACACAAAATAACCATGCTCAAAATAGAGGCGAGGAAAAGATTTAGGCTGCAACCAATAAGTGATTGGCAGACATTCGAAGTAGAGATAGGCAGGCACCTAGAAAGTTCTGGAACCGCCTGGAGGCGCCTGGCACCACTTCGAAAGAAATGCGTCGCCATATACAGAATGACGACGTTAACTTGTTGGAAAATGAAGCGGCTGTTCAATTTATTAGCGAATGTACAATTTACATGTTCTCAGTCACACAGTGCATCGCAATTGCTGCAAGCGAAAAACGAACACTGTGGATGGCGTTTTTTAGACATCAAAGCAGTTTATGACAGTGAAAACAAGGCTCTATTACGGCAAATTTTGAGAAAAGAGGTTGTGGGCAGGGAAACAATATAGTTATTTAAATAAAATTTACAAGGCGAACAACGCAGCTATGAATTGTCAGAAAACGTAACTTGCAGAAAGAGTTGCGGTTAGAAAGAGACATAGGCAAGGATCTTCTTTATCGCCACTCCTATTTGTGCTCCACACCCGGGAGACTGAACGGAAGATAAAAACGAGCGAATTAGGGTTTTCTGTGTCGTGGTGGCGAAGAGCCCAACTGGAGACAAGTTGCATAGCGAGAATGATATTTGCTGATGACATTGTCCTTCTAGCAGACGGCGCGAAAGGCCTGAAAGACTTGGCAGACATTTGCCGTATAAAGGCGCAGTCTGTAGGAGTGAGATTTAGGGCTGAAAAATTGAGAGCCATGATATATAATGTTGAGCCCGGTAAGATCACGCTACAAAACATAGAGTTACCTAGAGTTAAGCCGTGCATGTATCTTGATATCTGGATAAATGATCGCAGAGGCTACATGCAAGACCAATGGGAGGAAATTATAATGAAAGGAAAAAAAGAAACGCAGCTGCTGTGAAGAATCGCGCTCTTTGGGCATATAGCAAATATGAAGTTATTCGGGAAATCTGGGAAGGCGCAGTGCTACCGGGCTTGACGTTTGCAAACGCTGTGGTGTGCTCGGGATCTACCACAAATTCAGCACTTGAAATAAATCAGAGGACAGTCGGTAGTCTTTCCTTGGGGTCAGATGGAAACACTACTAATGAAACAGTCGAGAGAAAACTAACTCCAACCAATATTTTTAACTTTATTCAACGTTTCGGGACCAACTCGGTCCATTCTTCAGGGGTGACTAAAGCGTGCCAGCAGCAGCAGCAGCGGGTTGCTGCCTTCGCTCCCCCTTTGTTAGCTCGTGGCGCAGTCCACTAACGTACGCAGACGGGAGCGCTCCTAGAGTCCTGTTCATCGTCGCCTTTGTGAGCCGGATGTGTCCTGACTCCACGTGTGGCCTCTTGAACAGGTTTGATTCCACGGCCAAGACGCTCACCTCCTCGAAGGCTATCCGGTGGTCGGCGCGATCGCAGTGTTCGGAGAGGGGGTTGGATTCTGAATTCATTAGCCGGATGTCATTTTTGTGTTGCCTTATTCTTTCGTGGAGGTTTTTGTTTCGCCGATTTATGAATCAAGGCACTCTGAGCATGAGATTTTGTAGACGACAGCCGGTTGTTTTTCTCTGGAGACGCGGTCTTTCTGTCGTTTTTAAAAAGCGGCTTATTGTTGAAAGAGGTTTGTGAGTCACGTGGATTCCATGTTTTCCGAGAATGCGTGTGAGTGCCTCACTGGTTCCCCTCACATAGGGAAGCACAACGCACGCGCGTTTCGTTGTTTCATTGTTGGCTGGTCCAGGACGTCCGACTTAGAAGTAGCTATCCATGGCCGGAAAGTTACGACTGTAGTCGACACAGAAGCCGATTACTCGGTGATGAATGGAACATTCGCTTCGCAGCTGAGGAAAGTCACGACCGCTTGGGACGGCCCATAAATCTGCACCGCAGAGGGCTACCTCATTACGTCATCAGGACAATGCACAGCGCGAGTGACTGTCAAAGGACATACCTATCCTGCGACCTTCGTTCTGCCACGGCAATGTTCCCGCGAATTGCTCTTGGGCATGGATTTCCTTAATGAGCATCAGGAGATCATCGACCCGCAATCTAAGCTGATCACGCTTTCGATAGACGAGGCCATCCCTTCGTTGAGAATTCTGGAAAATCACGTTTCTCTGAGTGTCCTGGAGGAAGAAGTGAACGTCCCATCCCGTTCAAGCGTTATCGTGACCGCAGGCGGCACGAAAACCATTAACTCTTAAGCTGTCATCGAGGGGAACATGCAGTTGCTTCTAGACCGAGGAATCGGCATCGCAAGAGGCCTAACACATTTCCGTAAGGGCCAGGCCAAAGTACTGCTGAGTAACTTCAGCGAAGAATATCGACACATTAACAGAGGAACGACGATTGCTTTCTTCGACGAAATATCCGACGCGCGAGACTCCTTAGCCTATTCCGGCCCCCCCGCAGAAGATTCGCCTGACCAAGAGAATTCGCCCACTTTCGACATCAACCCAGCCCTGCCCCGGAATAGGCAAGACCAGATCCGCCATCTGCTTCGAAGTTACAGCGAGTGTTTCTCGTCATCGCCAAAGGCCCGACAAACGCCTACTGCCAAGCATCGCATTATAACTGACCAGCACGCCCGACCTCTCCGTCAAAGACCCTACCGTGTGTCGCCGCGAGAACGACAAGCCATTCGGAACCAAGCGGAAGAAATGCTGCGCGACGACGTCATCCAGCCATCAAACAGCCCATGGGCGGCGCAGGTTGTTCTATTGAGAAAGACGGCAAACTCCGATTCTGCGTTGATTACCGCCACTTAAACGACATAACAAAGAAGGACGTCTACCCTCTACCCCGCATCGAGGACACACCGGGCCGGCTCTGCAACGCCAAGTATTTCTCATCGATGGACCTCAGGAGCGGCTACGGGCAAGTTGAGGTTCATGAAATCCCGAGAAGACCACACACATCACTCCGGATGGGCTTTTTGAGTTTAAGGTGATGCCATTTGGTCTCTGTTCCTCACCAGTGACGTTTCAGCGAGTAATGGATACAGTGCTGGCAAGCCTGCAGTGACACATTTGTATGGTGTATTTAGATGATGTAGTTGTCTTCGCCTCGAACTTCGAAGAGCACCTATAAAGATTTTGAACAGTGCTAGACGCCATCAAGTCGTCTGGCCTAACTTTGAAAGCTTAGAAGTGCCACTTTGCCTGTGAAGAGCTGCTGTTTCTAGACCACATCGTTAGCAAGGAGGGAGTACGCCCAGACCTGCAGAAAAGAGCTCCTATTCAACAGTTTCCAACGCCGCCCGATAAAAAAAGCAGTGCGCAGATTTCTCGGACTGTGCCCATATTACCGACGATTTGTGAAAAACTCGCGCATCGCCGAGCCGCTGACTCAACTAAAGAAGGAAAACGTGCCATTTAATTGCGAATCGCCACAAGCAGAAGCCTTCAAAGAACTTCAGCGTGGTTTCCAGTCCCCACCGATCCTCGCGCATTTTGCTGAGAACGCCGATACTGAAATTCATACCGACGCAAGCAGCGTGGGCCTAGGCGCCGTCCTCGTTCAAAAAAAGCGACGGGCTGGAGATAGTCGTCGCATACGCTAGCCGTTTCCTTTCCAAGGCCGAGACTAACTAGTCGACCACTGAGGAGTGCCTTGAAATCATCTGGGCAACGTCGAAATTCTGCCGCAAGCTGTACGGACGACCGTTCAAGGTGGTCAGCGACATGAGACCCCCGATGTGCTCATCACGGACAGAGGAAGAGCATTCACGGCGGAACTAACGCAAGCGATCCTATGTTACAGCCAAACCAGCCCCCGGAAAACAACTGAATACCATCCGCAGAGAAACGTACTGACCATCGCCGATATGCTCGCCACGTATGTCGATGCCGAAGGCAAGACCTGGGACGCTATCCTACCTTACGTCGTCTTCGCCTACAACAATGATTATGATGTGCTCAGGCTGAATGGCACGTACCCACGACGGGGGATTGGCAAGGGTGCATTGATGATACAAACGCACACAAGGGTAAGGAGTGGAGTTATTGTGTAATTTTGTGAAGACTCGAATTTGTATTAAAAAGGGTGATAAAAAAAACCGAAATGAAAAAGATGTGAATTCACATTCTAGCATATGAATCTACCTGATGCAATTATATATCCGTGTATAAAATCTCACATTCGTTTCAAGGCATATCTCTTGGCGCTTGTCCCGAAGGAGAGGAGGATTGGAATAGCTAGAGGAAGCCGCCGTCGAGCGAGGGGGATCTCCAAGTATGTTCTACGGAGAGAAGCGAGCCGCCGGCAAAAGAGGAAAAAGTGGTCAATGAACTCAATTTCGCCACAAGACTCACAGAGGTTGCTCAGCGATAACCCTGATCGACATAAATAGAGAATTAGTCGCGGTATTCTGCAGCGCAAGAGGGTCTTGGACACATCACATTTCCTTCAACTTCACATCCGCACAATCCAAGGAAATGCCAGGTGCTGAAAATCCACTAAAGCACGGAGAGACATATTCAGGAAAACTGCGCAGAATAACACAAGACGGGACACACACACACACACACACACACACACACACACACACACACACACACACACACACACACACACACACACACACACACACACACACACACACACACACACACACACACACACACACACACACACACACACACACACACACACACACACACACACACACACACACACACACACACACACACACACACACACACACACACACACACACACACACACACACACACACACACACACACGCGCGCGCACGCATGGGCAGCGTGTGTGTGCGTGTTTCTCCCTCCCGTCCTGTGTTATTCTGCGCAGTTTTCCTGAATATGTCGCTACACCAACCAGCCCAACGTTTTACCCTATTAAACAAGGAGAGGTTCATGGCTAAAGTAGTGGAGGTGCTGGAACCGTTGGAACCGCGCTGAAGTCAAGAAGACAGTCTTAGGGACGAACGTAACAATGGGTCCCCAAGGGCGGACTTAGCTAAAAAATCAGCCCTCTCATTAAAACGAATGCCACAGTGTCCTAGGACCCAGTGAAAACGTACTTCTGTAATATGTGGTGGATGGGAAAATCGAAGGGAACGGCTCATAGGGGTATCCCTCGATTTTTCGAGCGCTGTCAAGACGGAAAGGCTGCCTCGAAGTATAATTACCTGATAGATACTGCAGGAAATCCTTATTAAGGTCAGCTCAATGGCCAGAAACTCGGCGGTGAAAATATGAGCATAGTCGAAGGCCCGAAATGAATAACTCCAATCAAGAGCCATTGAGTAAATGCCAATGGCTGCTTTTTCATTTTGCTGGGAGGCGTCTGTAAAAATGGCAATATGGTTAGGAAAATTATGAAGATACTCCTCAATAAGCCCACTTAAATACACTGGGAGGATGATTTTTAGCATTCCCAGAGATGGTGTCATCAAAGGAGACTAGAGTATCAGTGCGGCGGGGGATAACTGGCACTACCGAATTTATTGATGCAGAAATTTTTGGCAGCAGGGAATTAGTGAGCACAACCTGTGGAAGCTTATACCTAGGCCAGAAAGTACAAAAAATAGAGATGGGTTCGTTGTAAATATGGGGTTAGCCAATCCAGGAACACGCTCTAAAAACCTAAAGAACGTCCACGCAGTAAGAAGCTGAAACCGCAAATTTAGATCAGGTATCCGCGCCTCCAAGTACAGCACAACATTCGCCACTGATTTAGGGAGACCTAAGTAAAGGAGCAGAGCGCGTCGCTCCATAACAAACAGGGTTCAAGCTTGTACCTTAGGCACCCAGGAAAGAAAGCAAAACCGAATTCAAGCATTGGCCGCACATAGGCCTTATAAAGAAAGAGCAAAGTGTCCCGACGCACACCAAATTTTTTATTGCTGATCCTAACCAACTGGACAAGGGCACGCTCACCTTTAAGCACTATCATTCTAATATGGGGCCGCCAGTCTAACTGCGGGTCATATAGTATGCCCAAGTATATAACCGAATCAACTTGCGGGATTAGGATAGTGATACGACAAAGAAATGTAAAGAGTTGATGACAGTGGAAAAACAAGGACGGCACACTTCTTGACATCTAAAACTAACATCAAACTGTCGAGCCAAACTTCTAGATCATTTAAATACTCCTGCAACAATTGATATAGGATATGAATATTTTTGGCAGAAGCAAAGAAAGCAATATCATCGACATACACAAACTTTCACGACAGAGTAAATATAGATATCACGCATTAGTATGTTATACAACAACGGCGAAAGAATGAAGCCTTGTGGGACACCTCTAGACTGGGCGTATAAGTTAAGAATTTTTCGTACCCTTAGTACAAAAGAATGATCTGTTCCTCAAGAACTCCCTTATCCACGCGAAGAGGCACCAAGGTACGTGTTCAAGGCTGTCATACGCCTTAGCAATACCTAAAGTAACCAGAACAAATACCTCTTTTTGCTTCATAGGGACCCTAATACGGCTCTCCAAGTCTATGTGCGCGGTACAAATTGTACACCCGCGGAGGAAACCAATCTGAGCCTCACTGAAGCCTCGAAGAGACAGAACATGATTCGTGAGGCGGCTGAAGACTACCCGTTCTACATGCTTAACCAAATGTGATGTGAGAGCAATCGGCAGAATATTGCCGAGATCAAAACCCTTCGTCTGGTCTTTTAGCAAAAAAATATTTTAATAATAATATTAATAATTGGTTTTCTTAGGGGAAGGGAGTATCTGTCTCATACATCGTTGGACACCTGAACCGTGTCGTAAGGGAAGGGCTAAAGGAGGGAGTGAAAGAAGAAAGGAATAAAGACGTCCCGTAGTGGAGGGCTCCGGAATAATTTCGACCACCTGGGGATCTTTAACGTGCACTGACATCGAACAGCACACGGGCGCCTTAGCGTTTTGCATCCATAAAAACGCAGCCGCCGCGGTCGGGTTCTTGTACTTCCAAAGTACACATACTAAAAATTATTTTCGCTGTTTTCCAATTTTGTGGAATCAAGGCTTTTTCCAAAGACGAGCTGGCAATCTGCAAGAGGTCCAGGGCAAAGTCTTGCATCAGTATCTTCAGCATGCCAACAGTTACGCCGTCAACCCCAGGGGTAGCAGACTGCAGACAATTTACTACAGACGCTAAATCAGATCAGAGACCTCAGCGAAGTGTGCACTCAAATGAAATGGGGACGATGGAAAGCCCGTGCAAGCATAAAAACGCGCAGCAAGGCCCTGAGCTATGGTCTCCAATTGGTCTTTTTGTTCCCGACGGGGCAGCACTGTGGACTGAACTATATGAGAAGAGGGCAGCACGTTAGTACGTTTTATGTATCTATAGAGTTAGTTCCGGTTGACTGGGTTTGACAAATAGATGTTCAGATTTGCATTGTATTTATCCTTAGCCTTAGATATGCTTCTCTTAAAAGATGCTGCAAAGAATTTGTAATTTATCCAGTTCTTAGGGCACTGCAGGCTCTTCCATGCGGCTTTCCTCTAACGATAGGCTTTTTTGCAGGCTTCGTTCCACCAGCTCAGAAGAGTCTTAATTTTGACGGTTGACTGAACCGTAAAGACTGATCGCTGAGTGGCGTCTAACAGGGAAGTTGGAACTTGAGGACCCCGGCCAGATTTTCCCGAGGGAGCAACCGACAAGAAGGCCTCACCTGGAAGTCTCTTGAACAGTGTATTATTGACTAATTTTTGTGCGTAACCAGTCGCCCTAAGCGGACTGCATTTTAGTAGTGTAAAGTGATTGAATAGTGGTCACTTGACATATCGTGGTCAATTGTAGACCACGAAGATGCCCCAATACCAATGACAGCTAACGGTAAATCAATAGCTAAGCGAGAATTTGCCCTCATGTAAGTTATGGCGCGACTGTTGTAACAGCACACACCATTTGCTGACATTCCAGACCAAAGAAACTGCCCGCTGTAGTCGGTCCTGAAACACCATATATCATGATCCGAATTGAAGTCCCCAGCCAGAAGTACATTTTTCTGTTGCGCAGTAAAGCAGGTAGCCCATCTCTCCTACGGACACCGGCGGGGAAGTAGATATTCGCTACTTTAACAGGGCCACACTGTGGCACAAGGATGTAAACTGCAAGATTCTCACTATAAGGTTGCATTAATTTATGATACACTTTAGCATGACGACACAGATTTGTTTAAATCAGTGCTAACAAGCCCCCGCCCCTGCCGTTTGGGCGATCAGCTCTAAAAACAGAGTAGCCTTTAATTGTAAAAGAACGATTTGAAGGGAGCCACGATTCTTATAGTGAAATAATGTGTGGAGAAAATTTAAGAATAAGCTGCTGTAAATCGTGGAAGAAAGATGCGATAGAGCGACAATTCCACTGGAGAATAGAAATACCCGCCATGATTACTCCTTTAAAAATGAGGCAGCAACCGCCTCTTTCAACACGTCTGATTTCTTTGCAGTTCCTGGCGAACCTTTCTTGGTCTCGACGTGCGGATGGCCTGATTTAGAAAGAGAAGAGGAAGCACGACGCCTCTGAGATGGAGATGTCCTTTCAATATCTGTCTCACAAGCGTTAGAGAGGCGGACTGGGTCATAGACATTTACACCCACAGGCGTGGAGGCAGAAGAGGCGGTTGGTTGAATATTGTCAACAGATGCGCCTACAACACCGCAGTGCAATGGATAATAGAAGGATAGAAAGAGGGAGGGCACGGGCCTGTATACTGGAGGGCTAGCCGCCACGCCCACTGCCAGCGTGGCATGGAAGGAGGTGGGGAGGAGGAAAAATTTATAGGAGAGGGTAGGCGCGCAGACCCCCAAGATGACCACCCAGGTTACGACTTTTAGGCTCGTCCATGGCTGGGAGGCCACGACCACGCTAGATGCCATGCTGCCCAACGTTACCGAAGAAGACAACGTCAACGTCGCCTCCTACCTTCAACGCGCAGAAGCCTGAATACTTGCCCGATTACGGATCAAAGACCGGTAGAGGACCGACGCAAGACGCTACAACCTACGAAGACGCTACGCGGAATACAAGCCACGAGACCCAGTCTGGGTTTGAACGCCCATTCGTCGCCGTGGACTGAGTGAAAAGCATTTGCGCCGCTATTTCGGTGCTTACACGGTTCTTCGTCGGCTAAGTGAACTGGATTATGAAGTAATCCCTGACTCAATGCCTGCTCTCAGCGATGCCGCGTACGACCAGAAACTGTTCATGTTGTCCATCTAAAGCCATATTATGTGCGCTAAAGTACGCTGTTTCCACACTGTGTTTATTTTCGCATGATCCGCTTTATTTCTTGCTAGTAGCGCCTTTGTTTTAATGGATCGGGTCGATGCTTCTTTGAGAAGGGAGTAAAGTCGCGAATATTTGCAGTGTTTGTTCATTCTTCTAATCTGCCGCCACGCCGCTTTATCGCTTTGTTTCCGACGCAAGACGCGACCAGATTTATCAAGATTGATTGCATCTAGGCAGAGCTGATACTACATTGTTCCAGAATGTTCTAGTAACTTTGCATGCTTTATCTAGAAATTTCGCTATCAGGTTTAAATTGACCACGGCCGACACCGGCAGGTAATCCTTTCGACGACCTCCGAGCACGCTTGTTTGTTGCTACGCCACCGCCGAGTGATTCAGTCCACTGGGGGTGCGAGTCAGCCCAAATAAAGGGTTTTGTTTAGGCATCATTTTCGCAGCCTTTATGCTCTCCGGACTGCAGTCACCACTTCGTGACAATATCGAAGAGATCGTAGAGAGAAACACGCATTTGCCCATAGACCGAGGACTCGGAATCGCTAGACACGTCGTTAATTTCTGGGAAGGACAGGCTGAGGTGCTGCTCCCTAACTTCAGTGAAGAATATCGACACCTGAGCAAAGACACACCTCTCGCGTTCTTAGATGAAATTCCAGAGGCGAGCAACACATATGCTCTCTCAGCCGCCGGCAGCCACCGCAGTAGCACAAGCAGCCGGAGCCCATCGTTGCAAAGGCACTGAAAGGATGAGTTAAAGGAACTCCTGAGGGGTTCAAGATATAGCTTTTCTTCGCCATTTAAGCTCCGGATGGCACGAGTCACAAACCAAACGATCGTAACCAAAGAATACGCGCGACCTCTCCTTCAAAGCCCCTACTGAATGTAAGCACGAGAACGTGAAGCTATAGGTAATCAAGTGGAAGAAATGCTGCGGGACGGCGTTATTTAGCCTCGAAAGAGTCCATGGACGCCCCCTGTTATTCTGGTGAAGAAAATAGCACGCTTCTGTTCCCCGTGGATTGCCATCGTTTTAAATTAAGATAACTGAGAAAGAAATGTACCGCCCTCCTATGCATGGATTACACGCTAGACCGACTGCGCAACACTAAGCATAAGAGTGGCTACTGGCAGATCGAAATAGGCGAGAGAGATCGAGAGAAGACTGCCTTCGCGCCAGACGGCCTCTTTGAGTTCAAGGTAACGCCATTTGGACTTTGGTCCTCACCTGCAACATTTAAGCGTGTCAAGGACATGGCGTTAGCAGTTCTCAGTGGCAAACCTGCCTCGTTTACTAAGACGACATTGCAGTCACTGCAATGAGTTTCGACGAAAACCTATGGAGCCTAAAGCAGGTTCTGGGCGCAGTGAAATCTTCTGGACTTAAAGTTTAGGCCTGAAAGATGCCGCTTCGCCTACCAGGAGTTCTTGCTTCTTGGCCACGTTGTGAGCAAAGACGCAGTGCGACCAGACCCTGGAAGGACAGCTGCTATTGCACAATTCCCGCGGTAAACGATAAGAAAGCCGCCCGAAGGTGTTTGTTAACGCGTGACTATTACCACCGATTTGTAAAGGATTTCTCCAGCACTGCTGAGCCCCGCATGCGCTCGACAAAAGCTGAAGGTCCGTACCGATGGAAAACGCTCTAAATCGAAGCCTTCAAGCAATTTCAACGCCATGTTCGCCCATTTATTGAAGAAGACGAAACCGAAATCCGCACTGATGCAGTCAGCTTGTGCCCAGGCGCCGTGCTTGTCGGAGCTAAGGCGAGGAAGAACCAGCAGCTACAGCGTCGAGGTTCGAACTGTTTATTTGCGCTGCTCGCGCTGCGGTGGCCTAGCCCAAATTCCTCTTTCTTGTCCGGCGCCGCGTGGCATGGCCTGCGAGCCGATCGCGGTGCGAGCGGCGCTACAGGGCTCCCCCCGTAGATCGAAGCCACAGGATTCGCCCAGCGGATATGCTGGGAGGAAGCTGCGCACAATGGTGGTGCAGTCGAAGCGAGAGCGAGTGTAGGCCCGACGGGCAGATTGGCAATGTAGGCTGGTTTGAGGCGGTCAGCAGCCACGACGTCTTCACGCCCGCTGACGTCTAACGTGAAGGTCTTCTGCGCACGATTGAGGACGCGGAACGGTCCATCGTAGGCCGGCGTGAGCGGTGGACGGACGTTGTCACGGCGGATGAAGACATGGGTGCAGGAGGCCAGGTCCTGGCTGACGAACACGGAATGAGGGTGACGGGTTGCAGGGGTGACAGGAGCAATGTGGCGAAATGTGTTGTGTAGATCTCGGATGTAGGTGTAAGCGTCATGGATTACCGGAGGGGAGGAAGGAGAAAAGAATTCTCCAGGGAGAAGCAGGAAAACGCCGTAGACCAGCTCAGCAGGAGAGCTGCCGAGGTCACCTTCAGTGCCGAGCGAATGCCCAGGGGAACGAGGGGAAGGTGGTCGGACCAGCGTTCCCTTGGCTGATAAGTGGTAAGGGCAGCTTTCAGCTCTCGATACAGACGTTACACCATGTCATTGGCCGAAGGATGGTAGGCGGTCGTATGGACGTGTGCAAACGCCCAGAATATTGGCAAGAGCAGTAAAAAGGGCCGATTGAAACTGGCGGCCGCGGTCAGTGGCGACGACAGATGGGCAGCCGAAACGAGAGACCCAGCCGGCCATGAAGGCCGAAGCAACGATCTCGGCTGTAGTGTCAGCAATGGGCAACGCCTCGGGCCAGCAGGTGAAATGGTCCACACAGGTGAGCAGATACGAGGCCCCACGTGATAACGGGAGTGGTCCAACAACGTCTACGTGAACGTGGGAAAACCGTGCGTCAGGCGGCCGAAAAGGAGAGGCAGCCTTGACGGTATGCCGGTGAACTTTGACGAGCTGGCAGTGAAGGCAGGTTCGTGCCCAGTGGCGGACGTCGGCATTGATGCTTGGCCAAAGGAAACGAGATGTGATCAGCTTCTGCGTAGCACGAATACTAGGGTGGCTCAGGCGGTGCAGTTTTTCACAAATGGTGCGACGGAAATCCAAAGGTACGTACGGGCGCGAGACGCCAGTGGATGTTTCGCACGTAATGAACTGGGAGGAAAACAGCAGTGGACATTGGGCGAAGCACAGGGACGTAGATGAGGAGCGAAGACGTTGCAGCTCTGATCATTGCGCTATCTCATTCATGACCACTGGGGATTCAGACGCCATGGCACTAACACGAGCAAGCGCATCAGCAGCAGCATTCTCCGGGCCATGGACGTGACGGAGATCCACTGTAAACTCGGAGATAAAACGCAGTTGGCAGATCTCGCGTGCAGTGTAGGTGATGTGGTTCCTTTGGAAGGCCAACGTCAAGGGCTTATAGTCCGTGATGACGTGAAAGTCCCGGCCCTCCAGTAAGTGTCGAAAGTGCTTGATGGCGAGTTACACAGAAAGCAACTCTCGACCGAAGGTGCTGTATTTAGTCTCAGGTGGCTTCAGCGTTTGGGAGAAAAAACCGGAGGCTGCCAACTAGAGACGTGCTGCTCGAGAACTGCGCCGAATGCAATGCTCGAGGCGTCGGTGATGAGGCGCAGTGGAGCATCAGGAACTGAATGTATGAGCAAAGCGGCGTCTGCGAGCGCCCTCTTGGCAGCAGCAAATGTAGTCATGTACAAGCACAAAAATACGGACTTCTTTGTCCCAGTTCTTTGCGCTTGTACATGATTGCAATTCACCAACTCGCCCAAAAGTATGCGCTCTTGTGCAGCAAATGCAGCGGCAGCGTCTTCAGTCCACTCAAGTGGCGCAGCCGATTCTTTTTCGTAGCCAAAAGATCAGTCAGGGGCTTCAGGCAAGAGGTGCACTTCGGGAGAAAGCGACGATGAAAGATCAGGAGGCCCAAGAATTCTCTGAGCTTTTTCAGTGACGTGGGCGCGGGAAAATCCTGAATGGCTTTGACTTCGCTGCCGAGAGGCCGAATGCCCTATGGAGAAGATGGCCGAGCAACTCTATTGTAGCTATGCCAAAGAGGCACTTGTTCGGGTTGATGACGAGCCCATATTCATCCAGTCGGTGGAAGAGGGCGCGCAGATGAGCTTCATGCTTAGTACCGGATGAACTTGCTACGAGGAGATCGATGTAAGCGAACCCGAAGTCGAGGCCTCGCGTAACCTCGTCGATAGCTCGCTGAAAAGTCTGTGCGGCGTTGCGCAAGCCAAAAGGCATCCGCACGTGCTCAAAGAGAACGAACGGTGTGGTAATGGCCGTCTTCGGAATATCAGCGGGCTCCACAGGAATTTGATGAAAAGACTTCACTAAGTCAATTTTAGAGAAGATCCTGCACCCAGCCAGATTTGATGTGAAATCCTGTATGCGAGGAATTGGATAGCGGTCTGATAAAGTGTAAGCGTTGAGGGCGCGGTAATCTCCACATGGTCTCCAGTCGCCCTGATCGTTCTTTGGCACCATGGGAAGTGGCGATGCCCAGTTAATGGAGGAAGGGCGTACTATGCCGAGTTCCTGCATGTGTTCGAACTGACCGCGATCGATAGCGAGGCTTTCTCCCCACAAAATTAGAGGGCGAGCAAACACCGGAGGTCCCGAAGTCACGATGTGGTGGGTGATCATGTGCTTCACAGGTGACTCTCTGGAATGCGGCTTTGTGAGGTTGGGAAAATCAGCCAGAACTTTCGCATACGGCGAAACAGGGACGTGAGCGCGAAGCCCCGTCGCGCAGTAGTGGAGAGTACGCCGTTGACGAAGAGGTGCAAGCTGAGATCTATGAGGCGATGAGCTTGCATGTCGACGGCTAGGTTGAAGAAACTGAGGGAGTCCGCGCCGAAAGCAGGTTGCGGGACATCAGCGATAATGAAGATCCAGCGAAACGTGCGGCGCAATCCGAGGTTAAGCGTATGGGACCGTTGGCCGTATGTGCGAATGGGGTAGTTGTTGATCGCTTGGAGCGGGGAGGTCTGTTAGTTGAGACGGCTATCTGCCCAAGAGGCCGCTATGACACTGACTTGTGTTCCTGTATCGACCAGGGAACGAGTGCCAGTAATCTTGTCCAAGACGTAAAAGAGGCGGCATGTCCGTCCGCCAGCACCACTTGCCACCGTCAGCGGCCGGTCGCAGCGTTTCCCGACTAGGAGCACGGGTGTGTGCACTTGCGGACAGAGCTGCCGAAAATACGATAGTACCAGCAGACAGTCGAGGGCAGGGTGGCTGGCCGCGCGTCGAATGGTTGAGATTCCGGGGAGCGGTGGCGTGGCCGGAACCTCAGCGGTGAACAACGCAGCAAAGGAGCGAGGACATCGAGCCGCCTGGCAAGAGCATCAAGTCGACATTCGATGCTGGCAAGCTGGGAGTCTGCGGTAGTAGTTGGAGGTAGACTGGTCACAGAGCTGACGTTTGGGAGCCGTGAGTAGTCCACAGCACGGTCAGCGAGCTTGTCTAATGAAACATCACCCGCAGCTGCGAGGATGGGGACCGTGTGTTGGGGAAGACGCTGAAGGAATAACTCACGCAGAAGTGGGTCGTGCGGAGCAGCGGAGCCTCCCAAAAGCTGGCGCATGCGACGGAGGAGCTGCAAAGGGCGGCTGTCAGCAAACTCTGCAGCGCTGAGGAGCTGCTTGAGTTTGCTGCGCTCGGAAGCTGACTTGCGGTCGATGACAGCCGCCTTCAACGTGTCGAAGGGTCGAGCCGAGTCCGGCGAGCTGACGATGTCCACCAAGTTTTCTGCGACGTCAGGAGGCAAGGACGACACGAGCTGGAGGAACTTGGTCTCCTGGCTGGTGATACGTCGCCTCTGGAAATGCGCCTCAGCCTGCAGGAGCCAGGCGCGAGGAATATTGGGCCAAAATGGCGGCAGGCTGACTAGCTGGAACGCGGCCACCGAAGAACCAAGAGGCTGAGCGTTCTGGGACGGGTCGCCGCCGGTAGGAAGGGCGGAAGAGCCAGGGGAATCCATGTCGGATGATGGGGTTGCGTGTTCGAAGCCGGGTCGTCAAATCTGTCGGAGCTAAGGCGAGGAGGAACCAGCTCCGACAGTGTTGAGGTTCGAACCGTTTATTTGCGCTGCTCGCGCTGCGGCGGCCTAGCCCAACTTCCTCTTTCTTGTCCGGCGCCGTGTGCCATGGCCTGCGAGCCGAGCGCGGCGCGAGGGGTGCTAATTGCTCGTCCAAAGGAAAAATAGAATAGAGCGATTCATAGCCTACGCGAGCCATCCGCTATCGAAGGCAGAGGCTAACTAAATGACGATCATTGTAAAACAATTTTTTGCAACTCGATTGGTGCGGCTCTCGAGAGTTCTTTAAAGGCTGAAAACGTTATGAGCGCCTCCGCGAAATACGCGCCTCGGGACGCTGAATAGAGTGGACGAAAAGCACTGCCTCCTTGTTTGTAAATTTGCTTGTAAAACGAACCAGCACTGCAAGAATCGCCACTGAGCTCTTACCGTTTGCCTGGGGTGGGTCATACGCGGCGAGGAATGGCGCCCAAACGTACCGCGCCAGGCAGGCTGCCGGAAGTGCACGCCGCGTTCTTCCATTCTGAAGCCTGTCTGTGATTTCTTGAAAGCCTTGTGATCTTGAATGCCGCGGGGTTGAGCGCAACTCGCTATGAAGCACTTACTGCCTACGAGTTCGCCCTCCTTGTTCACTTCAAAAGGTAGCAAAAATGTCTCATTCGAAACCCAATAGAGGGCGCAAGGTGAAAGAGTAGCGCAAATGTTTCATTCAAAGCTCAAAAGAGGGCACAAGGTGAAAGAGGGGGGGGGGGGGTTAGTGTTCTGATATATGCTCCCGCAGGGAGCAGATCTAAAGTTCCGCGACTGTTGTCCCCGCGCCGCTTGTAACACTATTCGCGGTGCGGTGATCACATGATCCCTCTGACGTCAAATGTTCCAATTCGTGTCGGATAAGTATGAGCCAGAAGGGGGCCAGGCGCTCCCATTTTGAGCGCAGTGTGCTTTCCACTGGGTACCCCGCTCAGGCGACGTGCTTGCGGTCGCCTGCGTGTGGACTGGTACCCGCGTTTTGTAGACTTTTTGCCTATTTTTATGTCTCCGAGGCACGCTTTAACCTGCTTTTATTATCCCAACGAGCTTAAACCGCCACCCTTTTCCAACGACAACGCCCAAACTCTCTGAATGCAGTGCCGCAGTAACGCAGACGGCCAGCTTTTCCCCTCCGATGGATGGATAGATGGATGGATGGATGGATGAATGGATGGATGGATGGATGGATGGATGGATGGATGGATGGATGGATGGATGGATGGACGGACGGACGGACGGACGGACGGACGGACGGACGGACGGACGGACGGACGGACGGACGGACGGATGGATGGATGGATGGATGGATGGTCCCCTTTGAAGCGGGGTAATGGCAGTTGCCACCATGCACAGCTTTTTTCCCTTTATTTTTGTTTAACTGTGTAGTAAGTTATTAAAATTCACAATTTCTTTACATCTTCCTGCACTTTTAACCGTATGTCACCTCTCTATTTTTGAGCCACCAATCCTCCATTTACTTTTTGCTAATTTCCATCGCAGATTTATTTACATGACCATTGCTGCTAAACCCTAAGGCCTCAGGAAGAGTGACTGTGCCTGCATCGACATCGGGATGGATACGGTCACATTTTAGAATGAGGTGTTCTATGTTTTCTGCAGATTTACCACACACAGCACATGTGTCATCTTCTTCGTTAAAATTTCTTTTTTGTAGCTGCGCGTTCTAAGACACCCTGACCTAGATTCAAAGAGGAGGGCACTGCCTCTTGAGTTATCATAAAACGTTTCCTTCCTGCTCTGGGTTTTCCAGCACCAATATAGTTCTACACTATGCTTCTTTTTCATTGAATCTATCCAATTTTTACCTTTGACGTTTTTAACCCGTTGTTTAAGGCTCTTTCTTTCTCCTTCCTCGTCTCTGCCAAACTTACTGGCCAGCTTTCTAGTTCGTTTCATCCACTGTGTGTCAACGCTCTTTCTGTACAGGTATTTAAAAACCCTAGCTGCCCACCTGTTATCGTCCAATTTCCTCAGGCGTTCTTCGTATAGTACTTTACTCTGAGCTTCCCGTGCTTCGAACGATTCCCAGCACATATCCCCCTGTATTTCCTCGTTTGTGGTTTTCCCGTGGACACATAGTGCTAATCTTCCAACAGCTCGCTGATTTACTTCTAATATCGACTGAACTTCAGCCCCTAAGCTTAGAACTGCATTCCCGAAAGTAAGCCCCGACACCCTTATTCCTTTCCAAATACCTCTCAGTACTTGATGTTTGTTGTACCCCCAAAATGCCCTGTGTTTCATTATCCCGGCGTCTCTTCGCCGTTTTGCTATAAGAGACTCTTCGTGCTTTTCCGTTTACATCTGCCCTTCGTTTACCCATACCCCGAAATACTTGTATTCGGCCACTCGGGATATTTCATGGCCTTGTATTGTAAGCTCCTGATAAGTTGTATCGTTGAAAATCATCCCACCTAACTTAGTTGCACTAAAACTGAGACCTAGATTGTCTCCTTCGTCTCCACAAAAATTAACCAGAGTTTGCAAATATTCCTGGTTATCTGTTAACAGTACAATATCGTTCGCATACATTAAAACCGGTAGTCGTTGCTCAACAACCTTTCTGCCTAATCTGAGAGAAAGATTATAACCTAGATTGCTTCCCTGAAGCTTCCTTTTCATACTTATTGTATAAGGCACAGACAGCAGGAGTGATAGTGGAAAACCTTGCCTTAATCCTTTGTGTACCTCGACATGTCGTACTGTTAGTTCCGTCCATATGTTATTTCAACTTTATTTTCTCGATATATTTCCTCTAGAAAATCACTTACCTCGCGACCGATTCCTTCATCTTTTATAATGTTCCACAGGAGTTCCCTGTACACGTTGTCGTATACACCGCTTATGTCCAGGAAGGCTAAATACAGAGGTCTCTTTTCCGCCTTGTGGAGAACCTGTTTTCCCCTCCCTTTCGACACAGCCCATCTTCACCATCGTGCGCCAGGACAGCACAGGCTGGGCGAGGAGGAAAGTCATCCTCATGGGGCAAGCGGAAACAGCGACGGGAGCGCCACCTCGAAGGTTACGCGGAATTTTGCGCCACCGGACACGTCCGGTCTCTAGGGGAGCGCGCGCTTTTCTTCTTACGGCCGTCGCAATGGGGTCTGTTTCTGCCTCCAGCCGCACGTCGGTGTGGTCGCCACTGCTACACCCCTCTGCCGCTGCGACCGCCCTTCACGCGGAAGGAGAACGCGTGCTCGCTCCCAGTTCGGCCCACGTCAGTTGCTACTGTCAAGCCTTCACATTTTGCCTCTTATGCTTTACCCAAAGTCTGCAAAACCAGCAAAAAAGACTATTTCTTCCTTACGAAGAAAAAGGAAGCTGAGGCAAAAGGCCTGTAGCGCCTGACGAGGCCTCACCTTCCATGTACAGTTTGCAGTACAGCGCAGAGGTAAAAAATTGAACATGTACAAATCAAACAAACGGTCAGCGTTTTACAGAACAAAGCGAAGAGAAGGAGGGTCACACATTGCATGAAACGTGATCACGGAGGAGCAACAAACATGACATAAAACCAGGCTTCGCTTGCGCACAGAAAACAAATAGCCGAAAAAAAAAGACCGCGTAGTCAGCCCCTTTGCCATGGGAAAAATCTGAAACAACGGATTAACGTCTCTCCTTGAGCCCGACTGTGTATGGTCGAACGCATGCTTCGAGCGCAAACGTCAACACGTTCTGGCCCCTTATATGTGGCTAAAAAGCAAGCCTTTCAGCTTCTACAGTTCGCCTTCCGGCAGATTCTTTATGAGTGTGTAGAATGATATGCGACATGTAATACTTGGATGGCAAGTTTCAAAGAGTTACGGATTCTGCGGCGTAAATATAGCTCCTGAAATTTTGCACAACAGCGGCATTAGCAAGAATTCATGGTGCTACCCAAGAGAACGCATGATGTCATCGGCGAAAGGAATGGTTATGGACGAAACCCAATCCTGGCCGCAGGAGCAGAGCACGTTGCACGCACGCGACGTCCAAAATCTCCTCTTGGAAAGACATTTCAAAGTTTGGCGGCGTCTCACGACTGCCCGTCCCACCCCATGACAACGCTAAAATTAAGTAAATTCTTTACAGTAACTGCAAGCACGAACTACCCGCCAGCAAAGCAAAATTAGTTAGGAACTGCACTCTGTCTTAATAAAATCGGCCTTTACGAGCGAACAGACTTATGAGAGGCGATGACTACCAGCTTTTCATTATTCTCCTGCATTTCTGCAGCCTCGTCATCGCTTTCGATAAACCTCCCGAGAGCATGAACTTTCCTCACGTCATTCAGGAAACAGTAGCACCACAAAAAGAAGTTTTCCGCCACCTAACGGAGCTCCACTAAACCTAACATCAAAGCACGTTATACCAGCTGGCTAAGCTTACAATGTAAGGAACTAAAAATAAACATTTGCGATGCTTACATGTTAATAAAAGTCCCTGAATTTAAGAGAATAGAGGGCAGTGGGCCTTCAACTGCATGATCTGAAATCTTTTACAAAGATACATTTAAACCAAATATTTTTAGGCAGGTCAGGAGACACCGCAGGTTGAATATCCGTGGACAACAAGAAATGGTGCTCTTTATGGTAACTGAAGTCACTCAATGGACATGTCATACATGATTTCTCAAATTGTAATGATCAGTACGCGTCAATATCTGTGGCAGCATCCGCAGCTTGTACTGGTTGCCTCGGTTACGTTCTGTTAACGTTACTCAGGCCCGAATTACGACAAGAAAGCTTGCGCCAACTTGAAAAATGTTTATTGGGTGAACTCGTGTCCTCAAACAAAAAGCAGTTTGGCGGCGCAGCGATAAAACAAATGCTCGGTCAATTAAGGTCAGAAAGACGGTCGCTCTCTGCCTTGCAAAATTTAAAGGCGACAAGGAACTTGAAACATTAGACGCCTAATGCTCTTGTGACAATTTAGAATATGAAGAGAGACTTTCGGGTGCCTACAGTCATTCCTGAGAAAGCTGGTGGCCTCTCGTTTGACAACAAAACCGAAAAGGCATCGTGCCATTGGCTTCGAGCAGAGAACAATGCATTACAATGCTTCTTGACACTTGCTTGCACATTAATCGGTACAAGCCTCTCGTTTGTGGAAGCATCTTTGTGACGTATATGAGAGCGAAATTATATAAGTACATTCAGGACGTGAGAAAAGCGATATCGGCGTAATATATTCCCGTAATCAATTTAATTGGCAGTACAACTTAAGTGTACATGAGTCTGACTTTAAACTCTACAGGTATAGTCTCAAGCCACCAGCTACGGCGCTATCGGATTTATGGCTCACGCGTCGTAGAGAATTTTTTCCGCCACATAGTAATTTTTTATGAAACGAGCGCAAAACTTTCGCTCTCTGCGTTTTCATTCTCTTCCCCTAAGCATTAACTCGTCGTTTCATCACGGACCATGAGACATACGAGAGGAAGTGGTCAGAGCATTTCTTTCTGGATTTAAAGCCACAAATGCTCGACATAGTTCTGAGGAATGGGTAAGTGATTCCCAATCTTAAATGTTTTCATCGACCAAAGTTTGTCCTGAAGAATCTGTGCACATGTGGACTTAGTTGACGATAAAGGGGCCCCGAAACACATTTTCAGTGGATTGTTTTGCCTGTTGGTTGCATAGAATGATTTATAGTGATGCTATTAGCATCGGTCGTACCGCGTATACTGTGGTTTTTAATATTTTAATTAGCTCGCAAAAACAAATTCGTTGCGCTGACGGTGTCACCATACAGTGGCGGTTTTTAGCAGCGGATATGACATCACCTTGAGCTAGCTTGATGATTGGACAGAGTAAATATACTTCTAATTGGGTTTATAACTAGAGATATATTTTGTCAAGTTTTTGCATTTTATATTACATTAACAAAACCAGCTTTTTTGCCCTAGATAAAAGCGCTGTAAATCAAGTAAAATAAAAACATGCCACCAGAGGCACTGGCTACATTTTGCATCAAAGGACTTTGCGCCTCTCTGTAAACATCCTACGACCTAGCACTAAACACTTATGGCTACTCTCTATGTATCTGAGAGCGGCTTTGCGGAATCGATCCGATCGAGCCATTGCACTCTATAAGCGTTCGTTTCGGACCCATGGAAGAATGCGTTCGTTTCACATTTAGCAGGCAGCGCGCATCGTCAGTTTATGGAGAATCACCGGGCGGTGGCGCCAGATGGCGCCACGTTCCCGTCAACAGCGCGCGCTCCTTGCTCGTCGTGGCCAACCAGCGCGCTAGGAGCGACTATAGAGCGACGGGCGATGGTTGGCGGTAAGCAGTAGCGGTACGCGCTATGCTAAATGTGTCTGATATCTTGCGCAGGCTGTCACACCGTCGCAGTATCTCGCGCTCGAGTTCGGATCCATAAGTAAGGGAACGTCACTGATCAGCGTTTCCTTCTGCGCCGTCGACGTGACGGTGAATCATCGCTGGGTCAGCTGGGCGTTCACATGGTTGTTGTAACCATGCAAACAACGCTGCCAGCCTTGGCATGAACGAGTTACAGAGAACAGGCAACCATGGAGTGCAAACTTCCGCTACGTGCTAAGATAGGCTGTTTTGATTGGTCGCTCTCGGTGTCGTCACTGGGAGAGTGAAATGGGAATGGGAAGGGTATATGCTTGGGCTTGTTGGTTCATAACTTCAAGGTGAAAAACGTAGCGCAAAGAAACGAGGACACAAAGACGGACAACACACGGCGCTTACTTCCAACAATGGTTTATTTCAGAAAGAAAAAGTGGTTTTATAACGAAATCACGACCAACACGCCGTCAAACCATGTTCTAGCAAAGCGTATCAGCCAGATATGCGAGCTCTTTCGCCATCAATGATACAGAGGGGGTACTCACACAGTCATCTTTCAAAAGTGATATCCATTCCGCTTCTATGATTTCTCGTGTCAACCGGTTATTGTGCACCTTTAAAACCATGCATTGTTCAAGAAGCGGTATGCAGTGACATGACCGGCAGTGGACTGACAACCCTTTTCCACGCATATCATCTACGTCACGCCCATGCTCTCGAAGCCTATCATTCAGGCATCTGCCGGTTTGCCCTACATACTGCTTGCCACAGGAAAGAGGAATTTGATAAATGACATTTTCAATACAATGGACAAACTTTTTCCTATGTTTTTTCGTACAACCAACACCGTTTTTAGATTTTTTGAAATGTTTCGTACACAGATGACTCAACTTCTTAGGCGCCGAAAAAACCACTCTGGCTCCCGAACGTTGCGCTATTTTTTTGAGATTATGAGAAAACTTATGAAAATAAGGAATGACGGCAACTTTTTCTTTCTTACTCATGGCTTCCTGGTTATCCTGGCCTTTTTTATTGCAGACTTTCTTCAAAACACCTTCCGCCACAGACACTAGGACATGGGAAGGGTAACCAGCATTCTCAAGCCTCTTACATTGCTGAGAAAAACTTTCATGCATGAGGTGCGGGCAAGACTTCTTCAAACAATTAAAAAATGAAAGGCTAGCAATAGATCTTTTTACGAGCTTAGAATGGGCTGAATGAAAAGGTAACAATGGTTTTTCGCCGCGGGGTTTGAACATCCAGCACGTCCGATCATGATGCATTGTGATGCTGATGTCAAGGAATTGGATAACCCTGTTTTCAGGTAGTTCAAACGTTAGTTCAAGAGGACTGTGTTAGTTCAAGAGGGTGTAACTCCTGGAGAAAAACTCGCATTGCTTCCGCGGCAAATGAGAAGGCCGTATGAAAGCGTGTGCACGACCCCTCGAGACCGGCCGTGAACCGGAGAGGGTCTCTTCGGGATCCGGCCAGTGTCACGAGCGGTTACAGCCGCACGCTCTCGTCACCTTCCGCGGCAGGCGCACGGAGATCCATCGTGCCTTGCCGCTGGACTTCTGGTTCCAGGCAGCGAAGCGAGCGCAGCAAACGCGCGCTCTCGTCACCTTCCCCAGCAAACGCTCGGGGATGGCTTTGCCCCAAGAATGCGGCGCGCATTTGAAACCCGGCCGCCATTGTCGGCGCATACAAACGTTCGCCGCCGATAACTCCGAAGTCGCGCCCCTGCCGAGAGGTCTCGCGCAACTACAAAAAGCTGACTTTGTTCAAACAAACTTGGTATTTTTCGGCTGCGAAGCGAGTTGATAAATTCGCGGAACCAGAGACGCTAATGTAGTTAAAGTGAGCTTAACATCACCATGCCGGAATGCGAACCACGAATGTGCTTTGATCGAAGAGAGCCGGCTACGTTCAAATGAAGTGAGCGTTTGGGCGGTGCGGGATAGAATTGTTTGGCACTCGCATTGCTCCGCATTTTACCAAATGGTCAGTTTGCGCAGTCTTCATTGCCTTTGATTCAAACTCTTTGAGATCATAGCAGCGACATGAAGGGTTTCAGAGAAGCCACCCTGGCATGTTGTCTATTGTATGGGTCCCTGCCTGCTGCCTTGCGGCCGTGAGTCATCGTAAGCTGCAGAGTGTCCGGCGAGCAGTTTGCAGCGGCTACGAGAGGGGGGCCAGCCCCCCTCCTACATTCCAACAAAGGCGCGTCAGCGCGAACTACACCCTCCCAGCACGCTAATTTTGGGTGCCTGCCGCCGGACAAGGACTGGTGCCCAGTGACCTTGCTGCTCATCGGATGACCCCGGCACCCCGCCTGTACGAGCTGGCTTGCAGTCGTCACCCCAGCACTAGTGGACACATTCTCGTTGGCATCCATGGATGAGTTCAGCCGTAGGCCAACATTTAATGAGAGAGGGATGTGGGGAACCTGTTTCCCCCCTCCATTTCGACGCGGCCAATCTTCACCATCGTGCGTCAGGACAGCACCGGCTGGGCGATGAAGAAAGTCTTCCTCATGGGGGAAGCGGAAACAGCGATGGGAGTGCCACCTCGTAGGTTACGCGGAATTCTGCGCAACCGGAGAGGTTCTCTTCGAGATCCGGCCAATGTCGTGAGCGGTTGCAACCACACTCTCTCGTCACATTCCGTGGCAGGCGTACGGAGATCCGTCGTGCCTTGCCGCTGGACTTCTGATTTCAGTTAGCGAAGCGAGCGCAGCAAACGCGCGTTCTCGCCACCTTCCCCATCAAATGCTAGGGAATTGCTTTTCCCCAAGAATGCGACGCGCACGGGAAAACCCGGTCGCCATTATCGGCGCATACAAACGTTCGCCGCCGATACCTCCGAAGTCGCGCCCCTGCCCAAGCCGGTAAGTCAGAAGTCCTTCTTACGTAGCCTTCTATTTCCGAGGAATTCCTCGTTGATGCTCAGTAGATAGCTGGCCCGCTCTGTGTATTATTTGCAATTGAAATAAATAACATATGAGTGTTAACGCTTTGTCGTCCCTTCCCTTTGTTCCCTCGAGCACGAACCCCTCGGCGGTTAGCAAGCGGGAACGTTGCATCCACGGAGTGGCAGTGCGGGGGGGGGGGGGGAGGGGGGGAAGGCTAGTCCCCCTATAATTCCACAGCCTTAGTTATTTCTATGCACTGGGTAAGCACGAACAGGCTATCATCTAAGCGCCTACCACTTCTAAACCCGTTCTGAAGTTCTCCGAGTATTCTATTACACTCTACTCATGACTGCATTTTTAATTTCACCGCCTACATCGCCAGCTTGTACATAACTGATGCTATCGTAATCGATCGGAACGATTTCATGTTCATCTTATTCCCTTGCCCTTTATGAATCAAATTCATTTTACTCTGTTTCCAGCTTTGCGGAATTTGCTTATTTCTTATGAATAACTTCAATGCTGTTATCAGCGTTTCCTTGCCTCGACGGCAATGCCGCGCGCGGCCAACCACTTTTTCTCCTTCAGCGCCTCCCATCGAAACCATGCAGCTTCGCTCTTGCTACTACAAAGACTTCTAGAACACTGTAGCTCGATGGACGGATAAATGGATGGACAGGGCTGTACCCTTTAAATCGGACGGTGGCTAAAGCCATGCACCTAGCAATGGATGATTCGTAAAATTTTACTCTTCTCTTGATTTTAGCCACCAGTCAGATAACCTTCGCTTGGTTACTTCTAACCGCTTAAAATCAATTTTTCCTTCACTGTCCTTAAACCTTGGATAAATCAGCCCCGATGCTTTCCACTGTAGAGTGAAGCCATTTACAGAAAAGTATCAAGTGTTCAGCCGTTTCCTCCTCCTCTTCGCCAGCACCGCACAACGTGTCTATCACTTGGTACCTCACTCTATCCGTAAAACTCCCGTTCTGGCCTTGTACAACAAACATCGTACCTTACATTTATGATAGATATGTTCTTTGGCAGTTTCGTGCTTAAAGATCCTGTATGTTCCCAGTGCCAATTTCGTCAGTAGCCCTGTTTTCCACAGAGCTCTCTCATTTTCTTTAACCTTTTTCTTAACCGATAATTGCTGATTTGCCCCCCTACTGCTGTCCAGGTATTTGCTTATCAATTTTCTAGTTCGCTTTCTCCATTTCGTGTCAACGTTCCTTATGTACAGGTATCTGGAAACTTTCCTATCCCACTGCTTTTCCCCCATTTTTCTCAATCGCTCCTCAAACTCTATCTTACTGATAGCTTCTCGGCTCTCGAACGACGCTCATCCCATATCACCCTGTACCCCCTGATTTGGTGTACTGCCATGTGCTCCCAAAGCTAGCCTCCAAGCGCCACATTGTTTAATTTCTAACCTTGCTGGAACATCCGGTCTCATGCACAGAACCGCATTACCGAAAGTCAAGCTAGGAACCACCACCCCTTTCCAAATCCCTCTTACCACTTCGTACCTATTGCAGTTCCACAGTGCCCTGATTTTCATGACAGCTTCATTCCTACTAGCTTTATTCATTACATATTTTTCATGCTCTGTCAAATACTCCGCATCCTTATTTATGCACACCCCAAGATACTTGTACTTATATATCCACTACTTTCGGCGTGAACTCCTGTATTCTATGCTTACCGCCCTCATCATTAAATATCATGAGTGCAGATTTTTCCTTATTAAACTTGAAGCCAAGTCTATCTCCCTGTACCGCAGATGTCGATCAACTTCTGCAAATGTTCCTTATTCTCAGCCATTAGCACTATATCATCTGCGTCTCGGTAATTACTGTTTAATCAATTCGCATTGTTTGAAAAAGATAGGTTGAAGCGCAGTCCGCTCCTCCCTAGTTTGGTCTCTAAGCCTTGCAGGCACAACATGAAAAACAAAGGAGATAGAGGACATCCTTGCCTAAGCCCCGCTGTATGTCTATAGGCCCTGATACATTTTTCCTCATTTTATAAGCACTCTGTTACCTATATTCGGAGGTCGAGGGTTCGGATCCCACCGGCGGCATGCTTGTTTTTTCTGCTGCTTTATTAGTAACTTTCTTTAAACCGATTGATTGGCACTACAAATATAAAAAAATACAAAAATAGAAACATTCCCCTGTGCACCTTGGTTTCGGTGACTGTTAGCTTACTTCATATGTTTGTCAAACGATCCGCTCATTTCATTTGACTTTTCTGCTTATAGCTTAACGAGGGTCTCGGTTCCGGCAGTCTTGATGCCATGGGTAGCATAAGAAGGGTTCTCGCACAGTTGTCGCCCTCGCCGTTAGATGACGTTCTACGTCACACTCGCGGTATTACAGGACGTGCTACGTCCAGCGCAATGGACGAGGGTGGCGCTGGTGAACACTCTCGAGGTTATCTTACATGCAAAATATAAATACCCACGAAAGCGGCAGATTGGACAGCCGTTGCCGTAGCTCAGTTGGTAGAGCACCGGACGCGATATTCGGAGGTCGTGGGTTCGGATCCCACCGGCGGCATGTTTGTTTTTTCTGCTGCTTTATTAGTAACTTTCTTTAAACCGATTGATTGGCACTACAAATATAAAAAAATACAAAAAATAGAAACATTCCCCTGGCAGCTGATATGGTCATATATAAATATATAAAATCACCAAAAAATTGGAAAATAAAGCAGGCTTTAATTCACGACGTTTCGGCTGGAGAACTCGAAACGCCGTGAATTAAATCCTATTATGTTTTTCAATTTTTGGTGATTATATATATATATGATTATATATATATATATATATATATATATATATATATATATATATATATACATATAAAGATTAATTACTTCATCGTGCTCATCCAATGTGCCCAGTATGTCCCACAGATACTTCTGAATAACATTGTCGTTGGCTCCCCTAAAATCCAGAAATGCTAGCCATAGGGGCCTGCATTCCTTTTCAGCAATCTCTATAGACTGCGTCAACGAAAACAGATTGTCCTCCAACCTCCTTTGTTTCCGGAACCCATTTTGTACCTCCCCTAGCACACCCTCGTTCTCCACCCAAGGCTGCAGTCTGTCCTTTATAAACTGCATCACCACCCTGTAAACCACAGATGTCACTGTTATGAGACGGTAGTTACTTACATCAGCTTTGTCCCCCTTTCCCTTTATATCATGTTCATTCTACTTAATCGCCATCGATCGGGGGCTTTGACATCCACTGTCATTTTGTTCACTACCTCTATTATTGTTTGTTTGGATTTTGGTCCTAGCTTATATATTAACATAATCGGAATAACATCTGGCCCTGTACACGTGCTACTAGGAACCTTGTTCTCTGCCATTTCCCACTCTCTTTGCCCAAGTCAAGCAATTGCAGTAACCGGTCTATCCTCCTTCGATAAATTATGTGCAACATTTCTTTTAATTTTTCAGTCATCATTCTTCTCATATGTTTCATTGCTTCATCCCCTTCTAGCCGAATACCCTGATCTGGAAAAATAGACATTTGCTCTAGCCTAGTCTTATTACTCATGAAGTTTAGATGCTTCCAAAATTTCTGAGGTGCTTTTCTATCCTTTTTATTCAGTTTTGACATCCACTGGGCACCATTTCTTCTAATTTTCTCATTAATCAAATAGGATGCTTCCCTTCTGCACTTTATGAAGGTGTTCCATTTTCTGTCTGCTTCAGCTTCTGGCTCCCCCTCTTCTTGGAGTATCATTGTTCCCTGGATGCTTCCTGACGGTTCTCTATGGCCTTCTTGATCTCCTCAACCCACCAACTGTTCGGTTTGCGTCTTCTTTTCTCTTTTGGCTTGACTCGCACCTCTGCTAACTCTAGCTGTAGTAATCAAGTTAATTTCGTATAAGTTTATTCTGTTTGATTATCCTGAAAAATTGCGTTCTCAATTCGTTCGGCTGCGGATCCTCGCTTCAGTCCTACATTGGCTTCTCTCCTAAAACTCAAGTTGATACGTTTGTGGTCACTACCTATACTTTTGGAGCCGTGTTCATTACCCCTATCCTATGCTCATTACCCATAATCTATCACACATCCTATGTGACATTAGTGCATAATCTATCGTCGAGTGCAGACTCCCTGCCTCCCATGTTATGGGCCCTTCACACTTCTCGGTGCTGTTGCATGCAACTAAATCATGCCTGTCAGACATATCCTGCAGCATGCTTCCTGTGGAATCTGTGTAACCATCCATTCAAGTCGCCTAATATGATCATCTCGCCCTGTCTTCCTGGCTCGTCAATATCACTTGCGATACATTCATACGAGTGCACCGCCTCACGTCATAGCTTCAGCCACGTTCGCCACTCTCCTACACGAGCTTGGACCTTTGTCCCGTTGTCGTTGGCACAAGGGGCTCAAGCGGCATCCAGCCACCTAGTGGTGCTAAGTGCTCCCAACACGCTAGTTCCCTACAATGAAGCCGAAAAAAACGTGGATTAACACTGTGAACGAATCCACGAACTTGCAGCAGCCTACTTTGATCGAGGCTAAATTTAATTGCGAGATATTTTGTGGTCTTAGTTGAATACAGAGCGGTTAACCGCGCAATGTAAAGTCAAACACATCACGTAAAAAAAAAGAAACCGAAACAGCATACATATAATTTAATTAAGTTATTCAGGGACCTTTGGCGAATATCACATGTTGACCATCTATTCTATTGTCTCATGTGTTATGACAAACAAACAAACATAATCCTACACCTAATTTTATTTTTATGCTGACTAGCGCCCTCACATTTTGGATCAGTTAACATGAAAGCTATTATGTAGGCCTAGCAGTGCTTGTGATGTGGATGAGGACCGTCGACAACCGCGAAGTTCGTAGAAAGGAAGATTGCGTTTTCGAAGTCTCATTTTGTGCCTAACCAGTGTCTAAAGCGCTAGTCAGGGAGCCAGCGGTTGCCGCTGTGCTTGCCTGTGGTGCCGATGGCCACAAAGCAGACTGACAAAGCGGTTCGGCGCCTGCTGGATTGCTGATGCGCCAAGGTAAATCCGCCTTGGATGCGCGGGTTAGCACGTGCTGGCGGCGAACTGAGGCGAGTAGCGAGGCTACATGCAAACACTGCGCGCGAACACGTATCGCGGATGTGAAGGGGGTATTCTCATTTAACCAGTGAATATTGTCTGTTATGACAAGCACATCCTTATCCTGTGTTCTTAATAGGCTCCCTCTGACATTTTTCAACTTTGTTGCAGGAGTAACAACATTTTGTTCTCTTTGTTTTGTAGTGACAGTCAACATTGTTTGTTCTCTTTGTTCTTTTGTAGCGGCAGTCTGTTTCATTTGAAATTGGAGCTGCCTGCATGTTTAAAACAGCAATAAGTCGTCCGTGTCGAGTCGGAACACTTTGTTTTAGTTCTCGCGAAATAATGCGCGCCGTCCGATCGGTCACATGATTGCGTTGTAACCTGTGCCCTCTCTGTCTGTGTAATTGGCACTAAACATGCTTTACGAAATCATTGTACGGGCGTGAGAAGTGTGCTTCATCGAAGTGTCGTAACGGTACTACACTTTGCTGCAGCAGGAAGAAACGTCTGGCTGAATATTGAGGGCTGGCTTGCCCGTTCGGAGGTCCTCGGACCTTGAACCGAGGCAACATGCTTTTTGTAGGGTCTGTTTGAGCGTGTCGCCGCAGCTGAAAAATTCGACGCTAGCCAGGTGGCCGCTGCTGGGAATGAATAAGAGCATACTGGCACCTGCGCGTCGCATTCGTAGCTGAAGTTGCGGCCGCCGACTCAGCCCTGGTTGCCGATTGGAGTGGAGGAAGGTAGGCAGGAAATTCGAGATGGCTCATGGATTTAGATGTTGCAGTTTAACTTAACCGCAAGCTTCGCTGTACTAGATGCATGTTAAGGCAGTTGTTTTTTTTCCTTTTTTTCCACGCAGTGCTGAAACTGGCCGGTCGCCTAATTGGTTTTCGGTTTTTGAGGAAAGGAAATGGCGCAGTAATTGTCTCACATACCTCGGTGTGCACCGGAACCGCACCCTAAGGGAAGGGATTGTGAGGGGAGAGACTGCAGGTTAAATTTACTATGTGTTAACACATAGAGGAAAAGAACTCTAATTTAAGTGATGAGAGGAAGGGAGGAAGGGAACCAACAAGAAACGAACGGGAAAACAAAACAAAACACTCGCTATAGGTAAAGGTGAGAGCTAACAAAAATGAGGAAAGGTGCACTCAGGTTTTTGGTGTCCCAGTGATGAGCCTGGTGTGTAGTTGGTGTGTAGAGCGAGGAGGTGTGGTGGGGTGCAGGCTGGGCTGGGGTGGGTATCCTGATGGAGAGGTAATGTGGACGGCAGTCTCCATGGCAGGTGTCACAGCTTCGGTGTACAGCGGCGTCCACAGCGGGCCGCAACTCTGCCGCAGGAAGCCGTGACACTTGTGGGATCCGGGCGCAGCCCCCAGGTCAGGTACAGCCCGGGCAAGCAGCGGTGGTGACGGAGGCGGCCCGTGTTCAGAGGCTGCTTGACAGGAAGGGAACAGCGGCGTCTGGGTCTGGTGGCTCAGGCTCTCGACGACGGCTGTCCAGGTCTGGTAGCCCAGACGTCTGCGGCTGAGACCCAAGCCTGGAAACTCGGGGAGCCAGCACATCTTGTCGACGTCCGTCGCCGACCGCGTTCTTCCTGTTCTCCCCGGCACGTGCTCTAAGCCTCACTTCCGCTTTTTCTTCTTCGTCCGCGGCCTTGTGTGTCTTCTCTAGCTGCAGTGTGGCGCTGGCGCCTTACAGGGATAAAGGAGGGGAGTGAAAGAAGAAAGAAAGAAAGCGGTACTGTAGTGGAGGCCTCCGGAATAATTTCGACCACCTGGGGATCTTTAACCTATACTGACATCCCACTGCACACGGGCGGCTTTTGCATTTCGCCTCCATCGGAACGCGGCTGCCACGGTCGGATTCGAGCCGAGGAACTCTGGCTCACTAAACGAGCGCCTTAACTACTGAGCGACCGCAGTGGGTTCGTTTGCCTAAGTTGCCTTTCGTGTAGCTGCCAGTGGTGGCGTGCAATGACGGCAAAACGGCATGATTCCACAACTGTTATAGTGTGTTAAAGAAAGCTGTTTTCGTAATTTTGGTATTTTTTTCCATTATCAAGATTACGGCTTGGCTCGAGGACTTGTGTGTTAGTTCATCACTTGCATCGTGACCTGAAGCAATCTGCGTTGAATTGTGCATTGGCTTACACTCCACACTTCACCTCAACTAGCAACAGTACATAACTGAATTGTGTTTTACACATTATGGCCTCCGTTACTGCTGTGCCAGTAGCCCTTAACTACTACTGCTGCTGCAATGCTAATTGTTGGCGAAGTTGGTGCATAATCAGATCCGTAACAAGTATAGGGACCCAGGCCCCAAAAAAATCGGGTGGGGGGCTGACACGGGCAAGAGTTGCTGGCCTTCAGCAACTCTTATCGTTTGTTGCAACTTTTGCAACAGGAGTTCTAGTGAGCAACATCTTATCGCTTTTTATCTATTGATCTGCGAAGTAACGCAGGAAATGACATTTTATCTCTGTTTGGCTATTTAGCTGTCAACTAATGCAAGGCAATGCCGTTAGGTTTTTTACTTGCACTGCACTTTTCATCATGCGTTTGCTGGCTGTTTTTATCCTGGCCAAAGAGAGCACCAGGGCTGCTGAGTTAAAATTATCTGGATGCTCTGGAGAATGAGTGGCTTCCATTATATGGCATGTCTGAAGCAGCAGGTCAAGAGTTCCCTCTGTTGGTCATAGGGGTTGCTGCAGCATCTATGTGTTATAATCAGGGGTTGTGCCGTCTGAAATTTGCCAGCCTCAGAGCGAAGAACTTGGAAGTAATGCCCTGCTACACAAAGTGTCACATAGCATTAACCCTTTCAGGCGCCATTTTTTGTTTCGTTCCAGAACAATTATTTTTTCACGTAAACAGTATATTCAAGACAGGCAGCTTGTTAGTTTTCTAGCTGGAACGCCCAGTCGGTAAGTTTTTATAAGGATATGCAAAATTCCACACAAAGTGTTGGATTGGTTAAAAATAGTAACATCAAAATGCCCTGGTCAGTCATATAAGGGCTTGAGGGATCTTGGAATCACTGTTTTGAATGTGCTGATTATGCTCGACACTGAAAAAAAAAAAATCGTTGGTATTACTGGCGGCAAAATCTGTGCATAAAAAACGGCGGACGACATGCTACCCAGCTCGTTGTTTAGTGAAATATTATTTACTGCGTTTGCTGTGTGGCACAAACAACGAAATTATTTGTGACAAGAAGGATGCTAAATTGAACTGAAACAACGAGATTGCTTATAGGTGCAGCGCAGTCTCAGAAAAAAGCTGTGAGTTCACTGTGTGCACGATTTGTACAATGAGCCTGAGAGGTTTCGGAAGGTGGTGGAAAGGCATGGTATAAATGCTGTGTTCTTCCAGTGCTTTTGAATCTGAAGGGGGAGAGGAAACAAAGGGACCTGCAAAGTTAAGTATGTGTGGTTACCATATTTAGGACTGAAGTTAGTTGTGTTGCAGATTCTGCTGACCTACGGCAAAGAGAGCTTAGGTAAGACAGGCAGGTGTGTAAACATAACACATCCTTTGTGGTAGTCTGAGGCAGGCATGTGACAAAACTGCCCACACATGCAAGCCAAGGTTTAGCTTTGTGGCCATACTTGGTCATATAGTGAACTTCATTAGCCCATTTGTTTGACTATGCACTTCATCATTTTCACATGTCTCATCATTACTTGCCGATGCACCTTAGTAGGCATTAAATGGTGGCATTTTATGCTCTCCCCTTATATTTTCTTTCATTTTACCTTTCCCGCACTGCTCTCCTTCCCCCTTATCCCAAATTCCCTTCCCTATGCAGAGTAGCATGCCAGGGATCTGTAAACGCCGCCGGCTAAATTCTCTGCTTTTTAATTAAAGGGTTTCTCTCTCCCTCTCTCTAGGGAAGAGAAGGATGAGAAATCCACAGGAACATTTAGAAATACAGTTGAGCCCACTTATAACGGCCGCACATATAACGAACTCTTGCTTATTATGAGTGTGGTGATATCGTCGAAATACGCATTAGGGCAATGGCAACTCTTCTCAGATATGAATAACTTTGACCGCACCACTTGGTTATAGTGAATAAGGAGGCACCGTAATCTAAACTCCCCTCTCCAAAAAGAAGTTGAACTGCACTTCCAGCAATTGTAGAGATCAAAGAGCGTCTCTCAGCCCCTGTGACACCTGCCTGTGAAGAACCTGTTGACCCAAAAATGCAAGAAAAAAAATGCAAAAATTGAGCGCAGCTCTGTCGGTGCCCCAGGCTGTGTAGGATCATAGTTTTGCTTTGCTGGGTCGTCAGCATGTGTGGCGACGATGTTAGTTCGGTAATAGCATTAGTTCATGAAGACAGCGATGTGCAATGCAATGTGCACGAGAATGTGTATATTAGTCCGATAGCTGTATTAGTTGAAGACGACTACGTGCAGTGCACAGTGAAAGAGTGTGTTTCAGTTTAACACAAAGCATGGTCAGCTGCGGCGATAGCCTAGCGCTCTCGTGCAGTTGCTAGCGAAGCTGATCTGTTTGTGACACTGTGGATTTGAATCCCAGTCACGGCAATGTGTATCTTAATTTATTTATAGTTTTGCTCGGTTACACCGACAGTGGCGACGCGGCTCAACCCACGAATGGGTGCTTCAGAGCTGCATTCTAAAAGGCGGCACTGAAATTCTAAGCAACCGCTGTCCAAATGCATGCTGCTGGCCTACAAGGTTAATCCTTGCCTGTGTGTTTGCTGGCTGTGGAAAGCATCCCAAGTAGAAACAGAAGTGTGGTGGGTGAGAAATAGGGGCAGTGTTGAAAGCAAAGCTACTGTGCATGGCCATGGATCGACTAGCAGCAACAATGTAAGAAGTTTGAGTGCCTTGCTGGCTATAGTGGCCACGTGGTATGCATTGCCTGCCCTGTTGGCTCCACCTTTTGTGCTGCTGCCATGTGCAGGCAGCGTGAGATTACAGACACTGCAGCTGATGCATTCTGTGCCACAAGTGCTGCGCTGCATTGATCGTTGCATGGGTGCGGAAGTGATAGATTAAGATAGATTAAGATGTCGCAAACACACGTGATCTGATGCACGTAGGTTTGTGGCAACATGTCGTTGATGCATAGCTGGCCAGATATTTCCTCGGACACATTCGTGCGGACAGCATCACAAAGCTGCATGGTCTGACAAAACTGTTGTACGCCAAGTGTGAGCACTCCCAAACTGCTAGGAATTTGATATGGCTGACCTGCTGCCAGTTGCTATGGGCCGCCAAAAAGCTGATTGTTGGTAGCAAGAGTCTCAGCGAGGAGAACATGACTTCCCTGGAGAGCGTGGAAAGTGCTGCGGTCGGGTCTGCTTTTAAGGAGTAGATGCACATAATGCAATTTTTCAAGAAATGAGCACCACTTTTGATGGACTGCATATTTTTGGCTCTAATATGGAGTGTCCACTCACTATGACCATCGGATATAGCAAACAATATGCACATAACCGTTATAAGTGGGCTCGACTGTATTCCACATTAATAATCGTAAAAAGGTAGCAGTGTTGCTCAGTTTGTTTTGTGGTAAAGGAGTGTGCGTTTTTTGGCAATTTGATTCATCCGTTGTGCACACAAAAAAAAATAAAATGCTCCAGGCGATCAGTGTGATTGATGCAGAGGGAATGGCACTAGCATGCGAGCACAGTGACTCGTGGCAGCCTGTGTGTGCTTGCAGTGGGAGTGCAGCATGAGAGGCAAGCAGTTGCCCACGTGATGAAAGGCTGCGGCGATGGCCGGATGGATTAAAGCAGCGGCCAGTGAAGCTGATCTGTTTGCAGTGCTGTGAGTTTGAATCCTGCTCTCGGCTATAGTATGGAAGGTTTTTATTTTTACATTTAAATGGTCACAACACTACATGCCCATATACGACAGACACCAACTTTCATTCACGATAGGGCTTCTGTACTCACGGTCAGGCAGGAAAGGAAAGCGGATGGGGCTTTGTCCCATTGCCATGGGGAGTGGCCTATCTCTCAGCCTTGGGGAACCTGCACCCACTTCATCCCACCCACTCTCAGCCCCAACAAAGGCAACCCACAGTTCATGGACAAAGGCCTGTCTCCTGCCTAGCCTTGGCTGCTTAGTCACAAAAAGCTGTCTGAGAGTATCATGCTAACACAATAAGAAAGAAAACTAAGTTCTTGCCAATGTATATGCCTAAAGGGGAGGTGGTATTACTACACATACAATTGTAACAGTTTTGTATCACAATATTTTTTTTTTTTTGCAGTCTAGCACTTATCTCTGTCAACTACCCCTTCTTTGTGTCTGCATCCTTCCATTTGCTGTTACTTTCTGCAGGATCTGTGTGCAACTATCTTACTGTCTCGCAAACCTGTCTGCACTTGGTGTGTGCAAGTCGTACGCTGAGACGTTGCACAATGGTTGTTCAGGTCTTCAAGCCAAAATCTGTTACATTTCATCTGTCTGAGCTTCTTGTACTGCCAGGGCTTTAGAGGGTTGTCTTCTATGACAGGAACAGCACCAATTGTTGTAGCTGCTTCATGGAGGCCTCAGAAGTGGAATGTTCACTGAGGTGACCTAGCTAGAGAGCATTTGTGTTGTATGCACGAGACACAGGGTTTAATTGCTGGTGCCAGTCTTTCTAATGAGTGCAGGTGCTTGGGCTTCCTAGAATTTGTGCCAGCTGGTCTTTGACTGAGTCATGTGGGATTAAAGCTGTGCTGTGCCCACCTCTGGCCTTGCAGATTTAAGCAAATGGAGCTTAGGGCTGTGCTGGCATGTTTATTTCACTGCATCATGCTGCATTTGCATTGGGCTGCTTGATTGTTTTTTGTGAGATAAGTCCAAGCGTGTGTCTTGTGCAGGCTTTCAGATTGTTCTCGGTAATAGAAGGGCGGAGAGTTGGGAAAGTTAGTAGAAATGTATAGCTGGAGGAAGCGCAAAAGGGAACACATGGACGAAAAAACAGAATTGCAAGGACAGGTGCTGACTTGCAACTGAAGTTTATTTGAGAAAGATGCACATATAAATAGGAACATAAATGGCACAAAAAAAAAACACAAATGTCGCAGTCGTCACATGAGACACCACACATAGAAAACCAAAGCGCTGAAAGATTATCATTGAAACCAAAGTGTTGAGGCTAAAAATTTGAATTCTTTATCAATCTATCCTATGGAAGTTTGACTGATACAGTTAGCACTACTAAACGATAATCTGGCAGTGGTTTGGTTCTCTGCTTGTGATGTGTTATGTGATGATTTGCGTTTGCGTTTTTTGTGCCATTTGTGTTTCTGTATGTATGTGCACCTTTCTCGAATAAACTTCAGTTGCGAGTTAGCCCCTCTCCTTGTAATTCTTTTTCTTCGTCGATGTGTTCCTTTTCACGGTTTTTTCAGCTCTTCAATAGTAGAACAAAATGTGTGTTTGAAACAGTTAGTTCAGCTTCCTCTGTCTGGTCTCGAGCCAGGAGCATAGACATAGGAAGTGTGATTATGGGGATGAGGGAGCATTCTGAAACTTTAACAGTTCCTCCTCTGTGGTCCTTGAGCATAGTGAAATGTGAAAAAAAAAAAAAACGAAATTGAATACATATTGGATGCTTCATTTCTTTCAGTGCAGTCAAGTCATGCGTTTGTGACCTGCTTGTAAGACAGTCATCTGACTGCTTAGGCTGCAGTATGGTTTTCTATATTATGTTAACATTCGTTAAAGAGGAAATAAATTGTTTTTTTTTTTTTTGCAGTTTGGTCACAATCGGTTTTGGTTCAGTGTTGAGTTTTGCTGTCCTTCGAATATGTAGTATTTGTAGCATCGGAGCTCTCAATCTTTTTTTTTTTTTTTCAGTTTCCACTTATTAAGCTTTTGTATTTCTAGCTTCTCCCACTTATAATGCCTTGCACTGAGGCCCTTTGGGGTGCTTTAAAGGGCACATAAGCAAAAGGAATGAATGCACATCTAAAGTGCTGCTGTCTTGCAGAGTAATCTTCATTTTTACTGAAATGGTATTGGTAGCAGGCTGTGTGCACGTTTTAATACCGTTTTTTTTTTTCCTTGGTATTGCTGTGTGCTTTTTCAGGTGAGGGACAATGGAATCAAGTCGTTCCTAGGCCAGCATAGTCAAACCGAGCATGGCCATTGAGATGACCACCACCTTGGAGCAGCTGCCGGCCTGGCCAACCAAATGCCCTGACCGGGATCTGTGTGCACGGCTGCATTCCAGCAATGATTACTGTGCCTACTGTGAATGTGCTTCTGAGGGCGGACAATGGCTTCGTGGGATTGATCCATTTCTGCACCTTTGGTGAGTGCGGGTGTCTGATTTTTGTTGCATGAGAGATTGACTGTGGCATTTTGTGTAAACATTAGAGAAAAAAAATACAGCGCACATGATGGGATAAAGCATGAAGCAGCACCGCAGCAATGGCTTGGTGGTTTTGAGCATCTGCCTCATATGCAGGAGGTGCAGTGTTCAGTCCCCAGGGCCACTGAGTACCTGCCAAGTACTCGGTGGGAAATGCTTTTTCATGACCTTGTGTTTGGCTTCTTGGGTATGAAATGCTTGGGAAATGGGTCGTTGACCCTGCCTTGTGTAGATGACATACATTGTGTCGTGGTACGCTTTGGCCAAGCTGCCCTTGCTCCATTAAAACTAGTCATCAAGAAGTGTCATACGTAGCACTGAACTCGCAGCTGAAGGCTAAGAATAGTGCAGTGCGTAACGACCGCGAATGACACTTAAAAAGATAACAAAATTACAAACTAGAAAAGATGGAAAAGCGGGAAGCCCGCGTGGTCGCAGCGCACAAGTGTCAATGAAGTTAAGTTCCTTTTCGTGAAGTGATAATGGTGGTTGGCAGGCGCAGGCATCACTGGTTTTGGGGTGTCCAGTGTATTCGAGTAGCTGAGCTATTTTTTGGACTCCAATAATTCGTACTTGTGTGATATTTTGGGCTTTGTTGAGGAACCATCATGCACATAATAGGGGTGTGTATATACTGTTTCATACATCAGGTGCACTGCTGTCAAAACTAGGGCTCTTGTTTGTAGCGCCTACATCTGCGATCAAAAAATAGTGCATTCCTTGTGGTGAGCGAAAAATAGTAATTGCTTTGCCTGTAGTCTTATTGCATGATATATTTATCATGAGCTTGATTAATGAGGGGAGACTGCTCTTAAAGGAAAAATTTTTGTTTCTGCACCAAATTTGATCAAATTATGCACCCTTGACGTGCTGAGTCCAAAAATGTCATTGGTTTCATCATAGGCTGATTAGTTCCTGAGATTCTCTTAACACCCTCTCATTAATAAGAACAATTAAGAGAAAAAGCACAGTATAAAATTTGATAAATTGCACTTGGTTAGGTTCTAGAAACAGAAAGGGATGCAATGTTGGAAACAGTTTTTTAATTTTACCATCATAAGTAGTTTTTAAAGACATTGAAACTCGAAGTACAAATAGTGCCCAACTTGCAATCAAAAACTTGAGCAAATTAAAAAATTTCTGAACTTTAATTACAAATTCTGCTCCAAACATTGCCTAGCCTGTACATATGGCTACTTGCTAAAAAAAGAATTATGGTTCTATCTGCCATAGATGCCGAGATATGCTAGTTTGGGATTTGCTACGAGTCCAAAATTTACATTTTGAGAACAACAGCAAAAACAAACAAAGCATTGTTTATGGCAAAGTACTTTAAAATTTATTCACATACTGGCATTAGCAGACACCTAATAGCCTCCTGGGATGTAGTCTGTCTGACCAGAGTGATTAAAATGGCGCTTTTTCAGTGTGCGCTGCGGATTTTCTGCAGATTTGCGTTTCTGCACAGATGCTGTTTTCCTTTGGAGATCTTTTTCCCGCATGCGCTTGCTTGTCTGGGGGCTAGGCGTTAGGCTGAGGTCTTGCGGTATACGTGCAGTGGTTGTTTCGCTCTCTGCATTGAACTTCATCACTGCTTCAGCCACAGCAGCCTGCACTGTGAAGAGAGAGGCATGTCTTTCCTTTCGAGCAAGTGACCATATCATTGAATGCAAGCTCTCATTGTTGTTTTGGGTCTTGCCTCGTTGGCAGCACATTCTAGCAGCCTCCTGTCTGCAAGCCTTTCATATATAGGCAGTAAGGCATTGCAGACATGAAGAAGTAGATTGTACCGATTAGGTGGCATTGCCTTGCCTCTGCCCTCTGCCGCATTCTGCTGGCACCAAGAATCAGGGTCTGTTGGACAGAGGCTGTGGTTTGAAGGGGAGTCGTTGGACATCACGTGATGGTAGGTGATGGTACGGGAAGGTAGGTGATGGTAGGCTTTGTGTGTGGCCTCCACATCACCTATGTGGGATTTGAGCGCCCACAAATAATAAGAGCTCAATTTAGTGATCAAATCTTGCGTGAGCTGTGAGCTTGCCTCTCCCACCAAGAGATTCTCCAGCAACAGCTTTCTGTTTTGTGACCACGTTGTGCAAACCAGTGCCCATGCGTTTTTGCACATGGTTCACACAATCCTCCTTCTGGATTTCAATGTATCCACACACTTCAGCTTCTTCCAAAACGGGGAACGTGCGACTGTCCCTGTCAGACAGCATTGTGGTATAATGGAGGTTGTGTTGCTGCAGGGAACGCTGAAACAAGGTCAGGGCAGCCTCAACCTCCATTTCACCAGCCTTCTTGCAAAGAGTAGTGCATTCCTTGTGGTGATCAAAAAATAGTAATTGTTTTGCCTGTAGTCTTATTGCATGATATATTTGTCATCAGCTTGATTAAATGCACTCTTGCTAATGGCATCCTGTTGCTTTCACGTACCTTGAACCATTTGGCCACAGAGCAAGTGCGGAGTACCACGCCTCCCTTTATTTCTTCACTTTGACTACAACCGTACCTTTCACAGTGTTGCACCTGCTGTGTGAAACTGAGTATAGTTGTCCACACACCTTTGTAAAGCGCTCAAGTGGCGCACTCTGTTTTGCATTTATTAGAATCTCCTCTGTCTGGTAGGCCTGATGCAGCTTTTAAAGACATGAGTTGAACATAATCCATGGGAATGTACATACAGCATATGGACAGGTTTCGTGCCCTAGGTCACTGGTAAAGGACACACGTGTACTCCTCGGTGCACCGTTCGAGCACTTTAGACAGGTGTGTGGACGACTGTACATATTCATGGCCAAGATTTCGAACTCGGTGAAGTCCACAAGTTCGAATTTTTTGGACTGAAGCAGATTACAGCTATACTGTGGAGAGCGTTTTTGTGCTGAAAGTGTTTTTTCAGCCTAATATAGACGCGAGCCGGCATCGCTGTCACAAGCAACCGGTTCATCGCCACCGTGAAAGGCGCCGTCTTGTATTTACAATGGAGTCTTTCAGCAGATGGACTGGCTTGGATAGGCTTGGCTGTTTGTCCATCGTCGTTGCCACTTGAGATAATGGCATGCTTCTCGTTGCCATTGAGGTGGCCTACAAAGAAGAGCGCACGATTGCATTGAAAACGGGACAGCTGCAGCGTCCACCATGGCTTGGAAGCCACTGCCTGCAGTGCGAGACAGAATGAGGGGTGGGTGGGATGTGCATTAGGAGACGCTCGCTTCTTCCCGTGGGTTCCCTAGCTCGGTCTTCGCGACAGTTGTTGCTCCAGGAAACAAACTCCATTCCTGCTTTTCTTTTGTTTCGTTTTTTTAACATGTGCAGACTCCACCCTCATGAGGGCTGAAATCTGCCTTTTTCCTTTTCTTGTACTGCCACCTGGCGCACAGTGCTGGAACCTGACTGGTAGGGTACTGTGCCATGCCAGAAGGAGAGGCCTCTTTCGCATAGCTGAGTCTGGTGTTGTAGCTGCGGAAGGCGTTTAGTTTGCCTTGCTTTCCTTTGTGCTGCTTGCGATGGTGTGTCCTGGTTAGTAATGATGGCTGGGTACGAAGCCCAAGGCAAAGGCGAAGCAGGCATGCAATGAGCCATGCCAACAATACCACACAGCTCTTCATGCATATGTTAGCTGCGGACACTCAATGGATCTTGGAAAACTAATTTATTGAGGTCGCTGTAAGAAAATTTAGAAAAATCTCAGTCCACGCTTTCGATGAAGATCGTGATGCCTCCACTCGGTGTCGATTCCCCTTGCTGTCTGTTCCATCTGTTACGAATCGAAGGAATGTGTATCTTCGGCATGTATTTCGTCACCAACATGCTGACACGACCCTCCCAAATGTTGCGCCTGTCCTCAGGTGCAAGCGTTTCGGGAAGATGACGCCAACTCATCAAGGATAAAGTCATTTTCGACACCGCGTCTTCTACAAGTGTCGTGAAGTTCTCATCGGGGCAAAGGTCCTTCGCACTCAACTGTACAAAGTCACTGTCGTCGGGAGCAGGATCATTAGCCTGATGGCAAAACGAAGCCAATAAAGCCTCTCCCGTGTGTTTTGTTGAGTTTGAAGTCTTCCCCCCGCGAGCTTGATGGTGCGTTGACGGTACTGGTGACTTGCACGAGAGTCACGTCGTTAGTCGGGGGAAAAGTCACATCGACGTTGGCAGCGTGGCGCCAATCCGATTCGAGAATAAGATCGATCGATTCCGGTAGCGGCGTTACGACGACATCTTAGAGGCACACTTTCGTCGCTCCACCTTCAACATGCAGCTTTTCCGCGCGCGTGGGTCTTATGCAGCGGTTCAAGACCTGAATTTCCTCTGAAGGCAATCGGGAGTGCGTGCGAATGTCTGGGCTCAGGGCATCTTCGCTTAATATTGACACGTTGGCTCCACTGTCGATACAGATCTTGAGTGGTCTGTTATTTATGTGGCCGGTAACGATTGGCAACGTGCCGCCGGTAGAGTGCAGAAAGTAATTCGCTTGCCTGATGGGTGGCCCGTCTCTGTTGGCGTCGTTGCTGCTGCCGGATCGTAGTTGCTCCACCCTGATGGTGGCTGCGGTCTTTGGCTTCCTGCACTCGCGGGACAGGTGGCCAGTGTCGCCGCAGTTGAAGCACACCCCTGCTGTGCCGTATCTTTGCTGCAAAGGTCGTGAGTACTCGTGCCATCTGTTGTTCTGAGGAGCGTTGACCGTCTCGTTGACCCGCCTAGCTTGGCCTCGTCTCGTCGAAAGTTCATCCTTGACGTCGCGGGTCTCCAGGGTTATTATGCGGCGTCGCGAGTCAAGTTGAGCCGCGCGGTCGATCAACTCTGTCACCGTGGTGCAGCACTGCGCCGCAAGTGGATTCGCCCAGGTGTCGTTGCCTATACCACTCAGGATGAGGGAGATCCTTTCCTCTGTAGCCAGTGGGTACGGCGCCTTGTCAAGTACTGTGTTCTTTGAGTACATGTACTCCACGATCGGCTCGGAGGCTTCAAGGCGTCGTTTGGCCTGGAGGTCAAGAAAATCTTGCATCGAGAGCTTTCGTTTGAAACGGGAGGCGAGGGCTTCTTTCCACTCGGGCCAGGTGTCGCACCTCATTCCGTAGGAGCTGTTCCAGTCCCTTGCGGCTCCTGTCAGACGTGTCGCTGCGCTGGCCAGCGTTCAACCTGGGAGATCCTGCTGTGCACACTCTGCTGCGGAGTTCCGTCATAAAGCGGTATGGCGGATGACGTGTCGCTCGTTGAGTGGACCTGCACCGGTGCCGTGGCTGCGGGGTTCCTCGTCAACGCAGTGGCTAGCTGCGCCTGCATGGTGGCGATCATTCCCAGGATTGCTGCCATGCCCGGTGTCCTGTCACTGGCGGCGCAAGGCAGCGGTATGTGGGCACTCCCGTTCAGCCCCGAGTCGTAGCGTGCGCGACTGTCACTTGCCGTTGGCGAGCCATCCGTCGTTCCAGCTATCGTTCCGTCAGCAGTAGCTGAAGTCCGGAACTTGTGACGTTTTCCGTCGGCGTCGGGACAACTGGGCCAACATTGCCGTACACTCCGGGTGCGATGGACGTGGTAGCCTGAGTGAGCTGCGCTCGGACGATCTTTACCTCGGCACGGAGCTCCTTGGTTGTAGACAGCGCCTCCAGGTACGCCTGCCTGTCGTCTTCGTTGGCAGCCTGGCTTATCGTTGGCAGGTCCATCTCGTTGGAGGCTCGTTTACGAATGTTGTCTTCGAGGATTCGTGAGATCAGCTCGTCCTTTCCTCCGGAGTACGTTAGTTCACAGCATTTCAGTTCGTCCACAAGCTGTTTCTTCGTAACGGTGCCCAGGAGATTACGGTCTACCGAGGACAGCGGCGAGTAGACGATCGTTGAGTCGGAGTCCGTCAACGGGGTTTGCCGTGCGGCCATTGAGTCTTCAGAGATTGCGTTTGATTGAGATCCTGTCGACTGCGCAATGTTGGCTGACACTCAGTGGATATTGGAAAACTAATTTATTGAGGTCGCTGTAAGAAAATTTAGAAAGATCTCAGTCCACGCTTTCGATGAAGATCGCGCCTGTGCGAACTGAGCTGTTGCTGACGTCTCCACTCGGTGTCGATTCCCCTCGCTGTCTGTTCAGTCTGTCCTTTTTCTCCCTTCGGTCATGTGTCTTCTCCTCTCCCTTCGAAGCGGGGTGGGGGGGAGAGTTGGCGGGGTCTCTATGGCATGTCCAAGTGCGGTGAGCTCTCGTGGAAGTCTGCATTCCTCTGGCTACTAATTCGGAGAAAGTGCGTTTTGTCCGAGGGCCGACGCTGTCACCGCGACGAATCGAAGGAATGTGTTTCTTCGGCATGTATTTCGTCAGCAACATGCTGACACATATGAAGATAGTTTAGTGGACTCCTCTTACACGGAACTTGAAGGGGAGTCAGAAAGTGTTCCATTTATCAGAATTTTCATTTAAGGAGAGATGCGGGTCGAAAAACGCGGTTTTCTTCAAAACTCATCAATTTTTTGTTTTTGCTTGTTTTTTCAAATTTAGACTCGCTGCTTTTATGAAAATAAAAATCAGCGCAAAACCCGGGCGAGAAAACCAACACCACCTAGAAAACTGAAGGCCCCCACTTGGCGGCGTGACGTCACGTAGGTCAGATCGTCCTGGAAGTGGGCTTCACTACGCTCGCTCTCCCCGCGAAGCGGCGCGTTGCCGTGAAAATTAAATTCGCTCGCTCTTGTTACAAGTAGGAACTAACTAATATGCTGCGTCTGCAGTTATGTACGAAGCTTGGCCGGGAAAAATCGCCACAGTTTGTAGCCTCCTGCATTAAGGGGGGAGACGGCTCTTAGAGGCAAAAAATCGCGAAAAAATCGATTTTTCAAAAATGTAATTTTCGTAATCTGCAGCTGTTTCTCTACCACCCTGTGAATTTTCTAATCTCTAGAGCCAATATTTGGGCTGTAAAAGGAGTATAAAACTTCGATCCGAGCTCGCTCTTGGCAAATTTTCGCGCAATAACGGGGCTTTTTCCGAGACATGCTATTATCGTTTCACTGCAGCGATCGCGGCCATCTTGGTCTCGTTTGGAAGAGCTGCTTTTCGTTTTAAATTTCGCGCAGTTCCTGCTCCTTTATGCTTATTGGATGAGGGAGAAAATGCCGCCAAAAAGCAGTCGCAACGCGCAATGCTATTCGCTAGTCGGTGCACGTGACTGAAAGCTGCTATCTGATTGGCTGAAGGGCCTCGTGTCGTCTGCTGGAAGCGTCTGTTGAGCTAGAGATGGGCAAAACGGCTCACTTCAGTGAGCGGCTCAGAACGGCTCCGCTCACTGAAGTGAGCCGGATCATTTGAACGGCTCACCCGCTCACTTGGGTCGCTCAGGAAAGAGCCGGGTCTTTTGAGCAACTCCTCTAAAGAGTGAGTGAGCCTTTCCTTTTCACTCCCTCTCTCCACAAGTGCGGCGCAGCGACCATCACTTTTTTTTTTCTTTTCCTTCCGCATGCTACGGGCTCCTTCTAGCGCGTCTCTATTCTTGATGTCGCGGGCCTCCGCTATCTTATATTTCTGGGACGAGCCAGTGGGTTAGTGGCACCGCCAGTTAGCTGAGAAAAAAAAGAAAGAAAACCTGTCATCCTTCGAGAGCGTCAAGTGGGGCGGGGAAGGAAAAGAGCATCACGCAATAAGGGTAAGGGCTCCCGTAATGACAGGTTTTTCGGAATTTTCGTTATGTGTTTTTCTTTTATCTAAGCCCTGGGCTCGAGGTTGTGTCAGACTTCAGGGCTGTAGGTGGCTACCTTCATTGGTTATCGAAACTTAGGACGGGCCTCGAAATACGGCCGCCCTAACTTCTTTGTTTATAAAACTTACAAAAACGCAAGCAAATGCATTACAAATCACAAGTCGGTATTGCCTACTTTAGCTAGAGGCTCCGTGCAGTGGCTTGTAATTCTGCAAATATACCTAGGCTTTAACACGTGGGTCGATAAGCAAGGTCTTGTAGTGTATGTTCTCTGTGTGAGAATTACCTTTTTTTAGTTAGAGTTAGTTCGGCCGTCTGTGTGAGATCTGCTTCTGTAACTCAGTTTGCCTTCGTACATTTACGTAGATGTATTTCCTCTCTTCATCATCTGCATTCAACAATCGTCCCCATCTTCAAACACTGCCTGGAGAGGCCCTGTTCCTCTCTAAAGAAAAGGAAGAGACCATGCCTGAATTTACTACACGGCTATTTTACGGATGCATATATTGTTTTGTTTTCATGAAAGCCAAATAACTAGCAGGTTACACTGTAACCTCTGCTATAGAGTTTAGTTATTTGGCTTTAAAAAAAACGATATGTGCATTAGTAGAATAACCGTGTTATAGGTATTTTTACTAATACCTTCGAAATGTTGCACCAGCTCACGATGCAAGATCGGTGGGAGTCGTGAGACATCGCTCGAACAACAGCTGTCAACGAACGGCGCCATCCTTTGCCAATGATTTGCCAGAAGACACGTTCTGAGCGAAACAGCGCTCGCAGACAACGGACGACAACAAGGAAGACACAACACCGCAGGACAACACAAAGCGAGGACAAGCTCTGCGAGCGCTCTTTTGCTCGGAATGTATCTCAACCAACTCGCCCAGAAATACGCACTTTGCCAGAAGACCCGGCTCTGATTGAACGGTTCTTCGAACGGCTCACTGAACGAGAAAAGCGCCCCTTCAAACAGCCGCACGGCTCACTGAACGAGAGAGAAGCGGATCTCCAAAAGAGCCGCACGGCTCACTGAACGAGAGAAGCGCCCCTTCAAACAGCCGCACGGCTCACTGAACGAGAGAGAAGCGGATCTCCAAAAGAGCCGCACGGCTCACTGAACGAGAGAAGCGCCCCTTCAAACAGCCGCACGGCTCACTGAACGAGAGAGAAGCGGATCTCCAAAAGAGCCGCACGGCTCACTGAACGAGAGAAGCGCCTCTCCAAAAGAGCCGCACGGCTCACTGCACGAGATGAGCGACTCTCCAAAAGAGCCAAACGGCTCACTGAACGAGAGAATCGGTTCACCAGAAGAGCGGCTCTCCAAAAGAGCCAAACGGCTCACTGAGCCAAAGACCCGGCTCTTCAAAAGATCCGGATCTCTCGTTCAACGAGCGGGCGACCCGTTCACTCAACCAGCTTTCTCGCACTGCTAATAGATGGCGCGCAAATCACACCCAGCAGCTCTGACGGACGGTTCGACACGGCTAACTGAACGACAAACCAGCTTTCTCGCACTGCTAACAGATGGCGCGAAATCGCACCCGGCAGAAAACCCAGCGACACAGCTCTGACGGAACAGACAGTTTGCCGTTCGGCACGGATCACTACGCTGGACTACGGTCCTATGGATCAGTGAGCCGGATCTCCAAAAGAACCGCCGCTCAGTTTTACTAAGCCACGACTCACCCGCTCTTTTAAAAGAGCGGCTCAGAAGATCCGGCTCACTCCTGAGCGACCCATCTCTATAGGTCTCTTCGATTTGGCTGCACTTGCTGCACTAGTTTTGCAGTAGTTCCGCCACCGTGCAACGAGCGCGCAAGACCGGTTCCAGCAGTTCACAACACTAGCGCCGCAGTGTCGCTGTCAAAACGAATAGGCAAGTTCACAGGCCTTGTCGTCTGCAGCGCGTCGCTTCGCCGGCTCCCTAGGCGGATTCTTTGTGCCAGGTGCTCCATTGATTCGTGCTGATTTTTTTCGTTTTCTTGTGTGGTGCATCGGACTTTTCGTGCGTGTGTCTATAAACGTGATCGAGATGGCTGCCTGCTTGCAAGCGGCTATGGAGCTGTTAGAGTCCGACAGCGACGAAGAATTCGACGAGATGTGCATTTTAGTTGCATGTGGTGTCGTCAGAAACGATCGCCATCGTATCCCTGGCTACTGTGAAACTGTAGTGGGCACGTACTTCGAAGGGGAGTTCAAGAGACTCTTCCGGCTGTCTAGAAGGACTTTCGATGAGCTGAGCGCTCGCTTCATGGCATCCGCCTTCTTCCCCGATGCTGTACAAGGAAGGCGGCAGATTTCGGCTGAAAAAACATGCCTGATAGCTTTAGTCTACATAGGCTCCCAGTGCTCAATGTACTCTATTGCCGATAAATTTGACGTGACGGAGTCGTCAGTGCACGTCTGTGTCAACCGAGTCGTCAAGTTTTTACACGCCATCAGGGACGAAGTAATCTGCTGGCCTGGCAGCGCGGAGACTGTCCGCGTGAAAGCTGGATTCCTCGCAAGAGTGGTGGCAGGGGGCCCCGGAACACTATAGGGTGCATCGATGGATGTCATGTGAAGATCCTTAGGCCGGATCAATCTGCACATTCTTACTACAACCGGAAGAAGTTTCCGTTCATCATACTGCAGGGGATCTGCGACGATAAAAACAGATTCACGCACGTGTTCGTCGGTTTTCCGGGATCAACACACGATGCGCGTGTGCTGAGAGAAAGCTCTTTCTTTCAGAACACATCCGCAATGTGCGACGGTGGGTATCTTCTTGGGGACTGCGCTTACCCGCTAATGCCGTGGCTCATGACCCCCTTCAGAGACAACCAGAACAGTTTTCCTTCGTGGAAAAGAAACTTCAATGGAAGGCATAGCCAACAAAGGGTGACCGTTGAAAACACTTTTGGGCTGTTGAAGCAGCGCTTTCGAAGGTTGTACTTCATTGACGCCAAAACTGTAGTACAGTGCTGCTTCCTTGTGATGGCTGCCTGCGTTTTACACAATTTTTGTAATGAAGAAAGGGATTTTTTGGAAGAGTTGGAGACTTTGCCACCTTACGACGATGCAGGAAACCGAGAGCCAACAGGACATATTGACCCTAATTTGTTAGGCTACAGTGAGGCTCTGAGGGAATACATTGCAAAGCAGCAATGCTAAGGCAGCCTTGTTTTCATGAAGATTGTGTCATGCTACTGCCATGCTGTCTGTGTAGTGCTTGCATGAATTCTAGTGCTGTTCAAGTTAAAGTGAATAAATGTGGAAACATATTTTGAACGTTTCCTTTTCATTTAGGATACGTAGCACACAGGTCACGAAACACCAAAGTGCGGGGGTTTACTGCTTGTTTAATCGCATGGCTTCGATTAGCATGTCAAACTTGGCCATGCGCTCCTCGTGGCGCTTCGCTCTCGCTGCATCACACTTCAGCAGCGTTTCGGCAAGGACACTGTTTGAAGATGTCCTCTGCCTCTTCCTGCGGGGCATGCTGGCCGGCACCTCCTCCATGTCTCTGGAGGAGTTCATGTCCTCTGCAGCCACACTTTGCACACAAGAATACAAACATTACATCACTTTCTGTGGTTTGCACCAAGTACATCACTAGGAAACCAGCTGCACAAGAATGGACACATATGACATGCTTCTTTTGCTTAGGAAAATAATAAGCATTGCTTACAATGTAAATGTTATTTGAGCTTGCAGTCAGTGCTTAGTCTTGTCATGTGTGTTCCTTCTCATGTACCAGATTTAATCTGCCATTCCAGTTGTAAGCCTACCTAAAAAGACATGCATATAATGTAATTATTATACTTACTCTGAGTTTCCTGCAGAGACTCCAGTCTCGAGGAGTGCTGGTGGCTGTATATGGTGCTCTTTTTCCAGCACCTTGGACAGCTCCCTACATGGCGCAAGTTCTATTAGAACTATTCAGCAAGTCAGCTAGACATTTAATGGACTGGGTACTCACTCCTCGTACTCGCATGGCACACGGTGGTGCCCCGATGTGTTATTTTTTGTTCTTGCTCGCTTGTAGCTGCGCTCCAACGACTTCCACTTGTTTTCCACTTGGACAGCCGAAAGAGTGCCTCCAAACTCATGGTTGAGGAGGTTCGCCAACCTTGTCCAGAACATTTTTTTTGTCCTAAAGAAATCAAGCCAGAACTGAAACACGTACTGCAGCAACTATCAAACTCAACGGCAAAAACAGGGGTCACATTTCCAAAAGCATGCTGGGATGAAATATGAAATGCACTTTGGTTTGTATTACAATGATTGCCAATACATTCAATACATTGCCAATACATTCAATACATTCAATAAAAGCTGCCAAGGCAGCTTTGAGTCTTGGAGGGGGTCGAATATGGCAGGCCCACTTCACATTGGGTAGTGCCGTGCAATGGCCTCCACGAGTCGCAAGAAGGTGTCGCTGCAGCGCTGCCTTCCGTTGAGTGACTGCCACCACACCCACCCGAGGTAAGACTCGGTGAGTTCTGGGGTGAGCTTGTACGCACTCCTTATGAGCTGGGTCTTCATCTTCTGCCAGCAACCCTCAATGTGCTGCGTGTGGGTGCCGGTTGCGGGGTCCACAAAGTTCGTGGAGTGGTTCACGGTCTTGTGTGACAGGCCCATGGAGACGCCGTTCCCGTCAACCAGTCCTGGCACGCAGCGGTAAGCGGCCCACTCGTCGCTGCTGATGGTGGTCCCTGGGAGAACGTTGGCAGCGATGATGGTGCCCAGGGTTTCCGCGTCTCTTCGTTGTACACTGAAGAGGCGCAGCTCTTTCGTGGCCACAGAAACCATACCAAAAATCCACGGCCCCCGGTCGACAACGCCGCCGTAGTTATTTTGGCGGTGAGGCGGCACGTTGTCGCCGGCCAAAAGCCGGCCGCGGTTGTATTTGCGCCTACCCCTCATCAGGCACTCGTCAACCTGAATCTCTTCTCCAGGACCACCCATCGGAGGAGCTCGCTGGAGCTCCTTGCAGCACACCTCCCGGACGTAATTGCTCCAGTCTGTGCAAGCTTCCTTGCTTATTTCTCCACCTTGCATCTCCCTGGCGACACACATGGACAACCCTTTCGCCATGCAGTACGTCAAGTACAGCACATGGGCTCTTGGCAGCTTGACATTCGGGCGGCCCAGGCGATCCTTGTTGGCAAAAAAGCTTGCCGACTCCCCTCCACTTGCTTGAAGAGCAGCGCTCCCGTGCAAGGCAGCAGTGCCGTGGAGTTGAGAGAGCTGCTTGCGACACCGGTTGCAGCGAAACTGGGCCCGCTTCCCTTTCGTTGAAGCACGATAGTACGTGACTACCTCGCCGTCACATTTCGGCTGTTTGTCATTGAACTTCAGCTATTAACACAAGCACTCACCGACGAGACTGACATATCAAATCGGTCAGCCAGCGAATACATGCCATTCTGGTGCCCCAGGTAGCCTAGAGCGATAAGACTAGTCTTTTCGGCACTCACTTGCGGACGACCTCCGGTAGGGTGTGGAAAAAACTGCGACGCTTCGAAAGAACTTACAACAGTTTCAAAGGTGCTACGAGACAGGCGAAACAAACGCCTGAACTCAAAGTCATAATATCGCCCTACGACTTCTTCGCAGTAACGAGGCATGCGGTTCCTCTTCAGCCTCGCCAGCTTTGTCACTGCCACTGCAATAAGTTCCTCAAGTTCTTCTTCGTCACTGCTGTCGGAGTCTACAAGCTCCATAGCTGTTTGTATAACCGTTGACAGCAGGCCGCGGTCCATTTTCTTTTCCTTCGTAGCTCGGAGAACACAGCGCAAACAATAACACACGAGACAAGCGCACGCGTCGCAAACGATGCAGAAGGCTTGCACGACTTCTGCACTTTAGCATTCGTTTCTATTTGGCGCTAGTGTCGCGCTACGCCTGCACGTCTGAACTGGCACTGCATGAGTGTAGCACTTGCACGGCACTTGCTGTGCACTGCACGAACTAGTGTAGATCGTGCAGGCTAAATCGAACGGACCTGTTTGTTGAGCCCAAGCGGTAGCCATTTTGTCAAGGTGTGTTCGCTGGTGCATCTCGCGACGATGTCAACGCCGGCGCCAAAGTTCAGCACTACGCACAGATATGGAAAAAAGAGGAAAAAATCGCTCATTTACAACCTCAAGAAGAGCGCCACGGTCACCTCGAGCACCGCGGACACCACAGGCACCGTGGGTACGCCTCCGCCAGCGGATCGGGAGGTGCCGACCGAGCTAGGCCTAACGGCGCCGCCGGTCGCGGAAGCCTCATCGGGCAGCGGCCGTGTTCGTCGCGATACCCGAATGCTGCAACCTTCCGAGATAGAAGAAAGGGACAAAAAAGCCCAGGAGAAACTTCAGGAGATGGCATCAGCGGCAGCAACAGAGATGATGGCAATTACTTTAAATCCTGTATCTTCAAGCTTGACGACTAGCATTCGCAGAAAATCATGCAAGCATTTTGCATCAATTGTAGCCTCTGGCAAAATATGCACAACATCTTTGTTATTTGAAAGCAGACTCTGAGTCATAAAGACATGCGCTGTTTTTGCCGGGCTTGCAGTGTTGACTGCTGCACCTACTACTGACCCAGCTTTAAAATCAAAGTAAGACTCAATGTGCATTTCGTCCATCATTAAAGTTACTATCTTTTCATGCTCTTTCAATGTGGTAGCAACCTTCTTAGCATATGACAGGAAACAGGAGCCTTGCTGTTCTATGGCTGGGCTAACTTGTTGAGCAGAGCAGAGACGTCTTATTGTCTCTGGATGAGGCAACTTTACCTTCATTGAACTTCTGAGGAATTTTTACGCATGCGGTGAAATGGTGTAAAGGAGGCTTGCAAATACCAGGTCTGACGAGTAGCGTGCAGCGTTGTTGAGGATTAGGTCTACTTGGGATTTTATAAACTTCACGACTTCGAGGTGCCATCCGTGTAGCTGGGGCTGATCATTGCATATTAGCTCCTCCAACAGCTCCACCACAGTTGCAAGCAGATGGCGAGCCCGCTGGTCATTGTTGGGAGAATGAGCAGTGCGCAGAGACTCAACACGTTGAAGGATATCACTTAGTTGTCTAAAGTCCTGCAACTCTGCAGGCACACTGACACCATGAAGTTCCACAATGCGGGTTTCCCCATAATACACTTCCACACACATGTTGTCACAAACTACCACCGACGAACGTACAGAGGCGCCCTGGTCAGTCAAATCCAGGAATAGAACCTTGGACTCCATTTTGATCACAGACCAAAACAGCAAAGTGTTAAAGCTTGGCAGAGCATGAAGAAATTCAGAAAAGCTTGTAACTTTGTTCTGCTGGTCTTGTTTTTGCTTTTCTTCCAGAGATTTTTCCATGGCAATGCGGAGTGATTCGTCCTCAACACGTTTTCGTTTATCCTCCGGAGCCTCCCGAGTGCTCGCATGTTGCCGCGAAAGGTACTGGGGGCAATTAGGGAACACACTTGGTACCGCATCCGGCTTCAGCCCGAAGACTCTCAGCGGCACTTCAATAATGTTCCCCGTCTTCACATCTGTGTACTTAGATGTTTTGACGTAATCGCTTGCCGCAAAATGCTTCTCGCAAAGCTGAAATGACAAAAAAAAAATTCTGTACAAATACGTTTCATACCGCCAGAAACATAAATGGCTCAGTTCGGCTTTCGATACTACAAAAAGAATGAGCACGTTTCAGGCTCCGACAACGCAAGCAAGCCGATTCGGCTGTTGCTGGATACGTTCAGCCGGAAAAACGCACATTGCTTTAATAAAAAGCCCCTGAATCGACTCATAAGCCATATCATATACTACTGTGTGATAGCTTACCACTGTGTTCTTCGTAGGAGTAAAATCCTTCCGGGGAACCGCTCTTGTCCATGCCGCTTGCCGCACAGGGTCATTCGGAAACACGTGCACACGCACACACGGCTCTCCAGCATAGTTGGACTTGCAGTTGGGAGCGCAACAGCAGCCCGGCATTCTTGCAGTTTGTTCACGAGCACAAAAAGAGTACAAAATAGAAAATATGCATCTTGCCGACGTAAAAACGACGCACGCTCACATGTCTGATATACAGCAGCATCCGATGCAAACGACTGCAAGGAGCTCCGATCACTGTGGCCAGCACAAGGGAACAAAATCCGACAGAGACGCATGAAAATGTGGCTGCCTGACCACGCCTAACGATGTTGTGTGCCATTCTTTCAGAATATAGCTGTCTATTGAACACCGAATAGCTCAATGCTGCGGCTTGTGGTAATATTTGGGCCCTAATTATACCAAAAAAAAAAAAAAATGAGTTGTTTGGGTTGTAGCGAAAGTCTACGCTGAAGCCAATGCGAGCTATCCATAGCTGTTCTTGTCCGGCTTGTCCATGCTGCCCCCTCGCGCCCTACCCTCGCGCGCCGAGTCTCGGCTAGGTTGTTGTCGTCAGTCCGAACGATGATCCGAGCTTGGTGACTTAGGCGCTTGAGCGAGGAGGCGGCGCGGGGGCCTTCAGTCTTCTAGGTGATGTTGGCAAAACGGTGAAAACTGCATGTAAAGGGCACATGGTGGCTGTTAAAAGTCCAAAAGTGTGCTTTCTTTGACTGTCCCACGATTTACGCAGCGAAGCCGCTCGCCATTGCGAAACATGCGAGGAGCTCAGTCAAGCCGCATTTTCGCAACGACCAAGGTTGCCTGGGCTTCAGCAGCGGAAGAAATAATAAAAAACGCATGTCTTTGCGGAGTTTCCCAGTGCTGCGACTGGCTTTTAAATCACGTGGTACAGATCGGGGATTGCCATTGGCCGCAGCGTGCATGTGTGTGGTGAAGCCTGCTTGCTGGGTCCATGCTTCACCGAAGTATGCATCTGAGCGGCGATCCTTCGGCATTTTTATCTGCGCTATGGCATGGCCTCCTGCATTTCTCTGTGCCTGCCGGATCAAGGAGCGAACAAAGGGGACGTCCCGGCACTGCAGTTGTGCGGCTCTGCCACTCATCGGGGTGGGGGCGTCACTCACGTCGAGGTGCTGCACATGCAGTTTCAACGCCGAATTGGTGGTCGCGCGCCGCTCGTGAGGCAGGTTGCGCATTTTTCTGTGGATTTTCTTTGCAATTTATCAGCGTCCGCGAATAATTCATGTTTCAAACTGGCTGCTGCTTGTCAGGAACATGTGCTGAAGGGTGCATGCATGAATGTTCACAGGAATAGCACATGCTTAAGCAATCTACTTGCACTTCCCACATATAAAAATCATCATTTTAGGTACCTAAGCACTGCGTGCACGTCAGACAGAAAAACCAAACTTCTTTTTACGTCTTAGCAAAACAAGAAAAAACATTTATTCCCAGCATGGAAAGGAAACACTGTGAAGCATCAGTACACAACTCGACATATTTTCTTGGCACTGGCTTTGGAAGAAAGTTTTGTAGATGTCACTCTTGTCAGTGGCAGCAAAGGCATAGTTCACGAGTAGCGGCTTTATAAATCTTGAGCACACCAACTTAGCTACATAATGGTGGTGCTGGGTTTTGGGGCAGTGAAGAAGGCCAAACTTTGAAACAGCTGGTACAGCTGCATCTAAGAGCGTTTGCAGAGGTTTGTGAAGTGTTGGGCATTTTTGAAGTGCTGTCTGTACAAATATCCATAGGGTCTCTAGGACATGAAGCAGATTGTCTGAGGGGTATAACAATCCACCTCTGTCCTAGTGAAAAGTAAACATCTGAAGTGGCTGTTTAGACAAAGGCTTGGTGGCGATTACACTGCAGCTGTCACATTTCATACGCTCTTTAACAGCACGGGCAATATATCCACCAACATAAACCGTTGCTGACACCTGCAATGTTGCAAACTTTGCCACATTTAACTGCCTGAGATCTTCCAGTACATTTACAGCTTGCTTTGGAAGCTCAGCTAAGCTCTTCGACACCTGTGGAGTTTCAAGTAAAACCCTTTGAATGGTCCAGGCTCTTCAGTGCAATGAAAGTTACTGTCCTGCGACACAGCTGCGATGCCCATCTTCAAAACTTTTTCTAGCCCCGAGATCGCAGAATGGACATCCATCTGGTCATTGCAACCCACCGACCGCCTCAGTGTCCCGAACAGTGATTCGATGGTGTGACTGCTAAACTTCTTTAACACAAAACCGAACTTTTCTCTTGTGAGAAGGAAGCAGACACAATGAACAGTGGAGTATGTCGTGAGCAGCAGCGCTTCATATGTTTCAGTCGTAAGGAATCCACGAGGAGATGATGTATTTCTCTGCAATTCCTCCATGTACAAGGGAAACGTAACTTCTAGCCACTCAAGGTGATCATCATCTGGGATGTCGTAGTGCCTGACATCCAAAAAGCATTGCTGGACAGGTTGCATGGTGTTACTTGTGTCATGCAAAATGAATCATCGATATACCGTATTTACCCGAATGTAACGCGACCCCAATTGTAACGCGAGGGTCGACTTTGCGAGGGCGAAACCGCGAAAAAAAAAGAACACGATTGTAATGCGAGGGTCAACTTTGCGAACACGCACGATCAAAGACGCAAAAACGCGAATTTAACACGAGGAACCGAAACTATAGAACACGAATGTAACGCAGGAAACAAACTATAGGAAAAGTCGAGAGCAGCTTTATTGAAGTACCTGCAAACTATGCCTTATCTTCATCCTCGCCACTGATGTCGCCGTCGCTGTCATCAGAGCTGGACTCCTCTTTGTGACTAGTTGTTTCCCACAACAAATCGTCCTCACTTCCGTCGAGGGCATTTGAAATAGAACATTTCTTGAATGCGCGGTGGACTGTTTCATGAGGTAGCCCGTACCAAGCAGCTGAAACCCACTGGGCAACAGTAGATGCACTCTGGCGTTTGTCTCCCTGCAGGTGTTGAGGTAGATCCACATTCAATCCAGTCCCAATACAGCTGCCGCAGGCGATCCTTGAACGGCTTGTTCAATCAAACATCCAAGGGCTGAAGAATGGACGTCATTCCACCCGGTATAACAACCAAATGCGTTCGGTCACGCTGCAGCTTTTCTTTCACGCCGGGTGTGAGGTGACCTCGAAAAGAATCCAGCACCAATATTGATTCTGGATGCAGCAATGCACCTGGCCTTCTGTCCCAAATGCTGGAAATCCAATCTATGACGAGTCCCAAGTCCATCCAGCCTTTTTCGTGGCAGCGCACAAGAACATTGTTCGGAAATTTTTCTTTCGGGATAGTCTTCCGGCGAAAAATTATGAAGGGAGGGAGCTTGCGACCATTAGCCAAACATACAAGCATTACTGTTATCCGATTCTTTTCGTTTCCAGTGCTTCTAATCTGAACTTCGTGTTCACTAGACTTGTGCACTGTCCTAACCATTGGCATATCAAGGTACACGGGGGTTTGGTCCGCATTCCCGATGTGTCCAAGTGGAATGTTCGTAGAGCGGCGGAGACCAATGACATACCGCTGAAACGCGAGAAGTTTCGACTCGAAGTCCTCGGGTAGTTTCTGACAAATCGAGGTAGTGCATCGAAGGGAAAAACCGGCCCTTCGCATGAACTTCTGTATCCAGCTGCGCGATGCCTTGAATTGGTTTGGCGCCAAACCCGCGTCTCGCGCAAGTTCACGTGCTTTGCACTGAAGCATCTCAATGCTCACACCAAGAAGCCGGGAGCGTTGTTCACCAACAAAGTCCGCAAGACGACGCTCCAAATCCGGGAAGCGGCCTTTCTTGGGCCCACGGAAACCTTTTCTTTGACTGTTGCAATTGAACAACTCCTGGCGATGCTTCCTCCATCCCCGCATCGTCGATTCGTTGATGTCCAGGCTCCTTGCGGCCGCTGAGTTACCGACCTTTTCGGCGAGTAGAATAGCGTTGCGCTTGAAACCAGCGGTATACTGAGCGCAAGAGCACGCCATTTTGGATGTAGGCACAATAAGCAGGCAGGAACACACCAACGTGTCGAAGCACAGACCAGGCGGCTATGCACTGCCCGAGGAGTCGGTGGCGTAGGTCACGTGGTACTATCGTGGAAACAAGTGCCCAGGACGCGCCGCCAGTGGCCCAAACGGACCGCTACGTCACCAGAATAAAAAAAGGCGCGTCCTTTTCGCATGCCGGTCATTCGACACTCACGAGCGCGTTTGGTCCTTTCAAGGTGACTCGTTGCTGGCGCCCTCTCGTTGGTGTCGTCTGCTCTGCCTTTTTCGCGTTTGCACCGCATTCACGGCTCGTCCTGGCCGTGGTTCGCGTATTGGTTGACCGCTGAATTTGGAGCGCGCGACTTTGAAGGAGCAGGTCAATCGACACACACGTAAATGCGGCACATTAAGCGAGCTTAATAATGAGTGTTTGGTGCCTTTCTTAGCATTTTTATACCTAGTATTCGAATGTAACGCGGTGGGTGACTTTTCACTTCTGTTTATGGTAAAAAAACTCGCGTTACATTCGGGTAAATACGGTACATTTCTCGTGAAGATTATTGTCGATCCTGCAGCAGCTAAAGCAGGATGGCAGCTATGGCCTGCTTGCTTCACGAGAACTTCGAGTGCTGAAGTAACATCTGAAGAGAATACTTCCACTGCCCTCTTAACGTTCATCTTCTCAATATTGTTTGGATAGACATGTTTCCTGCTCAAAGTCCTTACTGGCTTGACCATCCATGCTTTCTGCATTTCATACAGTTTCTTTAGGTGGGATGAAGACACCTCACCAGCTTTGCCGAGGTCTCGTGACAGAAACTGGGACCGCACATTTTTCATTATGTGACAGTAGTCAAAGCTTAAGAAAAGTTCTTGGTCGGGATTGCATGGGTGCTGAATTCTGTAGGTCAAAAACCCACCGCGGAGCTCTTTCATAGCACTTACGTTGACTTTATGAGTATCTGTCACCAAGCATACTATACGGAACCCTATTTCTTCTACAGTGGAACCTCGTTAATTCGAAGTCGGTCAGACCGCAAAAAATCATCGAATTAACCGGGTTTTTGAATTATCAAAAACGGACGAAAAGCGAGAAATAAACGTACGAAACGTGGCTGTATCAACACTGCACCTTAATTTCCCCTGAAACACGGTCACTTGAAGTAGTCATCGATGTGTGACTGCTTGGTGCGGTAGTTAGCCGCACCGTAAGCTGCGTCCTCTAGTCTGCTTACAGTGTGCAGCAATTCGCTGTTACCACCACTACACTCCACAAAACTGCGCACAACGTTCAGCGAGTCAACGATTGCAGCTAAAGCTGGTGCTTGGGCTGGCTCAACATCGCCTTCACCTTCGTTGGAAGGCCCGTTGTCACATATTCTCCTTCCAAGTCGGCATAAGACGTTTGGACATCAAGTTCCTCGCTCAAATAGTCTGCAAAGGTCAATTTGTTGTCCCTGCCGCAGTTTTCTTCGTCGATGTCGGTCATGTGCGCATACAATGACTCTCCATCATCCAGTGTACAGCTGCCATCAGATGCATCCTCTGAACTGTCATCTTGTTGCTTGGAAAAACCGGCAACGCCTGATCATTTCTCCTTCCACCTGCTTCCAGGCACACACTATTAGGCAAATGGCACCCAGTAGGTCCACAGAATATTGTTTGCCTTTGTCATAGCACAATGAGTTCGGCTCGCCCGTGGTTTGGTTCTAGTAAAATTAAGGACGACTCCGGCTTGCTGGCACCACCCGCACCCGAGGACCACTGGTCAAATAGGGCTGTCTGTGACAACAAACTCGGTGGAGATGGTATATCCGAGTGCTGTCAGGTTGACGACGACACGTCCGACTTGCTCCACAGGGGTGCCGTTAAAAGCTAAGAGCCGGGTTTTGGCGGCTGGCAGAAGCAGGTGGGGCGCGTTAGCAACAAACGATTTGTGCAGTACATTGACAGCCGCTCCAGTGTCAACCAAGGCCTTTACGTGCCGGTCAAGCAGGGCGACGTCGACGAGCACGTAAGGAGCATCAGTGGTAATCGGAGCCGACGAAAGGAGGGGACGCGGAGAACGAAGGAGTGTGGGAACGGTGGAACGGTGCCCCCGGAGTTCCGCCAAATCGTTTCCCGACGTTGGAGGGCCGGCACAGTCCCTCGCGTAGTGTCCCCGCAGGCCGCAGCGGAAGCAGGTCATGCGGACGTCGTTACGCAGGCGTCGGATAGAGGCCGCAGTTGGGGCTGCGGACCGAGGAGCCTGCACCCGGACGCTGCGCTCGGCAGACGGTGGCAACCCCCGCGTGGCCAGCAAAGTCAATTCCGCCTCGATGGCGAGCGCCATGGCGGCGCGGACGGAATCAGGACGGCCAGAGCGGACCAAGCGCTGCACCTCGGGGAGTCGGATGGCGTCGACAAACGCCTCGGTGCCGACCAGGGCCACGGCGTTCTGAGGCGCTCCCGGCAGCGACTGCAGAGCCAGGCGCTCAATGGCGGCGGCGAGGTCCTGGTACGTCTCCCCGGGCTCTTGACGGCGGGCTCGCAGGCGGTGGTACTGCACACGGGGTTGACCTGAGGCACCATAGTGGTCTGCGAGGAGGCCCTCCAGAACAGTGTAAGAGCCCAGCTGGTCGGGCGGCACGTTCTGCAGCAGCTCGGTGGCGCGGCCCCTCAGTTTTGCAACGAGCATCCATGCCTTCATTTGCTCGTCCCAGCCTCTCGCCGCCGCAATATTGTCCAGCTGGATGCGGTAAGCATCCCACGAGATGGTGCCGTCAAATGTGGGCAATTCCACAACGTCCTACGAACACTGCGGCGAGGACGCACCCGCGCCGAGCACGCCATTGGCGGCCACGACCGCAGGCCCAGCGACGGCAGAGCCGTAAACAGCGGCGGCGGGGACGCCCAAAGGCACCTGACCTGTGCTCGGCTCGGCTGGCACCAGGCGACGGAGTTCGCGCCGGAGAGCTTCCATCTCCCCAGCCTGGGCAGTCAGACGGGCCTCCCATGCGTCCATCCGTTGGGTGACTGTATCCAGGAGGCGCTCAACACCGGCGTCCGGCTGCTGCGAAGAGCCGAGCCTCTCCGAGCGCCTAGGTCTAGCGGCGCCGGCCGCCGCGTCGTCGGCGCTATCGGCTGGTGGTGGACTCCTGTCGTCTGGCACGTCGGGTGCTTGATTCTGGGAGCGGGTGAGCGGCATGATCCCACCGCTGCCACCAAAATGTTACGGTGTGGGATGCCACGGGGTGGCCACGGGCCCGCCCAGAGAAATATAGCAGCAGTACAGAGGAGAGCCGGCGAAGCACGACCGGCGGCGGCCAAGCTTTCTCGTTCTATCTCCCTCGTGCTAGAGCCTCGCGCTCGCTCTCCGCCTCTTCTTTTATTCCCGTATCAATATGTGCCAACACCGTGTTGACAACACTTGAGATCGCAGATGAGTGGCGGTTAAAAAGTACCTCTAGATCGAAGAGGCGGTTGGGGTACGCCAGCCGCCACAGTGTCATGCACAGCGCTTGATGGCCGTGCACAGTGACACGCTGTGCACTTACAACATCGCTGGGTATCTTGAGGCAATCAGCCAGATAACCAAAATCGGCCTTCTTAAAGCGGAAGTGCCGCTCAAAATCTGAGTCCTCCATGCGTTCAATGTTCAAGAGGCCATGCGCTGCCAGATCTCGGCGTGGCTCCGGCTCAAGGAGGGATACGTATAAATACATGTCTTCGATTTCCCTCCATGAGAGAGTCCCAAGCAAGAGGGGGTCAGTCAAAACATTGTAACGCGCCATAACGTGCAGTCGTACGGCTAAATCGGCACTCTCAACCACCTACCACGAAAAAACGAAAACTACAAAAGTCGGATAAGCCTACGGGATTGACTAGGTGCTGGTTGCTGGCTACGGCTTCAGCTGGCTGGCTTCACGAGCGCATTTGAAAAGCCGTTGAGCCTATCACGTAGTATGTACTTAATGAGTCGAGATAAATATTATTGCTATCTACGCAGGATCTCACTTCATATAAATTCTTGCAATACGCACGTATTTACGCTTGCGATTGTCATCACAACATAAGCTATCATCATCACTCTTTTTACGCTACGGTAACTTGATACCGGAGCGACACTACGCTAAAACGTATTCCGTGTTTTGCAACGCTAACCAGAAAGTTCGGCATCCGGTAACACGGTAAACGGTAACGTAAACACGGTAACGATATGCTATAACTCTTTTATCAAGGCGTCTTCAACGTCCGGATACGTAGGAGAACGAATCCTTGTCTGCTTCGTTGAATGCGTCTTCCCGTAGGCTTCAAGGATCTTTGTCTTATTCTTCAATATCGTCGAAAGGGTCGATAAAGGCACCTTGTGCTTTTTTGCCAGCTGTGCTTTGGAGCTCGTCCATTTTTCAGCCTCCTCAATTAGGCACACTTTCTGGCAGAGAGTCAGAGTTCTGTACTTCGGCATTTTCGTAACACCAACACTGCGCACGTAGTCAAGAATAACTAGCAGAGCACGGAACACGTCTGTTCGTGGCACCGAACAATCAAAACGCTACGAGCAGTGCCTGCCACAAGCTAGACAAAGAAACAACTGAAACGGAACCAGAAAAAGTTTGACCTAGTGGCACCTGGTTGTTGCTTTGTCAACTAAAGCTAGCCTCCAAAACCGGTGGTTGCACTGTGCAGGTGGCTGTGGCACAAAAAAGCACCGTAAACAGGAAGTTTAATTAAAGTGCTGCCTAGCTGCCACCCCGGCAACTATACTGGCCTCAGAGACTGGCAACTCTACTTTTTTTGCGGATCATGGAGACCATGGTTTCAACTGGCATATTATCCGGATAGGGGCACGCTGGCTGTTCAAATTATCCGGCAAAGTTTGCATGCAAACTGTTGGGACCGCCAAAAACCTTCGAATTACACGGGATGTCGAATAAACCGAGTTCGAATTAACGAGGTTTTACTGTACTTCTTTCATTACATAGAGAAGCAACTTTGATAGCTGACAGCCACTTAGCCCTTTCGTAAAGAAGTATGAAACAAGAATCGTATAAGCAGTGCTGAGCCCATTTATGATAAAGCATAGCAAGAAGTTTGCCAAAACAAGCTCACTGTCAGGTGCATTTGCTATGCCCATGTCGACTTGACCAACAAAGCAATCTCGCTGCTAATTATACTGAAGCTTGGGCTTTGTCCGCATCTCATCTACTATTAGCGAGCAGGTTCTAGATTGTGGTGCATCAAGCTTTTCTAATTCAGCCTTCAGTCTTGCTTGCACTAGGTGGTTGACACCTGTCTCACCCGAGCTGCTCCTAAGGTAGTTCAGAAGGGTGCTTCTGCTAGGCAGCTTGAGTAGCATCTCCCTCCTTGTGTGCTCGTAAGCTTTTGTTGACAGGTGGCGTAGTACGATGCAGTGGCGCACTACGTATTCAGTCCAAGTTGTTTTTTTTTTTTCGGCTAAAGTTAACAATTTCATCCCATAAAAACACAGCTGAAATATGCTTCTCTTCAGCCTGCTGGCGAATGTACTGCAGATCACCAAAATTGCAATCATTTTTCATTTTTTCAAGCTCTGCTTTGTACTGGTCAACTGTACGTCGAAGCTTTTCAACCTGCTTTTTCAGATCCCTATCTCTGCGTTTCCATCTTGTTCTTTCAGTTGCAAGTAGGCTATATACTCCAGCATTCACCTGCTTTGCTTGGCGTGAAACCTTTGCATGTGTGCTATTTGAAGCCTCCTGTGGTTCCTTTTCATTTTCAGGTTTGGCCTGTTCTATCTTTCAGGAAAAGCCGACGGGCTGGCCTCTTGACAATTGTCCTGTGACATTTCTGCATCTGTGCCATCCTTCAACTTCTGCCGCTTTGTAGCCGGCTCAAGTTCCTTTTCTTTGGTTTTCGGAAATGCCCTTTGCTTGATGCTTTCTGTATTCCTTTCTTGAAACTGCCTTGGCTTCATGTTGAAGGGTATTCGGGAAATAAGGAGGGCACTAACCTTTTTTGAGACGGTGCCGTTTGCCCTCCGCAAAGTCGCTTTCCTTGAAGTGCCAGCTCATACTCTTGAATAATTCGAGGTAGTGTTCGGCACCCAGTTGTCCTTCCGTATGGCTCTCAACCACTGCTCCTGTAGCGCCATGTCCGCCGGAATTTCGTGGAGAGCGATGCCTGGAATCTTGCTTTTCGGAAACATCTGAGCGGCAACGCGGCACACAGCAGTATGCCATCAAGTCCTGCAAGGCAATGGTCAGCGGTTTAACAGTGCGCTTCGATATTACAATTGTATGCTTAAAAAGTTCCGTGCAACCACTCAAATTCGTCGAGCGTGAGCACGAAACCAAAACTAAGCTGCCAGTCTGAGCAAATGTGCCCACACATATTCGAATTATACACACAGTACGCCACAGACCGATATAGGACATAATGAAGGCTACAGATAACATTATTGCTATCGCTAAAAATTCTTGGCTCACCATTGGAAGGGAACAGGTGGGTCAGCATGGGTTGAGCATCGCCGATTTTCGGGTCCCTAACGCGCGAAGTCAGCATCTGAGCACTGCTGTCACAACAACGAACGCCAGCAAGCTTTAGTTTTTTTGCATGTGTGAGTCAAAGACACTGAATCGCCAGTGTACAAGGATCAAAATACGCGCATGTGACTGACCAACAGCATGGTCAGCGTGGTGCAGCCATGGAAGACTAATATAGGCGACCCTGACTTGACTAGCGCCACCTGCTCGATAACGGGTCGTGTCTCATTACCGATTTAACAGCGCTGAACATTCTCGTGAGTGGCGCGATTTGCCCGACGTGTCAGCGATCGGAACTTCGTGTCCGGGAACCGGTCGCAAAGCGTAAAGGACTAGCATCGGTTCTAGAACTCTACTATGAGAACTGTGCATGCCCAGAAAGTGTTATTTCCGCAGCATATACATCGCGGTGAGTTAAGGTCGGCGAGGATGCCAGCAAGAGTGCAGCCCGAGCTTACGACAGCGGGAACTCGCGTGAAAGCTTCGCCATCAAAGTAAAAGCTGTTGTGGTGGCCCGTTCCTTCGGAATTTGGTATGAGCAGCTTGTGGTGCAGGAAGTTTCTAGTGACAGTGGTTTTTTTATGGACAATTTTCCTCATTTGTGTAAAATTTTGATTAGAAAGTAAGCTTTCTTTTTAAATAAACATGTAATTTAATCTCAAAAATGCATTTTTCTCAAAATCGAATTTTGGGCAACATTTTGAGTTTACTCACATTGTAATTGGTACTTCGGATGCTCAGATCTGCATGAAATTTTGCACATATTTTCTCTGGGGTGTTAGGAGTATAGTTATCTCCTTCAGACATCAATATTGACCACATATTTACCAACAAATTTCAAGTTACACTCAGTGGTGTCTCGACAATATAGACTTGCCTGGTTCTAATTTTTCTTCTGTATTATCATATTTTGTATGCATTTTATAAATATTTTTCGACATTCTACAGTTTATATGGAGAAAAATGAGCCATCAGTGGTCTATAATTATGGTGTGAGAAAAAGTAGGGGCAAAAATACGTACATTTTGCACTTTGTCATGACAGAATAAAAACTGCAACTGACAAAAGTAATTGAAGATTTCAAATCAGCATAAAAAACTATGTTAATAGCTAGAGTTTCATTTTTCTAGGTCACATATAAAGGAAAAAGTGTCTTCGAGTAGCATCTTCCCTTAAGCAAAGCACACATATTTCGTGAGGAAATATTTATTTACATTGCACCAGCCCTTATGAGTTGGGTGTGAAAAAAAAAGGAATCAATTGTGGTCTGCTTTACATTTTTCAGTTGCTTTTTCACAAAGTAACTACATTTGAAAGGCTTGACAGAAATTCTGTGTACGCTTCATGTTCAAAGTAGTGTTGCAAAAGTGCAACTGCGTCTCTAGCTGCACTGTCTGGCACTGCACTGGGCAGAGGATCCTCGCACTCATTACTGGAGGAAGAGTGGTCCTCGGCTTGCACTTCTGCAATCATTATTTCTTCAAGGCTTTCCTCGCGACAGGTGCATACGTTTGAATCCATGTCCTGATAGTCCTGGCGTAAGAAAGGGGCAGACGGCACTATCTGATTAAATATAGTGTCTGCTTCTGCATCAGCAGTACCTGCCTTTTTATGGGGTATTGGACCGTGTGTTTCAAAGCCTGCATGGTGGAACCACCTCTGCACTGTTGTTGCCTGAACTTATTCCCAGGTGAGGGCCAATATGTGGAAAGCAGACAGCAAGTCAATGACATAATCCTTTCCGCTGTCAGCACAAAGCAGCATGCGGTTAAGCAGTTGGGAGCGGTAGTGGACCTTGATATTCTGGATAACTCCTTGGTCCATTGGTTGGATGACAGCAGTTGCATTGGCAGGGAGGAATTTAAGGCTGATGGACTTTAGCCATTCCACCTGGCCATGGGCAGGGCAATTATCTACGATGAAGACAACTTTCCTGCCCTGCCTCGTAAACCTCGCGTCCTCCTCCTGCAGCAAATTTTCAAAAAATGCCGTTGTCATCCACACTCTCCCATTCGCAGTGTACACCACAGGAAGATTTTGAATGCCCTTAATAGAACATGGGGGCTCCTCCTTGAGGCGAGTTAAAAAAAAAAAGGTGGGAGCTGGGACATTTAATCTGATTTTATACAGAAATCGGCCATACAGGATAAATAATAGAGGGTTATAAGAGTGCCTAGGGCTTGTAAATGGAGCAGTAAAAAGAGTCATTCAGAATTCTCTTTAGTGCACCTTTTAGCATCAAAGCACGTTGCACAACACCTGAGTGCAAGATGGAAATGTACTCTTCACGATCATGGACTTCATGATATTCCTGGAACTGTTGAAGGCTGGTGTAAGATGTTGTCTGTAAAGCCTCATGCGTGGACACATACTTTACCTTCCATGTCTTTTGTTTTGGTCGCTCAGGCTTGTCCCTGAGTGATGGAAGTGAGGTGACCACTGAGGGCTCATCCATTGGCCACAAGGGAGCATTAAAGCGGCACTTGGAGTTGTTATGCTTGTAGCATGTCTGCATGTGCTAGCGGGTTTGAGTCTGCGGTCTTGTAAGCCTGACAGCCTGATGGTCTACTGACAGCAGCGTTTCTGCCCATTAAAGGCAAATCGGGCGAAAGCTCTTTGTTTGGAGCTTCATCCAACCAAGCAAGAATGTGTGCGTGTGCACTTCCCCATTATTGGAGTTAAATTTTTTTTTAGGTACGCAAGGACCGTTGTAAGGTGCTAAGGAAGAACACTTCTTGTTTCTGAGGGTACTAAGTAAGATGCATGCCTTGTGATTGAAGTAAATGGCACACACCATAGGATATTCATTCTTGATAAGCTCATTCATAGCATTTCGTATCTTCCACCGATATGCCAACTTCATCTGGTTTGAGACTTGGCTTCCGTAGCAACTTTTGGGAGATGGGAGTGATGTTCCTTAGAGGCTGCCAGAGTAAGGAATGCTGTTGGCTTGCCTCAATTGACCATTTGCGGAAAAGTTTCTGCGCATGCGCGGTGAAAGCGCAGCCAGCGCCCTTTATAGGCGATTTGGTTTTGTTTGGAAAACATGAGCCAGCTGTGCATTCCTGCGCTGTAGTGCGGCAACTGATGTGAGCTGCTTGCCTCGCTTTTGCCGCATGTATGAGAATGCCAGCTCACTGCGTGGCCTACGGCTGTACAAATTACTTCATTGAGAAAGGAAGCACAGAGTTGTTCAGGTTCATGTCTGCGAGGCTACATGCGATATTGGCTGTGAGAAGAAAGAATGCAGATGGCTCAGGACAGCCATGTGACTGCAACGCATTTCTGTCTAAACTAAGCGTGCGTTTTGCAACTGTGGGACTTGTACATAATAAAGGCCGCTCCGAGATACAAGGCTCAAAAGACGAAGCCGTCGATTGGGCCAGTGATGCGTGCATTCAGCACGTTTCGAAATCAGTGTTCCTGTTATATTTCGCGTTTTCTGCCAAGTGCAAACAGCTCAGTTGTTCTAGATGAGTTTTGCCATCGACGCATGTGTTTATTCAGTGAAAGCCAGACGATATATCCTAGTATGAACATAAAACAAATGCTACAATGTCAAACTGTGCTATCTGAACAGTGAAAGCACGGCAGAGTGTAACCTTGCATATATCTGCGCATTCTAACGCTCGTGCGGCCCGTTAGCATGCAAGGCAATGCTCTGCCTTATCAGCATGAGCCATGAGCACAACAGGCTGTTTACTAATCAGTTAAGTGTGCCGTGCGGCATAAGGTGCTGTATGAATTCGCAGAAACTCCTGCCCTATCAAGAAAGCGTAAACATAAACACCTGTGCTCATTAGGAAAGTGCGTCCCATTATACTGTTACACTCACCCATGCACAGGTGCACATTCATGCACATTTTTATTTGGTCATTCGGCGTTCAGCACTAGAGAGAAAAAATATCTCACCCAGCAACACAATCGCAGTGCGCTCCAACGATGTGGCCTGTACCAGCGACGAACCATGCCGTTGTCACATAAATAATGATCTTCATAGATGGTGTGCACGTCGCACTCGTCAAACCTAGTCTATTGTCACCTGTCTGAAGGTTCATCATCAAGTTCTTGACATAACCTTCCTCCTTGAAGAACCAGCTGCGATGAGCCTGGCAAAGAGTTAAGGTAGCAGAGTGCAAGTATTGCCAAACTTGATCGATTTTCAGGCTACAACGTGAAAAATCTTCCATCCACCCCCGTTTCTGAAAAACGGAAATCGATTGTTCTCCTCCGCTATCATCCTCTTTTATTAGCAAACACATGTTTTCAACACTGAAACAACACTGAAACGGCAAAACAAGCGCACGTGAACTGCTGAGCGCTGCCTTGCACATGTTTGCTCGGAGCCCCTTTCCAATCAAAAGTGCCAGCGGAGCTACCCTGTTTACACGACAGGTGGCACTTGCTTTTCCGCATTTGGTGAATTGCCACATCAAACGAGATCTTTCTTCCATGCCAATATTGAGCTATATTAGAGATGAAGTTGATGAACGACATGCCAGGTTGCACAGCTCGTTCATTGAATCCCCCATTGGACAGCTGAGTACCACCCGCTTGAGGGAGGAATTTCTTGAAAGCGGCGTGGAAAAGCAATTTCGAGATCACATTGCTTTCATGGCCATGTTGAGGACATGCAAAGGAGTAGCACCTCTATGGTCTGCTCTTTGATCTTTTTAGATGCCATCATGTATGACATAGGGTGAGCTTCTGAATTGATTTCACGTGGTTGCCCAAGGTAAATTTGAGGGAATGAGAGTTCCTCTGCACCTTCTTTGTAAACGATACTGAACGGCTTTTTTCCCTCACTTCCATTGTGAGGACCATGTTGTCCTGCATAAGTGTTGAGTAATATCCAAGGGTGAGTGCTGCTGCCACTTGGACTAGGTCTGAAATGCCCGAACAGTTGCCACTAGCCTACAGTCTCTTCGTCAAATACAGGAAGATTGTCGCACATTTCTTCAGCTCATTCAAGATTCAATTTGATGTTATACGAGGGGCGTTCAATAAAGATTTCCCCTGACCCACTTCCTGTGGACGGAGAGCAACGAAACTTTGCAGATTTATTAGTCCTTATCTACATAGGTGCCACGCAAGGACACGCGCTTCTCCCATCTTTTTATGCAACTGTAAAACACCTCGCTTGTCGAAGTCGACAGGTTGCTCCAAAAGCCATGTTGTGACTTCAGAAATCAGTCTCACCATCTGGAAAATGCTTGCCCTTCAAATATGACTTCATTGTTGGAAACAGGTGGAAGTCCAATGGTGCGAGGTCGGGTGAATAAGGGGGATGCAATAGAATTTCAAAGCCGCAGCAGAGTGCTTCCATCTGGGCAACATGTGAGTTTTGAACTGGGGCATTGTCTTGCAGAAGGCGGACACCTTTGGTGCCCGCCTTCTGCATCTGAAAAAACAAAAATGCTGCGCTTGTCATCAACAGGGTGTGTGAAGGAGGTTTTGGTGCAGTTAAGGCTGCCGCTTACTCCAAACTCTTTCCACATATACTGGTTTGTGGCTGCTCCGTCACACACCACTGCATCAACTAAAGCGCCAGCCTCCTCCAGCATAAAAACAGCTTTCAAAACAAGCTGTGCAAGCATTGTTCCTTTTGTCGGTCCTTTGCTGGCAAACACCGCAATGGGCTGAGAATACTGGTCTCCGAATGCACGGAATGCAAACACGAGTCCATGGTCAGCGAGGTCATTACTGGTCCCTCCACCATCACCAAACTCTCTGAACCCTACATAGGTCATTGGTTTCGAATGCACACGCATTTCCTTTCTCACACACATTTCATCAAAGACCAAGATACCGTGATGCTGATATTCGTCTTTGGTAGCCATCTTTTTTTTAAATGCAGCAAAAAATCTGCTATCAAAGCCGCATTTCACCCTGACCATGCTAAGATATTTCCAGTTGTCACACATGGAAAAGGGGGCACATTGTTTTCACGTAGGAATGTGTACGCTGATGGGCTTTGTATATGTAACAAGAGGCATATCAGGAGCCAATATTCAGTGTAGCAATGATTTTTCTTGTTGGCGAGCCTTGCTGCAGCTAAGCATTCCTTGATTGCAGTTAGGTGCACACTTGGAAGCTCAAGCTTGCAAAGCTTGGTCTCGAGCTCTTCCTTAGAAATCTTTTGCAAACATTCATGGGCTTCCCTAAGCTGCAACGAAAGCTCCTTAAAGTGGTGAAGAAGGCGGTTTTTCCATCTCTTCAGGGCATAATTTGCCCGCCGCAGTGCAGCAAGTCTTTCACTGCTTATCTGGGAACAAGGGAATACCACCTGGATTTGAGCTACTCTTTTTCTTCAGTGCCCGTGTTTGGTGGATCCGCAAAGTCCCTGACAGGCTGAGACATTTTTAGCAAACTGACACCTCGCCACTCAGGAAGAATTCACACTTCTTGTGGCACCACTTGCTGCTAATGTCGATGAAGGCAATCTTTGGTTCTGCTTGGGGGTATTCAGCAGGGCTTGGTCCACCAGCGCGAAGTTTGATATTTTGCACGTACTGTAAAAAGGACTTCACGTCCCCAACTGTTGCCAAACTGTTTGAATGTTGGAGGTTTTCAATGGAAACAGACCTCCCCATCAGTACTGTGGAGACCTCCATAGTCTCGTCAATTTCAACAAGCCGCGGAGCGGCGAACAAACCACCAGCGCCAATACTCTCTGGATTACATACTTCCGATACAGAAACCGCAAGTGCTGACTTGGAAGAGCGGTTCTGAGGGGTCCTAGTTCGTGTCAACCCTAGGAAGGTGATGCTCTTTGCCTCACCCATTTCAATACGATGATATCCCCACGATTTGGAGGGCAGCCATACGAGTGACGGGTCGTCGAACAACATATCAAAAGCTGAAGGTGCCACTGCCACAGAAGGCCTGGCTTCCTCTTGAACTTCGGTTGCGTTCGTGCAGCCATCACTGCGCACTGGTACTGATGGCATGCAAAGATCCTGGACCTCGTCGAAATTGTCGCAACTGGAGCTGACACACGATGGGCTGTTTTTCTTTCTCGATGGGGCGAGAAGCTGTCTCTCGGCTGGCCGCTTCCTGCTTTTCAGCGTTTTAGACACGGGTACACGGGTCGATCCGCATTTCCTAGAGGGCAGGTGAAGACCATGTCCGATGCAGACGGAGGTGGCGAAAAGCAAAGGAGCAGGGTAGCCTGGAACAGTAGGAAGGGTAAGCGCTCCATTCCCAAAGCGGTGTCGTACCCCAGAGGGGCGTTCGCGGGCAGCAGCTTATATCCCGCATGTCCGAAATGGAAGCGGTTAGCAAACTGTGCTATGGCATAGTCTCCGAGCCCACAAAGCTGCGTCGATGGTGGTTCTTCCTTTTAGCTGGCGGAAAGGTTCTTCTTGATGGCGATGAAGATTTCCAGGGTAGTTCGAGGACAGGCATCACTCATTCCAGCGATGAGTTGAAACCGGGAAAGGGCTGGCATATGGCCGCCCTATCTTCGTGGCAGGGGGAGGCCTGTCCTGACGAGGCACCCAGAGATACACAAGCCAGGGCGGTAATCAGCAGCTTGCTGATTAGGCAGACGACCATCTTCAGCACTCTTTCTTTTTTTTTCAACCTGCACACCGCTCTTGCTGGTTTTGGGGCTATGCCGTAGCACGATACTCAGTCCTATGCACATTTCTTCCCGATGAAATCAATCTGCCATAGACGCCGAGATAAGCTAGTTTGGGATTTGCTATGAGTCGAGAATTATTTATTTTGAGAAAAACAGCAAAAACAAATGAAGCGTGGTTTATGGCAAAGTACTTCAAATTTATTCACATACTGGCATTAGGAGGCACCTCCTGGGATGTCTGTCGGACCAGAGTGATTAAAATGGCGCTTTTTCGGTGTGCGCTGCAGATTTTCTGCAGATTTGCGCTTCTGCACAGATGCTGTTTTCCTTTGGAGATCTTTTTCTCGCATGCACTTGCTTGTCTGGAAGCTAGGCGTTAGGCTGAGCTCTTGCGGTATACATTGCAGTGGTTGTTTCGCTCTCTGCATTGAACTTCATCACTGCTTCAGCCACAGCAGCCTGCACTGTGGAGAAAGAGGCATGTCTTTCCTTTCGAGCAAGGGACCATACCATTGAATGCAAGCTCTCGTTGTTTTGGGTCTTGCCTCGTGGGCAGCATTCTAGCAGCCTCCTGTCTGAAAGTTTTTCATATATATAGGCAGTAAGGCATTGCAGACATGAAGAGGTAGATTGTGAAATGAAGCACTTTGTCTTTTTTCCGAGACTGCTCGTATCCTGTCACTGACGAGATCACTGGTCATCCAAGAACTCTCTTACGCCCATACAACAATTCCTGGGGGCAGTGGCATATTTGGTTGCGTCTTGCGCTTGAATATGACATGCCGTAGACTCTCATTAATTCAAACTCGAAGGAACCCCGGGATTTTGTTTGAATTATCGGAAGTTCTCGCATATATAAGTCTGATCAAGATAACAGTGCACAATATAATTAAGTATCCACTTGAATCACATTTCAAGCATTTCTACTGTTTAGTTACGCAATAAAAACAGCAGAGGTGAAGGGTCCAGAACAAGTTTATTGGGAATCTATGGCTGACTAGACCATTTGAAGAAATCATGAATTGTTGATTGCTTCTTCTTTGCATGTGCATTAAGAACAAAATTCTCTATTCCAGTAAGAGTAACCAGTTCTTTTTGGGGATTTTCTGCTGCAGTCAGAAATTTGCGGACCTCGGCAAGGTAGTGGAAGGCCTGTGCTGCTGTCACAGAGGATTGCTCTTCGGATTCCTCCTCTTCACTTTTGCTGCTGTACTGTGCTGGCAGCACTTTAGCTACCACATCGTCAAGAGTGTCTTCTTTGTACACGCAGAAGTTATTGTCAGCAGCTGCAAATTCACTGAGGATAGCAGCTATGTTGTGTGCTTGGAGGGCAGAAAGCACTAGCCTTGCATCATCGCTCTCCATTTGGAGGCAGTCTTCACCTTCATTCGAGCACAGTCAGGCAAAGTATCATTGCTCTGGCCTGGTATGCGGAAGGCATGCTGGAAGCAGTTGCTCATTGTTGCTGACATTACTGCACTCCATGCGTCAGCTAGCATTCCCACCGACGAGAGCAGTGTTACGCTGTAGGACATGGAATTGTCCATGCATATTAGCATACTCTTAAGTAGTGGGTTCCTGTAGTTGGTCTTCAATTAGACATTTGATTACCCCTGATCCAGGGGCTGGAGGAGAGCAGTTGTGTTTGGAGGGAGGAATCCAAGACGAATTGCCTCCAGCCTCTCCACGTCGCTGTGAGCGGACAAGTATCAACAATCATCAGCACCTTTAGTGTATCATGCTTGAACAGCACGTCAAGTTTCCGCAGCCAATTTTCAAACAAGGATTGCGTCATCCTTGCACGTGAATTTGCTACATAAGAAACTGGAAGAGTTCGGATGCCTTTAAAGCACCTCGGACGTTTTGATTTGCCCACAACGAAATGTTCGGGCTTGTGGCTACCATCCATATTGGCACAAACCATGACTGTGAGTCGCTCCTTGCTCAGCTTTCCGCCGGCGCAACGTTCCCCTTTGCGACACAATGTTTGCTGAGGCATGTACTTGAAGAATAGTGCCATTTCGTCAGCATTGTAAATATCAGCCGGAGAGTAATCAAGGAGTAGGCTCTGAAGACACGTCTGCTGCCATTCGGTAGTAGCCACCTCATTGACCGCTGCCGTTTCTCCAATTACTGTTTTGAAAGCGAGGCCGTGTCGCTCCTTGGATCACGCCACCCGTCCATCACTACACTTGAAACCTTCGATTCCAAAGCAGACAGACAGTTGTTTGGCCTCCTCTCACAGGATCGGTCCACTTACTGGTAGATTAGAGCTCCGAGCTCTTAAGCCAAAGGAGAACCGCCTTCTCAAGCTCCGGATGCGCCGCCTCCCTAAGCCTGTTTCTGTCAGGAGCGAAGCAGCTTGCATTGTTTCGCAGCTTGTCTTTCGCTTTCACAATCGTCGTCAGCGTACTTTTTGTGCTCTCATATTTCAATGCCACAGAAGTCTTCTTCGCTCCACCCTCAGCTTCTTCTATGGCTGCCAATTTTTCTTTCACAGACAGCGTTCAATACTTCCCTCGCAGAGACATGGTGCTACCGACGCTGGCAACCGACCAGGGAATGAAAAGCACGAGTGGTCACGTGATTTGGAATCGGCCTACTCGCGCCACTTTCGCACCTTTTTCTTTCTTGGTTTTTCTCCTGCACTTTGTTTTTACATCAGTGGCTGCAGTTTTGAGCGTGTTGACAAGCGCAGGCGGAGTCTTCTTATCCACAAGTTTTGAGGGTTATGTGTTTTATTTTCGAATTTCCTCCATTGAACTGGCTAGCAAGCCATAGAAAGTTGAGCAGCAATGTGCCCTTCGGGAGGCTTTTGTTTCATTTCAACTGTTTGTTTGTTAGGCTCATGTTCGCTTCCTTTTCTTTCTTTTGAAGTCATAGTACGCTTATTTTCACATTTTCCACTGTTGTAGTGATATAAGAACTTCGATTTTTCGCTAGTGGCGGCAACGATAGCTGATAATTTACCGGTATGGACAAGCAAAAAGTATGAATTAACCGAGTTGTGGTGTTTGAATTAAGAGGCCCTTAAAAACATTCAAAACATGGCGAACCGAAAGGACAAACCGAAAGTACAATTTCTCACGAGTTTGAATTATCGCGAATCTACTTTATTGGCGCAGTTTTGTGCCATCAGCCAACACACACAACATTATTTGCAGCGCAGCTTGGTGTTTCCGCCAGTAAGCATGGTAACTGATTTCGTCAACTTTTTCTTCAGAGTTGTGTCTATCGGCATCTCGAAATATACGGGAGTTTGGTCAGCTTTTCCATCCTGTGACAGCAAATAGCTGTGCTCTTTTCTAAGTCAGCAGTTTGTCCTTGTACGCGTCGGGAAGGTGCTGACACATGGTTGTTCGCCGCTGCATTGAAAATCAATGTCTGGCCATAAAGCACTGCAGCCATCCACAGCTCGCACGAAATTCGCGTGAAATGTCTATTTCCAGGTCCAGCTTCATGGCTTCCATCTCTGCCATCACTGCCGACACAGCGTGGCCGTGAGTCCTCCATTCCTCAATGAATTTGGCAAGCTGCGCCTTGAGGTGGGGGTATGCACCAGTCTTCAGGCTGCAAAATGCTTGCCTCTCCCAGTTCACTGTTTCGAGAGATTTTCCCCTTCCACCAGTCGCTAATACAGGACTCATCGACCTCATGCTTTCACGCAGGTGCTCTGTTGCCGATGTCTTCAGCAGTGGATGTGATTTTCAGCTTCTCTCTCGCTGTGAATGATGGCTGTCGAGACACGCACGTAATGCCTAAACAAGGCTAGCCTACAGTGCAGAGTACATGAAACTGCACCTGACTCTGAAGGCCCAACAACGTTCATACAAAGCATGTAATAGTGTGGCCAGCGCGGCGTTGTAAAATAAACAGACTATGGTTGGCTATGACCTGTGTTGGCCACTTTTTGTCTTTCAAACAGACTATGGTTGGCTATGACCTGTGTTGGCCACTTTTTGTCTTTCTTGACACATGTCGATGTGGACTCAGCACGCAAGGCCGCGCTTTGCCATAAAGTTGATCCCTCCCCCCTCTCTCAATATTCGTAGATAACCCGCATCCCCACTTTTTAAACACACTTTTTCAATTTTTGGTGTGGGTTATATGCGAGAAAATACAGTATTCTGACAGCTCTGATGGCTCCAGGTCTAGCGAGGTGGCCATTGCAAGCTGCCCGGTGGTGAAACCCGCGTGCTTTAAGCAATTCTTGGTGATGGTTGTCCTTGTCGTCCACGTCGCTGCCTCCATTTCGTGGGCCATAATCAAATTCACTTCTGTTGGGCAATTCATTTCAATTTTCAGGAGCAGACAAATTAGCCTACATCGGCACACATATTTGACGCTACTATATATGACACCTTGATCCAAGGGCTGAATCACGGAGGTGCAGTTGGGAGGAAAAAATATCACTCGGACGTTGGTCAAAGACGTGCCGTCGACGTGATGTGCACTGCAGTTGTCCAAAAACAGGCACACAAACCTTTCTGCCTTCCTCGTGTTGCCATCGGACGCGTCGAGCCACTTCTCAAAGATGGCGCGAATTATCCGTGACTTTAGGTTTGCTGTGTATGGAATGGGCAGCCTGCAGTTGTCCTAAAAGCAAAATGGCTTTTTGCTTCGGCCGATGACAAGAAGCGGACGCTTGTCTGAGCCATCCATATTGGAGTGCAATACAATTGTTATTTCCTTGCTGTGCTTGCCACGTTGGCATCTTTGCCCCTTCAGGTCCAGCATTTACATAGCACAGTCCATGGGCACTTGCATTTTACCTCCATCAATATGTGGCCAACAAGGTCAGGATTGAACCTGCTTACCCAGGTCAGCAGCTGAGTGGCATAACTATTGAGTCTCCAGAGAGGCTGAAGATGTTCTTTCCTCTATTGGTGTGCAGAGGAAGATCCACATGTTTACAATATTGTCAAGGCTAAGTTCCAAGCCCATTTTAAACCACATGTGATTGTGATCTACGATAGAGCAAAATGCAATATGCGAAAAAAGCCTAGCAAACTGGTGGAGGCTTTCATAACAGCACTGTTGAGATTGGGAGATACATGCACATACAGATACAGAAGACAGAACGAGAAACTGCAGCTCGATGCTAAGCTCACCCTGCAAGGTGCTATCATTTTCTAGTGTGTCCCACTGCTGGGCTACCTGCAAAGGTACTGAAGCCCTTCATCTACTCAATTCAGCACCATTTTCAGCTGCATCCTGAGCGGCCTGTTTCGGAAGCTGGTGGGTGGTGCTTACCTGGCCCCAGCAGTGCGACACTAACAGTGATGAAGAACCTTATTGTATCTATGACTAGTCACGAGATGATGTGGTATCCTATGGGACAATAAATAATAGTTTCCTACGATACAAGTTAAAAATTGAAGTGCAAAATACCACTTTTCTGTAAGCAGCACGCACCACCAAAACTGCAGAAAAAACTGCGGTCCTGTTCTTGCCCATTGTAGACCACTAGTAAACTGGCACGATGGCCAATATAAGAACCCTTTCTACTGCAGAAGTGGTTCAGGTAAAAATAAATATTTAGTGGCAGAAAAAACCTGCAGTGCACAAATTATGATGACACACAAAGGAGGGAAGAATGAAGAGAGCAGATGTAAAAATGTTGAGATGCTTACTACTGTATAAATGTAAGGGCAGCACTTTTTTTTCCAGATTCAAAGGCCAAATTTCGTGATGCGGCCCATGCACATGATTTTCGCAAAAAAAATCAATTTTTTCTCCAAGTGAAAACACCAATCTAGAATGCGTGGCATTTACTGTTCAGTTGTCACCACGGCCGGTCTCGAGGGGTGCGCGCGCTTCTCTTCTTACGGCCTTCGCAATGGGGTCTGTTTCCGCCTCGCACCGCACCGCGGTAGTGTCGCCACTGCCCCACTGCTCCGCCGCTGGGACTGCCGTTCACGCGCCCCGCAGGGGGGCGCCTGCAGCTTGCAGGCGTCGCGACGGTGAGTGGAGACACCACGGGTTCCCGAGCATCCGCAGGGACATCCCCGCAAGGGGATGATGGTGAACTGTGCATCACCACAGACCCGAGCACCCGCGCCTCGCCGTGCGTGGCATCGCCGTGTCCGGGGAAAAGGGGATCCTGGTGGTTGACCCGATGCCGAGCGTTCGGACCCTTAAGGCCCCTTAGCGGAGGCAACACACCACTTTGGCCCCAGCTTCCTGCAGACGGCACCTCCGGCCTGACCCGACCGGGGGGGAATCGGCAGTTGCCTTTTCCTATCCTCCTCTCCATCTTTAACTTTCGTATCTCTGTCTCACAACTCTCCTATATCCTACTCGCTTCTTGGTTTTTCCTTTTTTCCTGGCGGCGAGGGTCAACCTTGTGTGACCAACTACCCTGAGTTGCGTCGTATTTGGTCATAGTTGAGGTGTACAGCTGGTGTGGGCAGGACTTGCTATCAAGTTCCTGTCTCGCCCCTTGTTGGACTCCGTGGTGGGTGGCTGGCACCATGACCGAAAAATTTTTTTTATGGCTCCCCAACTTTCAAAACCTGATCACTCTCTCAAAAGAGGGCGGAACGAGGCAGACAACTTCTTTCAAAAACGAAAAAACGAAAAGTAACTTTCTCCAAATATCATGTGATCCACAGTGAACAACAAGATAAACAGGCAAGAATAATATCCCCCTTCCTTGTGTCAAAGTGCTTGACTGAAACCTTAGGCATTGGCTATAAGCTGTCAAAAATGGCCAGCGGCGACTTATTGCTCGAACTGTGTGACAATGTCCAACACTCTAAGCTCTCCAACCTAACGTCCATAGGGGAAATCCCGGTCTCCGTGACTCCTCATCACTCACTAAACACTGTTCGAGGCGTAATATCGGAAAATGATTTTCTTCACATAACTGAAAAAGAAATGCTCGAAGGGCTCATCGACCAAGACGTCATAGATCTCCACCGAATCAAAATCCGGAAGGACAACAAGGAAATAGACACAAAACACATGATCCTGACGTTCAACACCAGCACCCTGCCCGACACAATCGACGTGGGATATTTGAAAATCAATGCAAGACCATACATACCAAACCCTCGCAGATGTTTCAACTGCCAAAAGTTCGGCCACGGCTCACCGAGCTGCCGCGGTCGCAGAACTTGCGCAAAGTGTGCCGTGAACGATCACCAGTCTGATGTATGTGACGCAGCCCTGTACTGTGCAAACTGTGAAGGAGAACATGCTGCATACTCCAGGGCGTGTCCGTCCTGGAAGAAAGAAAAAGGGATAATCACCATAAAAACAAAAGAAAACATTTCTTTTAAAGAAGCGAGAAGGCGTTTTGCGCTTACAAACACATTCTCCTTCACAGCAAAACAAAACTTCGCTGATGTGGTGTGCAGGGGCGTAGCACCACACAGCATCCCGGCACCTGCCAAGGCCGCTCCCATTGAGCCGATGGCAGGGCCATCCACGCCCCAGGCAGGGTCAGCGAAAGCTGCCCTGTCATTGCCAAAGCAGGGACCGCCGGTCCATGGGTCGGCATCCCGCAGGACCTCCCCCCGTCGGGAGAAACCTGAAACTAACACAACCGCGACTGCGCGGTCCTCCAGCACCTCTGTTGAGGTGATGGATACAACACCCACTCTGCCTCCATTACAGCGGCGGAACAGCTCTCTTGAGTGAAAAAAAGACAGGCCCCTCATAACGGGCCCTCCACATAAGTAAATCCCCTTCCATTTTCTCTCAAAAACACAAGCATGGCTTTTTTAATTCAATGGAATTGCAGAGGACTTATGCGGAATTATAGTGACATAGAACATATTTTAGGGTCAATGTTACCCATAGTTTTATGTCTTCAGGAGACCAATCATGGTCCACAACATGTGCATATCCTGAAACATTATCAAACTTTTAGGCGCGATCGTGAGCAGGCAAATCGACTCTCAGGAGGCGTCACAATTGTCTTCCGAAGCGGCGTCCCTGCTCGAGAAATCAAGCTCAATACAAAACTTGAGGCGGTTGCAGTCAACATCGTCAGCTATAAAACACTAACAGTCTGTTCCGTATACATTCCTCCACATTTTACATTAATAGTCCATGATCTAGAAGAATTGATAGATGAACTTCCAGAGCCATATCTGGTAGTTGGGGATTTTAACGCTCACTCCCCTTTTTGGGGAAGCGAGCGCTGTGACTCTAGGGGGCAAACAATCGAAGATTTTATCCTCTCAAATAACATCTGTCTTTTAAATACAGGAAAAGCAACTTATTGTTGCCCAAGCTCGGCAAAAATGAGCTTTCTCGATTTAGCTTTCGCATCACCATCGCTTTTTAACGATTTTAAATGGGATGTTTTAAATGACCCTCTGGGAAGTGATCACCTACCTACCATCATCAGCCTCTCATCGTCTACTCCAGTCATCCCCACAAGACCACGGCGCTGGAAACTTCACCTCGCCGACTGGTCACTTTTTACAGCAAGTGCCACGCTAGAAAAGGAATTTTGTGAAGATCTTAGCATAGACGAAATTAATGGAAAGTTTACTACATGCATAATATCGGCCGCTACACTAGCCATACCACAAACAACAGGACTCGTACACAAAAAACATAAAGTAAGGTGGACACACGAATGCACATTGGCAAAAAAACAACAAAATAAAGCTTGGGGCTCTCTGCGTCGGTATCCCACAGCGGAGAACTTGATTGCCTTTAAGAGGGCCAAGGCCAGAGCGCGATTCGTTCGGAGAAATGCCGAGAAATCCTCGTGGCAGAAATATGTGTCCTCAATAAACAGCTCAATAGCCTAAAAAAAAATGTGGGAAAAGGTTCGAAGATTCAGTAGTGACCATACCCCTTTCACACTTCCTCTATTGACTACACCCAGGACACAAACATCATTAGAAGAACAGGCCAACATACTAGGTGAGCATTTTGCTGAAGTTTCCAGTTCGTCCAATTACACAAACACGTTCCAGAAGCACAAAGCAATAGCAGAAAAACAAAAACTTCCATTTGCAGCAGGTATGAACGAGGACTACAATCAACCCATCACACTCCAGGAATTGATTAGGGCATTATCTTCTGGTAAAAAGACAGCAACAGGCCCAGATAATGTGCATTACGCTATGCTTGCCCATCTCTCTGAGGCTGCCGTGCAGGCATTGTTGAAATTCTTTAACAAAATATGGACAACTGGGAATATACCTGAGGAGTGGAAGAAAGCAATAATAGTACCTTTTCTGAAACCCAGAAAACAACCAACAAGTCCTAACAATTACAGACCGATAGCCCTCACCAGCTGCATCGCTAAATCTTTCGAAACCATAATAAACATTAGACTGACCTTCACACTTGAATCTCGTCGACTCTTAGATTTACATCAATGTGGATTTAAGAAAGCATGCTCGACCACTGATCACCTTGTCCGCCTAGAAAACACCATCCGGGAGGCGTTCATCCACAAACAGCACTGTATCGGGGTCTTCTTCGATTTGGAGAAGGCCTATGATACCGCGTGGAAATTCGGCACCCTCGATGACCTAGCAGAGCTAGGGGTCCGCGGCAAGATGCTGAACTGCTTGAGCGACTTCCTGACTAACCGCACATTCAGAGTCCATCTGGGAGCAACTCTATCAATGACATTCACCCAAGAGAATGGCGTACCCCAGGGATGCATTTTAAGTACGACAGTCTTTATAGTAAAAATGAATTCTTTTGCCAAAGTAATACCTAAGTCCGTAATGTATTCAGTTTATGTAGATGACATACAGATAGCATACACTTCTTCCAACACACTATCCTGCGAGAGACAAATACAAATCACACTAAATAAACTGGTTCAGAGAAGCCAATGTTTTATACAAACTTTATATATAAAAAGCGCAACCTTTAACAAAAGCTCTAACCATGTGTTTGGCGCATCATAGCTTCAGTTGCTTTTGCACCATTAAAATCAATATAACTAACTAACTGCCGTTCACGCGGAAGGAGAACGCGTGCCCGCTCCAAGTCCATCCCGCGTGAGTGGTAAACCGTCAGGTCCTGATATTTCACCCCTATGCATTATGCAAAGACCGCGCAATCAGCCTCTTCGATTTGACTGCTAAGAGTTATAAACAACAGAATAACTACTGCGTGCCATCGCGTGCTCTTCTTCAGTATGACTGCATGGTCGCATGAGGCTTTGGTACACTCACATCAACACTTTCTACCCGTTAAATTTGGAGAGAAACAAAGCTATCAGCCCCTTCAGTTTGCCTACTGACGGGTTTTAACCAGTGTGTAGAATTATAAGCGACCTGAAGCGTTTATATGACAGATTCCTAAGAATTCCGAAGCGTATAACATATAGCTCCTGAAATCTCAAGCGCTGCCGTTTTTGTTTTGCACGAAAGCGGATTTAGCAAGAATTCATGACGCTGGACGTATTCAGAGAAACGAAAACAAATTTATTCACAGCTAAATTCAAGGTGTCCAATGCGGTGCGCTCCGATCCATAACTTCAATATGTCTTACGTTCACAACATATCAGTTGGCTGAAACAATCTACATATCTATAGCATCGCGACTGACGCACATCTATTGCAGATTCAGTTGGTTTAGTACATGAGTGATCAACAACTTCCCATCAAAGAAAATGGCATGAACAACGCTGTGGAAGTGAGAAGAGCGCAAAAGAAAAAGAAGAAAAGTTCACAGTCTGAAAAGCTTCCTGGATGGTTTATGCACATAATTAGCTGGCTTCTCGTTCCTGTTGGTGACTTTCTTGGTGTAGTTAACAAGAAGTATTCTGAGAAATTTTTCAGATATCAAAAAAGCAGACCTCATGGCATGGCTGTTGTCGGGTCCTTCTGAACAACTGAGCAAAGGCGAGTTTTCAAGCTGTGGCTGAATGAGGATTTGAAGTATTTCCAGAACATTTGTGCGTGGCAGGTGCAAGACAACTTTTTCAAAGAAATATACGACCTTGTCCAAGAGGGCAACAAACTCTGGTTTTGGGTAGTGCAGTCCACTGGAATCTTGGCCTTGCAGAAGAATGTAGAGAGGACCAGTCCTCTCGCTAGTTTGAAGAAGGATATTGCAAGCGTCACATCCGAAGTCACTGATCAACTTGAGAATGTATCCAGCGACGTAAGTTAAACCGGAGTACGTGAAAGAGGGCGATGAGGTGACAGGAGTTTCCTTGAAATGCTTCCGTTCTTCAAAGACTGCTTGCGGCAGAGTGGAAATCATTTCTACGGCGTCGACGCATTGTGTCTTTACTCTGCTGCCAATTGAAGACTCAGTCTTGGCAATGTGGTCAAGTGCCGCCGTTACAGCTCTCGCATCCAACATGTTCCCTCCGCACATCATTCTTAATTTTCCGAAGAGAGCCTCAATGGGGTCACTGTTGAATTTCCTGGTGAGAATGGAGTTGATACCTCTCCACAGGAGGAATTCTACCATTTGTACAGTAGACTTTGTAGTGAACAGCAGAGCTTGGAAGGTCTCATCGGCGAAAGCGCTTTTTCCTACTGCTTTGGAAGTCTGTTGTATGCCTTCCATATAGGAGGTGAACTCACCGGTTAGCCACAGCAGGCGAGTGTCATCTGCTTTTGTAATGGGCATCTTTTTACCGCTTCCAGCATATGTCGTGTCATGAATATCGAACCACTGTTTGACTGTCTTCATGAAATGGACTGTGGAGCTAGCTTTTCTGAAAATGTAAAAGGCAGGGTCTCGTTTTGCGTTTTCTTGGAGGTGCTCTATTGCTGCTATTACCTGGGGCGAGAATATTTGCACAGCCCGCAGCACATTCATTTTTTCTAGATTCGTCGGGTAGACGTGCTTGCGGGTTAGGTTGCGTGCCAACTTGACATTCATCCCCTTCTGGAGCTCGTAAAGCTTTTGTACAAATGCCCCGCAGATGACACCTGAACTGTCTGTCGGCTCGCGTTCAAGAAACTGGCTTCTGATGTTTTTTAGGACATGGCAGGGGTCGAAGCTTAAGAAAATCACTCGATGAGGATCCTGTGGGTGCTTCACTACTGTCGACAGGCAGCTATTGCCCATAAGCTTAAACATCGTGGTGTTAGAATAATTGTCCGTCACAATGCGCACAACCAAAAAGCCACATGACTCGACTGCGGCTATCACTTCTTTAGTCCACGTATATAGGCCTCTTCCGCTGCGCTGCTTAGTAAAGTAGTACGAGCAGGGAATTCTGTAAGAACTGGAGATGCCATGAAGCACAAAGCATAAGGCTCTATTTGCGAGGATTTCCTTTGAACTGCAAGACGTGTCACTATTAGGTTTGTCTCGGAAGCCGAACACTGCATCAGATTTTGTCATAAACGCATTTTGGCTTGATGCTGGCTTCGTCAATTATTAACTTAGCCATATGCTGCTTGGTACTCAGCAGTGAGGCTTCATACGTCAACCTTTCCCTCATTGCAGCACTCATCCCTGACGACGTTGGGCTGGGTCCCACGTAACATTGAAGAGTGCATTTGGCTGGAAGTGTAAGCAGCTGAAACGTCCGAGCGTGGTCGTATCCTTTAGGCGAAAGAAAGCACCACACAACGCATTCCCTTATTACCTCTTCTGGATATGCTGGTCGCTTCTGCCCATAGCTGTCTATCTGATGTAAAAGAAAGGTGGCGTTTTTGTCCCCCTTTCCGGCATCGCCAACAATTCTCTTAACTGACGCATGCCTTTTGTTCCCACGATAGAAGGCGACAATTCTTCTTTCGGCGTCAAGCTGTTGCTGTATCTTGCCACATTTTGAGCGTTGGTAAGCAACCTGTTTCCGAAGCCTTCCAATCAGGGATACATACCCGCTTGCTCGCTTTGCCTCATTATTTATCGTCTGAGTAGAGATGCTAGGATTCTTAGCAGAATAGTCATCTGGCAGCTCGGAAATGTCCGTGCTTTCTTGCGATTCCGCTTTGCGCTTATGCGGCTTTCGACCAGGTACACAGGTTCTGTCTGCGGGCTCCTTGCGAGGCTTTTTCACACTGGGCACCAGGTAGCACGGGTACTCATCGAACACGGTTGGCACAGCACCAGGTAAAAGTTTTCTGATGCGGCACCCTGAAACGTAGTCACTCGCGAAGAAATGCCGGCTGCAAACCACACTCGATGCCGACTTGTCGTTGAAGACGAAATTTTCTCTGGAGATGTTTTTGAGCCACTTTGCAAACAGTTCTGAATCACTCGGGAATTGATGAAAAGAAACGCCCTGAGTCTTACCCAACTGCGACTTGAAAAGCGGTACGCAGCAGTACACCATCGCCGCGTTGGATGATCAACAGCGGGCAATGAACACCGTCGCACAGCAAATAACTTAGTCTGTGGAAGAAACAGGTAGAAACGTGCACCAGTGCTCACAACACTAAAGGCCACGCTGCCTGCCGGCACACAGTGCGATGAGAGCACTCCCCGTCCAAGAGAGAAATATGCGAGGCTCGGGAAAAAAAAAGCAAGCGCAGACCAACAGTGACGTTTGCGCTTCGCACATAAGAGGGAATTCAAGTTGGCAGGCTTTTCTGCACATTGTTAAGATCGGCGAATTCGGACCTTGGGAGGATTCTTAGAAAACCAACGTAAAGGCGGATGAGTCGGAATTCAAGACATAATTCGACACGCAGCTGCGAGGAATGCCGTTCGCAGAAGCAGTGGCGACAATGGCGTCGTCAGGTAGCCGAGTCAGGAGACGATACCCCCTATTCCTGACAATGTGGCGAGAAAAAGAAAGCAGTAAATATGGCGGCATTGAAACTTGTTCGAATCCGCCGCGATGCCTCAGTGGTTGGAGTGCTAAGCTACTGAGCCATTTCTATGAAGGCGAAAATCTAGAGGCCCGTGTACTGTGCAGTGTCTGTGCACGTTGAAGAACGCCAGGTGGTCGAAATTTCCAGAGCCCTTCACATTGGCGTCCCTCATAGCCCGAGTTGCTTTGGGACGTTCCGCCGCGATGCCTCAGTGGTTGGAGTGCTAAGCTACTGAGCCATTTCTATGAAGGCGAAAATCTAGAGGCCCGTGTACTGTGCAGTGTCTGTGCACGTTGAAGAACGCCAGGTGGTCGAAATTTCCAGAGCCCTTCACATTGGCGTCCCTCATAGCCCGAGTTGCTTTGGGACGTTAAACCCTCATAAACCATAAACCATTCTGTTAACCTTCACATTAACTAAATTCTGTACCAGCACTTAACTTCGGCATGGACTATGAGACATGCAAGAAATTGACCGAAATACGACCTTCGGCATTTTTCAGACCGCAACATCTGTGATTTCCCTGTCATACCTTTCAGGAACGAGAGTGATTGGACCTTTGATGTTTCTATGGTTCGAATTTTTCTATGAAAACTCCGTTCACGTGTGAACTTATTGGCTGACATGTAGATAAGTCATTTGCATTTTGTTTTCTTTCGTTTCGGTGAATCTTTGAACAAGAAGCAGCGGAAAAACAGCACGAAACCAGGCGATCACCACCCGCCACCGCAGAAGCAGGCGCGCAGAGAGCGGTCCCTAGCAGTGGGGTCGTCGCGCCCTTGGCGGCGGCGGAAGGTGTAACTCTTGGAGAAAAACTCCCATTGCTTCCGCGGCGAATGCGAAGGCCGTAAGAAGGAAAGTGCGCGCTCCCTTAGAGACCAGCCGTGTTGTCACTCACTGAGTCTTCGGACTCCAAGCTGGCGCTGTGTTCTGGTCAACGTTCACCCGACAAGAAGTCATCTTCAGTCCCGTATGAACAGTTTGAAATCCCGGTCACTTCGAAACTCCAGGTTGCAATGTCGGTTCACAAGGAGTTTCACGCAGACAAAATCCAACCAAGCGCAGTCGCGAGCGGTGCCCTCTTGAGCCGCCCTGTTGGCGTCTTGTGATTGCCGTTGGCCATCCATTCCCAGTACTGCTTTCGGAATTCAACCTTAAAAGGCCGATTGACGCTGATATCCAGAGGTTGCAGCATACTGGTGAGGCCACTTGGTTTAACGGCAATGTCTGTGCGGATACCGCACACCTTAACCCTGGCCATCAAGTGACTGCGGAAGCTGTCCAAGACGAGGAGCGATCATCGGGCCAACATGGTGCTTGGGCGTTTCTCCGAAACACGTTTCACACAATCGAGCACAAGCTCATCGCTCATCCAGCCCTTTTCGTGTTCTCATACTACAATTCCCTTAGGGAAACATCATTAGGAATCTTTTTCTTTTTCAAAACGACATAGGGGGGGCGGCTTCCACCTGTCCGCAGGGACACACAGCATAACGGTGCACCATTGGCGCTCTGCGCCGGTTGTCCGCACGAAAACACTCTTCTTCTCTTTCTTTTCAATTGTGCAATTGTCCGAACAGTCGAACCACACGGGGGTCTGGTTGGCGTTCGCTATTTGAGACAATATGTAGTTGTGCTCATGGCGCAGACAGATGATGTACTTTGGAAGCTGAGCACCTTGCCGGTGTAGTCCGGGGCAGCCAGTGGCACAACGTGGTCCTTCGCCGAAAGGATAGACCGTTCTTCTTTATCAATCTTCATATCCAGCCTGCACTAGCTTTGAAGTGTTTGCGCAGTATGCTTTTAGCACATGCCAAGGATGTGCCTGCACACACAGCATGTCCGTTGTCAATACTTAGCCGCTGTTCTGCACTTCTATTGCATTGCACAGCAGCTCTTCTAGCTCAGGAAACTTGTACGGCTTGCCTCGGAAAGCGGGCTTTTTGGAGCTGGTGTTCTTGAACACACCCCTATGGACGCACTTCTTGTCCACATCGTATTTCCTGCCCGCGGCGCGCTTGCCGTGTTCGAGAGCAAACTCCACTACTTTCAGTTTAAAGCCTGTCGTGCAGCTACTGAGGTACTTGCCCATTGTGCTAGAATGGCAGTGCTCGGTGGCAATTCTTGAAAAAAAAAAAGAAGATAGCACATGAGAGCCGCAACTACAGTGAGCGACCACGCTAATACAACCACAAAAAAACGTGCCTTTGAAAGTCGCAACACAACAAATGGATGGATGGATGGATGGATGGATGGATGGATGGATGGATGGATGGATGGATGGATGGATGGATGGATGGATGGATGGATGGATGGATGGATGGATGGATGGATGGATGGATGGATGGATGGATGGATGGATGGATGGATGGATGGATGGATGGATGGATGGATGGATGGATGGATGGATGGATGGATGGATGGATGGATGGATGGATGGATGGATGGATGGATGGATGGATGGATGGATGGATGGATGGATGGATGGATGGATGGATGGATGGATGGATGGATGGATGGATGGATGGATGGATGGATGGATGGATGGATGGATGGATGGATGGATGGATGGATGGATGGATGGATGGATGGATGGATGGATGGATGGATGGATGGATGGATGGATGGATGGATGGATGGATGGATGGATGGATGGATGGATGGATGGATGGATGGATGGATGGATGGATGGATGGATGGATGGATGGATGGATGGATGGATGGATGGATGGATGGATGGATGGATGGATGGATGGATGGATGGATGGATGGATGGATGGATGGATGGATGGATGGATGGATGGATGGATGGATGGATGGATGGATGGATGGATGGATGGATGGATGGATGGATGGATGGATGGATGGATGGATGGATGGATGGATGGATGGATGGATGGATGGATGGATGGATGGATGGATGGATGGATGGATGGATGGATGGATGGATGGATGGATGGATGGATGGATGGATGGATGGATGGATGGATGGATGGATGGATGGATGGATGGATGGATGGATGGATGGATGGATGGATGGATGGATGGATGGATGGATGGATGGATGGATGGATGGATGGATGGATGGATGGATGGATGGATGGATGGATGGATGGATGGATGGATGGATGGATGGATGGATGGATGGATGGATGGATGGATGGATGGATGGATGGATGGATGGATGGATGGATGGATGGATGGATGGATGGATGGATGGATGGATGGATGGATGGATGGATGGATGGATGGATGGATGGATGGATGGATGGATGGATGGATGGATGGATGGATGGATGGATGGATGGATGGATGGATGGATGGATGGATGGATGGATGGATGGATGGATGGATGGATGGATGGATGGATGGATGGATGGATGGATGGATGGATGGATGGATGGATGGATGGATGGATGGATGGATGGATGGATGGATGGATGGATGGATGGATGGATGGATGGATGGATGGATGGATGGATGGATGGATGGATGGATGGATGGATGGATGGATGGATGGATGGATGGATGGATGGATGGATGGATGGATGGATGGATGGATGGATGGATGGATGGATGGATGGATGGATGGATGGATGGATGGATGGATGGATGGATGGATGGATGGATGGATGGATGGATGGATGGATGGATGGATGGATGGATGGATGGATGGATGGATGGATGGATGGATGGATGGATGGATGGATGGATGGATGGATGGATGGATGGATGGATGGATGGATGGATGGATGGATGGATGGATGGATGGATGGATGGATGGATGGATGGATGGATGGATGGATGGATGGATGGATGGATGGATGGATGGATGGATGGATGGATGGATGGATGGATGGATGGATGGATGGATGGATGGATGGATGGATGGATGGATGGATGGATGGATGGATGGATGGATGGATGGATGGATGGATGGATGGATGGATGGATGGATGGATGGATGGATGGATGGATGGATGGATGGATGGATGGATGGATGGATGGATGGATGGATGGATGGATGGATGGATGGATGGATGGATGGATGGATGGATGGATGGATGGATGGATGGATGGATGGATGGATGGATGGATGGATGGATGGATGGATGGATGGATGGATGGATGGATGGATGGATGGATGGATGGATGGATGGATGGATGGATGGATGGATGGATGGATGGATGGATGGATGGATGGATGGATGGATGGATGGATGGATGGCTTTACCCTTTTTATCGGGCAGCAGCTTGCACTACCTAGCCTATACTTCCCCCATTGTTAATTGATTTTGTTCCCTTTTCCTTCAATTTCGCTCTTAAAATGTGTAGCTTGGCTATCTTTTTCCGCTCCAAATTCACCCCTCCCTTGGTTTTTTCCACCAATCTTCCAACCTCCCCTTCGTCACAGTCACGCTTTTCTCATCCACTCGCCTGTCCTCGCCAGCAAGTCCCAGTGCCCTCTCTATGTCTGTTCCTGTTCCCTCGGGAAGGGCTGGGCGGAGTTCTGCACACCTCAAAACCGAGTCCTCTATGGTCTCTGTTTCTGTTTTACAGGCAGAGCACAAAATATCCACTTCTTCAAATTTGGACCTATACGTTTTTGTTGTCAGAGCCCCTGTCCTAGCCTCAAAAAGCAATGAACTGCCCCGTGAGTCATCACATAACTTCTCTTTTTTGATGTCCTATATGTACCTAGCACTGATTTTTCCTGCATTCTTTCTTTTTACATCTTTCTTTCTGTCTCCTTTACCTCCGTTTTCATGCTAGTTTTTTTGCTGAGCCCTATCCCTCACCTGTAAGTACTTCGTTCTTAGCGTTCGGGTTCTATTTGTCCATTTTGTGTTAATACTTTTCATGAATAGATACTTGTACACCTTTTTTGCCCACCTTGTTTCCTCCATTTGGGTTAGTCTGATCATATTTCAGTTTGCTGATTGCCTCCTGAACCCCTAACGATGCCGTCTATATCTCCCTGGACTCCCTCGTTCGGACTGTTCCCATATGCTCCCAAGGCTTACCTTTCTACACTTCTTTGTCTGACCTCTAGACTTGGTTGTATTTCTGATTTCATGCACAGGACTGCATTTCCAAATGCGATGCCTGGTACCATGATTCCCTTCCACTCCCCTCTAACCACATCATACCTATTATAGTTTCATAGTGCTCTGTGCTTCATAATGTCTGAATTCCTTTATCCTTCAGAATCCTCTCGTGCTCTTCCAGATATTTTTTCCCTTCATTTAGCCATACGCCTAGATACTTAAAAGTCCTCACATGCGGAAAGCTGGGCTAGTTGGTATGTCATCATTAATTAACTCATTAATTAAAGACACCATGATAGACCTCACATGGTCTAGCATGGTCTCTTGTATTTCTGGTGGGTCTTTCCTCTCATCATTATATGCCATTATTCCAGACTTCTCTCTAATGAAATGGAGTCCTAGCTTGTTGCCCTCCTCACCACAGATCTTAACTAGTTACTGCAGCCTATCTCGCTTGTCCGCTGGTAGTGCAATGTCATCCTAATACATCAGTCCGGCCAGCAATTGGCTTACTATCTGGCCTTCTTGCATATAACGTCAACTCCTAGTTACCTCTCTCCTACCTCTCTTCCAACCTCTTTTCCATTTGACTCACGTACATCATAAAAAGTAGGGGTGACAGTGGGCAGCCCTGTCTTGGCCCACTTTTAATTTAGCTGGGTTGTAGTTTCTCCCTCCCATGTTACCACCACCTCTTTGTTTGAATATACACATTGTAGAAAGCCAGCCAGATTCCTATCTCAACCATATCCCTTCAAGTGGCCCCAAAGTATTTCACGATTCACATTGTCATTTGCCTGTCTAAAAATGCTATCCATAGAGGCCTCTGACTTGCTTCAGCTATCTCTATACACTGAATTATAACAAATAGATTGTCCTCCAACAGTCTGTCCTTTCGGAAACCGTTCTGCAGCTCTCCCAAGATCTCCTCATGCTCTGCCCATTTTTCCATTCTCGTTTTCACCATCTGCATTGCTAGCCTGTATATAACTGATCTGACCGTAATTGGTTGGTAGGATTTAATGTTGTTCTTGTTTTCCTTGCATTTGTATATTAACCTCATCCTGCTCACTTTCCAGTCTCTTGGAACGTCTCCTCCCCCTGCTACTTTTTTAATGATCTGTTGTAATTTCAATTTGCTTTTTTGGCCTAGTATGGTATGGTATGGTATGCTGTCTGGTCCTGGTGCTCTTCCAATGAGAACCTTGCCTTCTATTCTGTCCCATTCCCCTGCGCTCTTCCTCCCCATTGCCGTCCTTGCTCTCCTGTAGTCCATTCGCCTCGGGCTCTGCAAATGCTGCTTCGATTGCTTGTCTGATAAGTTCTTGTGCTTCCGCTCCCTCTACTCTTTTTCCCTCCTTTGTGGTCAGAGTGTGTTGGATGCCCTCTGTCCTCTTCCCTTGTAGCCTTATGTGCTCCCAAAACCTCATTGCACCATTTCTATCTTTCTTATTTACCTCCATCATCCAGTGGACTCCTGCCTTCCCTATTTTGGCTTGAGCTAATGTCGCTGCCTCCCTTTTGCTCTGAAGGCACTCATTCCATTTTGACTTTACTCCCCCTGGTGTAGCCCCCCTTTTCTTTGCCAATCTGTCTTCCCTAGATGCCTCTTGTCGTTACGCCATGGCTGCTTTCACTTCCCTGTCCCACCTGCTTTTTGGTATATGCCTTCCCTTCCTTCTCTTTTTGCCTTGGACCTTCTCTGGCTCCCTTTGAAAAATCTCCTAGGGCCTCATATGTCCACTCCCTATTCGGCTGCTTAGATACTAAGTCTTCAATGCGTTTTGACACCTCCTGTAGCTGTGCATCAGTGACGTTATGTTTACTTTCTCTCCCTTGAGTTTCTATTGCAGGTATTGCGCTACCAAATGTAATAATTTTAATTCTTCTGTGGTCGCTTCCCAGGCTTTTCATACCTTCTTCGTCAATTTCCATGCCTCGTAACCTGTCATACAGTTTGTGTGACATTAGGCAATAGTCAGTAGTTGAGTGAGAGTTATTTCTTACCCATGTTACTTTCCCTTCGCATTTTATTTCTGTATTAACCATTACTCTATCATGGGCATCGCAGAATTCTCCTAACATCTTCCCCGTTGGATCTGTAGCTCCTTCAAAGTATTCCAAGTGAGCATTTATATCGCCCAAGATGATTATTTCGTGATGCGCGCTTAACTCCCTGATGTCTTTAGACATAACATTCAAAATGCCTTATATTCTCCTCACTCGACTCGCTCCCTGTTTTAAGGTGTACAAACGTTATTATTGTCTTTATAGACTCCCCACTATGCCCTGGAGCTATAGATGCTCCTTGCAGTTCTCGCTCACCTTTTCCCATTCTTGCCCGTTTACTAATGCCCCTAGGCCTCCACCTTTATGGTCTTTCCCTTTTCTGTTACACTCTATCCAAGTGTAACCTGCAATGTTGGCAGTTCTGGCATGTCTCTCAGGTGAGTTTCGGCAACCCCATATTATACCCCAAAGTTTTTCAGATTGTAGTTCTTCGATTTCATCCCATTTAATTCAACTTCTTCCCCCTTGCATGTTAGTGAATCCAACACTGAGACATTGCTTCCTTTTCGTTTGCCGTGCCCTTGTCCTGCCCCCCTCCTCCTTTCACATTTGTTGCTTACTCTTTGGCCTGCAGGGGCATCCTGCGTGCCTGCAATAAAGCCAGTGCCCTACGGCCCATCCTCTTCCCAACCTTGGAGTAATGGATGCCATCCGGGGAAAAGGGGGGGGGGGGGGGGGTTCCTGTCTCTTTAAATCACCAGGTTCTTGTGACTACGTGGGGGAATGTGCTCGTCTTATGCCACCCTTATTGCGGGGGCACTGCTTGGAGCGCGGATGGTGAGAGGGGATGTGGGGAGGGGATGTTCGCTTGCGTCGTGCGCAGGTGGTCCTCGGCGTCCAGGAAGGCAGGTCCCCACAGCAGCAGCAGCCACAACAGGGAAGGGGAGGATGAACGGCACGCGCTGGGAGTGGTGCGCGCGCGTCGGGGGCTTGCAGGAGGCAAGCAGCCATGACTCCGAGCCAGCCGAAAGGCTAGACAGAGGTGGGCGAGGACTGCAGCACAGCTGGGGCTGGCTGCAGGAGGCCACCACGTGGCGGCCGGTGAGGACCGCGGAGAAACTGCTGCAGGGTAGCAGCGCCGCGGCGTGCGCTGAATGTCGCCGTTTCCGGCTAACAGCCGGGGCGTCAGTGGTCTGGCGCACAAGGACCGGCAGTCGTGTCCAGGATCACGGGATGCAGGCCTGGCCGTACCGCCGCGAGCTGCGTCAGGACAGCAGCAGGGGAGAAACGCTGAATACCGCCATGGAAGACGGCGCGTGGGGAAGGGCGTAGGGCAGCAGGGAAGCCGCGCTCTCGACCAGAGCAGCACAGCAGGCGTCGAGGTGATGAACGAGCCACCGCCATCGTCGTCAGCCGTGCCGGCTGCTGGGGGGTTTCAGGAACATGGGCCATCGCCGCTGCAGCTGACGACGACGGCCCGAAGAGGCTCTCCCAGCGGGCGAGGGTTACCTGGCCGCCAAAGCGGCCGCCGGGTAAGTAGGCCTACGAGGAGTAGGGCGAGGGGCGCCTACGCGGGCGACGCATCGGCGGGGCGGACTAGTAGCTTCTCGGGAGGGAGGGCCGCCGGACGACGCTGGGCGCGCTCAGTGCTCCTGGCAATCGTCCAAAGGGCGGGCAGGAAGGTGCACCGGGCGGGGCTGAGCTGAAATTGCGTCGTCGAAGAGCACGAACACGTCTCGGGAGGAGAGGCAGGGGACATCCGCTCTCCTCGAAGGTCCAGACGAAAAGTCAGGTTGACATCCATCACATCGCACCTGAGGGACTTTCCCTTTCTCATCTCTCTGATGACTGAGTTGGCCCTCATGACCTGGTCCTCAATGTATGGGCCCTCTCTCCTGATCTCGAGGACTGTGCACAGAACAATGTGCGCTGCCTCTGAGGTTGCCCCTAGTTTTTCCACCCCTGTCTGTATTTGTTTTCCCAGGCGCTTCCCCCTATCCCGCAGCACATCCTTGACCCCTGCGTGGAGGACCACGAGTTTCTCACCGTTGATATTTTCCCAAAGCTTAGCCTTGGCCCGTTCTGCCACCTCTCTAAAACACCCATCCGGAATGCTCTCGGCCTGTACCGGCTCATTGTATTTCACAGTTTTTAGTAGTGTTCGTTTCACTCTGTATACATTTAGCTTCCCAGTACCCAAACCTTCCTGCTGCTGCCCATCTTTGCTCCTCAGCCTGTGCCCTGCTCCTGTTGCATTTCTGGTGTTGACCCCTGGGTCCCCTCTACTACCACGGTACCTCTGTTCTTTGCTGCCTTCTGTGGCTGCTCGCCTCTCTTCGGCGGGTCGTGTCTGCCCCTTGTCTGTTATTCCGGCTGGCCCTCCTGCCTTCCCTTGCGCTGCTTCCAGTCTTCCTGCCCATCTCTCTGCCTCTCCAATTGGCCTCTTTTCTTTCGTTCCTCACTCAATTCTCGTTCGAGGGACTCCACCATGCTGCTCCACTCCACTCCCTCTCAACTCTAGTCTCGGATTCCGCACATCTCTCCTTTTCATCCCCGAGTTCCTGACTTACCCTCTCAACTTCACTCGCCGGTTGTTTTTGCAACTTCGCAACTGGTTCACACAAGCTGCATACAAAGCTTGTCACCTGTGCCCCCCGTCACACTTGGGAACCTTGTCTCGTCCAGGAAGAACCATCTATTGCGTGTTTCACATTGGATGAGGTCTCCTCCCTCTTCCTTGGCTTTTTTTTTGCAGGGCGACCCACGCTATTCCTGAACAAGCGGCCCAGCACTGCCAATACATTTTCTGCTCGTCCGAGTCAAACAAACAAACAAAACCAGCCAACGATAACCTGCATGCCCAAGATCAAAAATGCACACAAAAAAACACACCAAACGGAACAGTAACCTGCACGTCCAGGACCAAATTACACGAGAAAAAAAAGAAACTTCTTAAATAAAGGCCTAGCACATGGTTCACGCTAACCCTACATGGGCCCAGCGCTAACCTACTTCCCCTTCGCTAGCTTCAACGCACCAAAACCTACTTCCCTAATCTACTTCCCAATCTTACCGCCTGTATAAATCTGCCACCGCTCTCTACTCCATTAGCAAAAAATAAAAACAAAAGAAAGATGTACTTAGCTACGGATGGACCGATGATGCCACGTCCACAGCAGTCATTCTTCCAATCGGAAGTCGGACCTGGTGATATCGATACCAATAAGGATAAGGGGAGCTTGCAGCAGAGAAAAATGATGATGATGACCCGCGGCCTTGGGCGCCATCCGAGGACGTCACCTGGAAGCTCCTGTGTGAGCGAATTTCGAAGGCTATTCTCGCGTTGAGTAGCAGCCCAGTTGCTGCTGCCCTTTGACCACTCATGTCTTCGTGACATCCAAACTCTACTCAATGTTGTTCTAGCAGGCACAAGTTGCGCTTTGTGCTGCATGTTTTGATCCTACTACATTGTTGAGAAAAAAAAGTGGTGTATGCACGATAGTGCCTGCACAGATAACGCCATACACAAAACATTAAATGCATAAAGCACATGTATCTGTAGGCCCCACAAAGGCCTGTATACACTTGTTGCTGCTGCTGCCTCGCTGAAGCTATGCCTCCTGCCAACTGTATCAAGACAGTTAACGACATACATGAGCCGACGGCAGCACTAAGAAGCAAATACAGAGTAATATACAGTAATGGAAAATGTGAACATCATGGCATTAGTGGACCACTACCTGCGCCATTGTGCAGGGCGCCGAAAGCCCACATAGCTGGCTGATGGAAATTGCTCACGAATCCTGCACAAGAAGCATGCTGGCAACACCAAATGGTTGGCTCTCCCAAGCGTCCCCCATATAACATGGGTGATTACCCGGTAGGCAAGGAACCGATTAGCTCTGAAGCACCAAGGGGTTATGGTGAACATATAACTGTGCTTCATTTGTAAGACACTTTTGGATTACCTGTGCAGCTCCTCGTCCTCTTCCAGGTGGACGCCGTTCTCCCGCATCACCCAATACACTACCCTGAGAACCTCAGGGGGCAGCATACGCTCTGGAATGCACGATGCTAAGTCACGCACCCTTCCTCGCACTCTGCAACTACTGCCAGAACGTCGCGGCAGCAAACTTCAATCAATTTATTTAGCATTTCTTTCAATACAGAAATAAATGCAAGGATAAGAACAAAAAGCTGCTTCTCGAGCAGCTTGACGACGGTTCTTACCCCTTGTTTTCTCTTGACAACGGATAACAGCAGAAATAATACAAAGCTGCGATTAAAAATTGTACAAAGATAAGAGCATGCAGTATACATAGAAATTGTAAACACAAAATATATAGAAACACAAAATACATAATATACATAGTAATTCCAAACACAAAATGCCGCATATTAGTAAAAAGTAATAATACCGGTTCAATGTAACTGATAGACATGGATTCAATAAGACGAATACTAATACTTAATCACCAATATTTTGCACACTGAAGAACATCTAACGGCGAAATTGACATATGGCTATACAGGACTACAAACATTTCCTGCTACATTTGCAGGCATAGATTTGCTCTGGGGGTGTTGGCATTACACCGCAGAAGCCGCAACAGCACCTGCGTATCTGCAGAACATGGTAGTTAGACGGGCGACAGCTGAAAATATTGATGAAAGCAAGCACTCGCGCTAGCTATTATTTACTATTTTGTATGACTTACAGAACATGTACAACTAAGAATATGTGGACGATCATTACCAGATGCATCACTTATCCGTCAACAGCATCGCCACCGCTGTCGTTAGGAGAGTCCGGTGAACCCACCGACAGAATCGCTTTCAGCGTCGTCAAATTTCAACGCTGGGTTTTTGAACAGGGTATTCTTGTATGGTTCGAAGCCTATCTCAGCACTCATCTGTATTAGTTGTTGCTCGAGATTGGGTCCATGACGGCGACAAGAAAGCAGATCTCTGGCAGATGGTGCGCTGATGCGCCTGGCATGAAGCGAGCGAGCGAGAGCAGCTACCAGAAGTAAACAATGGTGACGTATTTGTAGGCGGAGCGTCGGGCCAGCTTGTAGTCTTTATTTTTCTATGGCTTTGGTGTAAGATTGAGAGGGAAAAGGCAGACTGTCATTTTTAATCACCTGTATCTCTGATGTTGCGCAAGTATCTTTCAGTGTTCTGTCTTTCTTACCGTAACTCAGTGCAAGCCCCTTCTGGGTCCCTTTAAGGGGACAGGGTGAGCCCCATCTTTCCCATGTATTTTGGGGCATATTGTGTTGCACTTTTCTCAGCAACTAATAAAGATAGCAGCAAGATATTTACTTCATTTGTTCAGAATTTCATCTTCTAGCTGCTGTACCAAATTTACTTTATTATGCGAGAAATGAAATTATTAGTGATTTTTTACTTTTTACACACTAATTTTGACCAAATTTTAAACATATTTTTATTTTAAGATAAACAGTGTTATTCGCACGCTGATAAACTTGGCGCAGCAAATCGTCACATACACTATGTACTCCATGCACGAAAAAAATCAGCTTGATATCTTGCCATTTTGAAAATAATGGTACCGACGTAACAAAATATCTTGTTTTGAGAAAACTGAGTGTAAAGTAAACAAAACATTCAATCCCAAGATTCGGACTTAGCCAACTCATTTTGACCAATTTATTCAGTAGGCACCAGCTGCATAGTCATCATCTAGGTCAGCTTGGCGCTTCTTTTCCTGCCGTTTAGTTTCTAGTGGCTGTTTTGTCACTTGCTACATAGCTGGACCAGTGAAATAAACTCGACACTGATCGACTTGCTTCAGCCAGCAGACAGTGTTGCTGCCCGGACTTAGTCCGCATGCCTCAAGAACCTTAGTTCTTGCAATGGCACCATCATTGAAGGTCAGAACAGCATCTAATGTAGCAATCTTCAATGTCTGAAGGCCCACAAGGACATTTTTTGGAGCGTGCGACGTTGTTGAAAGACTCGTTTGGGTTCTGGATTCGTCCGTGCAGGCACTTCGACAGAAGCTCTGGCTGTGAAAGCTGCCAATAGATGGTTTTTATGGCCTCCAAGACAGGTGGAGGAAGACTGTCTTTGTGCACGAAAGGTTTGCCTTCATGCACACTTTTGTTATACGCACACCAGGTGCCAGGCCCTTTTGGACATAATCCGTGGCAACGGTGCTTGTCAGATGATGAAGTGTGAAAATATGTTGCCCAAACGGCCTTCCTCATTTTCTTCCAAGTTGCCGATATTTCTTCTTATGGCCAAGCCATAGTACGTTTGAAGCCTGTCTATGACTGTGTCTGTTAGTCTTCCTCGGCCGGAGAGTGTTTTCTCATCAGACAACTTTTCTGTCTTCTCTTTTTTTTGTCTCAATCTCGTGCCCATTCTCTTTTGCATGTGTCGAATGCATTCTAGCTTAGTAATTTCAATGCTTTCTCCATATGGCTTTGCTGCCTTCACTACCAGAAACGTTTTACTGTCGCCATCTCCAAGATACTTGACATATCGCACTCCACGGCGTTCTTCACTCCTACCGAAAATTTTAACTGCACCCGAAACTTCCATGCCACCACTAGTTCCTTGGTAGTTACGTTGGCAAGCTTTTTCGTGGTGTGGATCACTGCATCCCTCCATCAAGTTGCACAGACGACAATGTTTTGCCATGACTGCCACATCAATAACTTTTCCGGAGTCAACGCTAGTTGCCGAAATGATGCCATTGTTGCAAGTGTAACCTCATTTTCGCCAACTTCTATCCAAGGCAACTACAATGTTGTTGTCTTTGTCGTTCGACTGCACGGCCTCTTTGGCAGCATGTTGCATCGAATCCTCAGCTGCAGCTTCAATATGGACGAGCTCTTCATTGTATCATGAAAACTTCGTTGGCGGCTTTGGGAGGCTCAGCATAGCATATAGCACACTTCCAGCAGCTGCTCCTTTGCCGATGCATCTCAAGGCATATACCATTTTTACGTTGGCTTCATAGAGGCCAGAGGCAGCCTTTTCAGAAGTATGGAACTTATGTTAGGCTGCTTAGGCTAAACAGTTCAACCTGTAGGCATTGACAACACCCATGTGTTCTTCAGCGTTCTTTTCAAGTTGCATGTCTCCGCCACATAATTTGCACGCAGAACTTTGTGCAGTTATGCTGAAAAATATGTTCATGTCCACAAGAGCATAACCGGCATCACACACACCTGACGTTTCTTGTAGCGATGCACCAATCTTTGATTCTGAGGAGCTACCCATCTGTTACCAGAGGTGGCTACCAGATGTACCACAAAACTTAAACACAGGCAATAATGGTTCCTTGTCGCAGAAGACACAGCATATAAACCAGACTGAGTGCTCAACATATATTCAGAACAGCACCGCATGGAAAACACGTCTATGCCACGCAGCAGCATCTCATGCTTGCCTTCGCTAACAACTTGGATGGTTGCCAGAGAGCTTTCTTTTTCAGCCAAAAATAGGAACATTTCTTGTTTTTAGTTTTTAGTAAAAGCGTAGGAAACACACCGCTGTAAAGGGGGCGTGTCGCTGACCGCTTTGCTCTCAGATAGCCTTTTCAGGTTAATATAAATTGCACAGAATGAAGTGTGATACATCAAATGATGCAGAAAAGAATACTTTCATATATAGAAAAAAACTAAAAATTCATTTTTTTTCAGATTTTATTCCTTACCCTGTCCCCTTAAATTTGTCATCCGAACACCCTAGAGCTTTGTGCTGCAACAAGCTGCCGTACACCTTCACCTTATCTGCTCTCTGCTCTAGAAACCAAAAGTACATTGCGTTGTCCACATCTTTGAAAGCTGGCGTTGTCACCGTCTTGTGTTGTGCACGTGCTCCATTCTGCCACGTAGAGTGAGACCATGGTCTCGGTGCATCCGCTGCCGCACATAGCTCTAGCAGTGGGCTCTTGTGGCCTGCGAAAACGGAAGCTCGCATGCGCCACAGTGCTTGGCTTGCACAAAGCATAGCCAGCCATGTATGCGACTACCCTGTTTCCCCATTCACAATGTCCCGGATGTGAGATATAGTCGTGATCAATGGCCACACCCAGGTGGTGCTCAGCAGAGTCTTTGTCATGCACCTCCTCTCTGTTGATTCATTTGGCACCTTGCTGCTGCAGGGTTAAATTGTCATGGTCTCCAGTGGTAAGCAGTTTCCTCCGGGAGCGTCATCTAGCTAATTTTGAACGGCCTCTTGAATGCAGTACAAACCTTCTGCATAGCTGGTTTATTATTCTGGAGGCTGTGTGGTGGAATGACAGCAATAATGCAGATTTAATAAGCTGGTATGTAGTTGAAGACTTCCTTTAGGACACCTAAGCTTTTCATGCATGTAATGAAGCCTGAAAACCGTGACTTTCATGATGTTTCAAGCATTCTGTGGCAGTTGGTGGGCTCCCTCTAAAGATGAAAGGTGAGGTGTGGAGGCCTTCTGTCTGGCTTCATCGTTCACATTTTGCTTATTTTAATGCTTCTTGAAATGCCTTTGGCATGTGTTGTTGACACACTGCAAATAATCTTCAGCAGGCCATTAGTCAGCAAAACTTACCAGCTCCAGCTCTCAGCACCTGGCGAGGGCTGTTGCCATGGAAGTACTTGTATGTGCATAAACAAGTAATGGAAGATGCAGAGGCTGCAAGGGAGAGACGTCGAGACTCAATGGTCCTGCTAGGAGAGTTGACAGCTGCCTTTCTAGCAAACTAATGTTAGGTGTCAACACATCATTAGGGCTGCTCTTTTATGCAACTAAGCATGCGTTTCTTCAGCACTGATACCAAGCACTCATTTGGTTTCAGCTCTCGAACTTTGCTGGTGAAATGTTCTGACATCTTCGTCGTCGTCTATCTTGTCAAGGTGAAGGAAGTTCAGCCATGAAATCTCTCTCGGCATTACAAAAATTGTGAAGTATACAGGTGCCCATAAAATCTTGTGCAGTGGAAGATGCTCTTTGCATTGAACAGATAAAGCTGCCTGAAGCGCTGTTTTACAAGCCCGAAGGTATTCTCTACAGCTACCCTTTTCTGGCGATGGTGCTTGTTAATCTTTTTTCACAAAGGAAAACTTGATTCGTTGGTCCTTGTAGGGCGTGAACAGCCACGGGAGAAGCAGGTGAGCTTAGTCACCCGGTACGTAGCCCTTCCTGCACTTACCGGTGGCCTCTGAGAAGAAGGAACTCCCGTTTGGCTCGTGAGCATTGTGTGCAGTCAGGAAATCCTATGAGCACCTCAAGGAATTTGTTGTGCTTGTTGCAGACTCTCTGCAGTATGATTTATTGGCGCTTCTTATTCATATTAGAGCCTACTGATAGAAGAAGAATATGTTGTATCGTCCTAAGAATGCAGAATACGGGACACATAGCACATAATGTCCGTCAAGCAAGATGTTCTATATTTCTTTTTGTGTGAGAGCATGTACATGTGTTGTGCTACTTCTACTTTATAACAGTCAGGCTTGAAAATCCATATCCTGCCATCAATGCAGCCAACAGTGTTTCGGGGACCTTTCCTACCACTCTTAGCAAGAAAACATGGCTTGCCACAGCCCATCTCGGCATCGTCTGGCCAAGCGATGACTTCGCCGCTGATGTCCAGGGGAAAGTCCAGTGCTCTCCGCGGGCATAAACAACAGATAAGTCTGTCACATCAAATTGGGCGGCCATGGAATTCATGCTACTTTGTTCTTGAGATAGCTTAGAGCAATCAAAATGGTCTCTGCAGCAGAAATTTGTCGCTGTCTACTCGCACGTTTCAGATATAAGGAAAGCTGCCTGACGTGTTCGCACACAATGCAAAAAGTCTCTTGGGGCAACCTAAAGGGTTATTTTAATTCAAAGTCTAGTACGTAGATGTCATTTTTTCATAGTTGCCACAGAAGCGGTTGCGGTCTACGAGTAGACCGCAGCACTCGTAAACCGTAATGCAGCTTCGAGCTCTCTATCCGCTACAATTTGGTTGGCTAACTGAAAGTCTGCCATGTTCGTCATCATTCACATAAGTCGCACATTTCACTCGTCACTCTTGTGGGGTTTGAATGGGGAGATAAGTACGTTCTCCCCACTCAATCGCTGCTGACACGGTTCAAAGCCGCCCGAACCCCACCCCGTGATCGTGTACGCTACCGAGTGCTCGCCGACCACGGCGGGCCTTGCTCTGTGGGAACAAAGGAACGACACATTGGCTGACACAAACAGGCATTTATTGCTACAGCAACAATAACGCCAGCTAGCAACAAGGTACGCTAATGAATCGAGGTCGTCCGACTCACCAGCAAGGTTCCGAGCGAATGTTCGCCCGCGCTAGGGCAAGGGATATAAACTCCGCAGGCCGGACGGGACGAGTACGGGAGCCTGTCTCCCCGTTGCTCCTTCGCCCCGCCGGCGAAGAGCGGAGCCGCCATCGACTTGTCCGCCCGGTGCCGACGATCCCAGCCGACGAGACCCCATCTCCCGCGGGCGGGCTTCAGCAGTCTCCCGCGCAGCGACACTGGCGCCCTCTCTTGCCAGTTAATGTAGCTGACAAGGGAACGTGTTCATCCTCGGGGTGAGACTGCTGCTGCACGGTGCCTCGCGGGAAAGCAAACTCAGGGGGCTGCAGGGCAGGTCCCCACACCCCCCCATCCTTAAATAGACCCACGCGCCTGAAGGTACATGCTATGGAGGAGTCTCCTGGTCTTCATGTCCTTGAGGCACGTCTTGCAGCGGAGGTCACGCCGACAGCGTCCACGCGGACTTCCGCGGTATTCCGAAGGTGGCGTGAAGGTCTCCGCTGGGACGACTCGTATGGCCCACGGACTACCGTGTCCACAGGCCCGCGAATCGAAGGCCGGTGGGAAAACTGCAGGCCAGGATCCTGCAGTAGTCGCCAGGGCAGCAGCAGCCGGAGGTGACTGCTGACTGGTCTCGCCACAGCTGCCCCGGATGGATGCGGCGAACAGGATAGAGGCCGCTCTGTCGCAGCAGGTGGCAGCGAGACGATGTGCACCGGACAGCAAGCCTGGGTGGCTCCACCGGATCTGCAAAATTGCTGAAACGCTCTCGGCGTGCCTTTAAAATAGGTCACGGGAGGGGAAACGGCATCCGCAAGGGCCTCGTGGCACAATGCCTAACTCGCTAGCAAAACGTGTCGGCGGCTGTGCAAACGCAAAGTTCGAGTGAACAAAGCCCTTTCTTGAGTTGAACGAGACTGCTCAGTTCGGGCTAGGTTACAAACAAACAAAAAAAACGGGCGGGCAGCAAAGTGCGCCCCCTCTCAACGACACGGTCCGGTGGCCGTGTCTCTTTTAACGTGGTGCAGGCAGCTCCGAAAGCCTCAGGCCTAACTACCACTCCGACAACGACCGTGACCGTAACAAAGACCCGAAACGGGTTATGTGCGCGCAGCCGCGAGGAGACGTCAGCTTTGTGGGGTGGTCCTACCCCGCTCACTGCACAAAGCAGCTTCTGAGCGGTCGGCGCCCACCGTATCGGATGGTGTCGGAGTGCCCGGTGCCGAGCTGCAATACCAGCGAGCTCGTACCGGCACCCGTGGCCCCAGGCCACCCGGCTCCCGGAGCCGCGACTCCCAGAGTTGAAAAAGGCACAGTAGAGAAAATATATACAGAAACTCGGACCACCCACGCGGCTTCCGTACTCACTTGCTTCGGGCTCGGCGACTCCGCGGGCGCTAGGCGTCGCGCTCCCTCGATGCGGACCAAGTGATTCTCACGAAGAAACTCCAGGGAAAAATGTGCTGAGCATGTCGAAAAGTTCAAACATGCTGCAGCGCAATACTCGCACTCAAGAAAGCATGCCGCAGGTCCTAGCGATCAAAATTCACTTTAGGCCTAGCACTTGTCAAGTCCGGACAAGGAGCGTTCCCCGAACCGAACCGACAGTCGTCCAATGTTCCAAGAGCAGGCCCCACGTTGGGCTGCCAGATGTGGGGTTGACTTGGGGAGATAAGTACGTTCTCCCCACTCAATCGCGGCTGACACGGTTCAAAGCAATACCACCTAGATAACTAGGTGGTATTGTTCAAAGCCGCCCGGACCCCACCCCGTGATCGCGTATGCTACCGAGCGCTCGCCGACCACGGTGGGCCTTGCTCTGGGGGAACAAAGGAACGACACATTGGCTGACACAAACAGGCATTTATTGCTACAGCAACAATAACGCCAGCTAGCAACGAGGTACACTAATGAATCGAGGTCGTCCGACTCACCAGCAAGGTTCCGAGCGAATGTTCGCCCGCGCTAGGGCAAGGGATATAAACTCCGCAGGCCGGACGGGACGAGTACGGGAGCCTGTCTCCTCGTCGCTCCTTCGCCCTGCCGGCGAAGAGTGGAGCCGCCATCAACACGTCCGCCCGGTGCCGACGATCCCAGCCAACGAGATCCCATCTCCCGCGGGCGGGCTTCAGCAGTCTCCCGCGCAGCGACGCTGGCGCCCTCTCTTGCCAGTTAATGTAACTGACAAGGGAACGCGTTCATCCTCGGGGTGAGACTGCTGCTGCACGGTGCCTCGCGGGAAAGCAAACTCAGGGGGCTGCAGGGCAGGTCCCCACACTCTACAATTTTTATTACTAACTCGACCAGATTCGTCTCTGATTCACACAATCGCATGCTTCACTCGTCTCCCTCTACAATTTCTATTGCTAACTGAACGTCGGGCATGTTCGTCCACGATTCACACAAGTCGCATGCTTCAGTCCTCGCCCACGATTCACACAAGTCGCATACTCCACTCATTGCTCTCTACAATTTCCATAGCTAACTGAACGTCAGCTGCGTTCGTTCACTATTCACACAAGTCTCATACCTCATTCATTGACCCCGACGATTTCCATTGATAACTGAACGTCGTCCTTGTTCGTCTACATTCACCCTTATGCAGAGGCATAAAGGCCCTGTGTGGCAGAAAAGGTTTCAGACTGGTTTCCAATGGCTTTTCAATAGCTTTCCTGTGGTAAAGCACGAACCGAGAAAAAGTCTACATCAGTCCCCTCTTGTCTTTGTACTCAATGAGGCCATCCTCAGGTGCATTTCCTTCAGCCTCAGCAATTTCATTGCAGCCCTGGAGGAGGGGGAGAGATAGAGATATTTTTGTAAAAACAAAGTTTGGGACGCGGTGCTTTCAGTACTCTTTCTCTAAGAGGAAATTGTCGCTGCGTGGCGGTGGGGGTGGACGGGTTGGGAAGTAGAGAGAGAGAGGAAGAGGGTCTGGCATAGTGCAGAGGGCAATATGCCACTGGGCAGCAAACAGTATGTTGTTTGCTAGAGGCATGTCCGAAGATGTGCGTCTTCGATGAAGTGCAGGAGTAGTTTTAGTGCGCTCCGCTTTTTGTCTTACGGGGTGTTTGGGAAAACGAGGTCTTTAGTAGAGGCCAAGAGCAGTTCCAGCTTTCCATAGCCTTCCTGTAGAGCTCCTCTGTGTCTGTCTCCAGCAGGGCGGTCACATCATAGGTGTGCCAGGGTTTCAGTTTCCCCGCAGTTTATGCAGGAAGCGTGCTGTTTCCGTGTAGGTGGTGAATGCGTGTCGTGGGCGCGCTCGTTCTCGATTTCGTCGTGGGAGGGTAGCATGTAGAATCCTATATCCGCGTTGCTCTGGGCGCGCCGCTCTGGGTAGCAGCGCGGATTTTGTGCTCCAGTGCCTCCACAGCTGGAAGGGGCTTGGGGTTTTTTTTTAGTTCCGTCAGGGCGGCTCTGGAGTCGTACCTGATGGAAGGAGCATCAGGTCCGGCCTTTCAGGAATGACGTCAGCAGCCAGATGAAGTGCCTCGATCTCTGCCACGGTGAACGATGCGCGGAAAGGGATGCGGCACTGCCTGCTGCTGTTGATGGCTGGGTGAAAGACTGCGCGTTGACGACGTGGGTGAAAGACGAGGCTTGGTTTTGGTTGGAGAGAGCAAGAGGCCGACGGAGTTGAGAAAGGAGCGCACTCTCTCTAGGACATATTGGAGTTGGCTGTGGATGGTTCGTCATAGCCAGGTGGGACTGCAGGAGAAGGGGTCGATGTCGTCCCCTGTTCTGATGGTACATCTAGCGGCACGGCGACGACCGAGAATTGTCAACAAAGCCGACAACCTCCCGATGGCTGACAGGATGCCCTTTGTCTGGGCATCCTGCAGCAGGGTCCCTCACGGGCTACCAGTGAGGTGAGTACCTGGAAGTGCTGCAGGGTCAATGCCCGACTCATCCTTGACAATGGCGGCAGCTGGCCTTCCTTGAAATCTGCCAAGGCAGCTGTAATTGACCATGTCAAGAACCAGAGGTCAGCAGGGTCCAGTCATGTTTTGACATCTGCATTTGTCTGCAAAGGGGAAGCTGACAGCGGGCAGTGCATTGATCATTTTGCGCTTCAGTGCTTCCAACTGCCGTTTCCTGATTTCAATATCAAGAGAAAGCAGCTTGCGCTGCATTTTGTTTTTGAGCCGCTGCTCGGCCAGCTGGCTCCTGCGGAGTTGTAGGTCCAGTTGGTGCAACTCTTCCTTGCGCCGGTCCTCAGCTTCAATAGCCTTAATTCTGGCTGCTACTTCAGGAGCCAGTGTCCGCTCCACCGCAGCAACACGGCGGCCACCTGCCCTCGTGCAAGCAATTTGTGCTGGTGCGATGTCCTCAGACACGCTCTGACTTGGCACGACCACTGTTGGTCTGCCTGCACCGAGGCACTCTTCCTGAACAGGAAGTGCATCGTCAGTTATTGGCCAGCTGTTCAGCCATGATGACGGTGCTGCCTGCCTTGATATGGGTGCAGAAACCTCGCCTGCAAAAACATGCACACACATACAATACCTTCATGAGAACTCTGCAATGCTGTGACAAAATTGGTGGGCTCTTATGCTTACATACATAGTACTGTGATATGACATGCAAAGAACAAATATGGCCATAAACAGAGGCTATTCAGACCATAACAGGGAACCAAAAACAAATGCTTTACATGGTCACGACTAGTGTAGACATCTAAAAACAAACTTCTCAACATATATGTGACATGGTGAAAAATGGACCCAGTACGAGCCCGTTAAGAAGTACTGATAAATATAAATATGTGGCCCGCCTGCTTGAGCACGTGCACATACAACGAACAGAAAATAACTTAACGTTTGCTGCAGTGCCGCTCCATAGCCGAGCATCAGTTGTGGATTGAATCTGGGATGCTGTGCCCACATATCGATAGGTGCGAGGAGTTGCGTAAACGCCCATATAATGCGGCATATAAGCGGGCGTTAAAGAATCCCTTGCAGTTGAAATTAATCCATAGCCCTCCCCAACAACTTCTTTCTCAACCCAGGCGCAGGTTTTGGACTTCATGCACGAGGAAAGCTAACCGTGACAGTTGTAACTAGTATTTAAAGAGGGCAGCCTTACTTACTGGAAAAGTCGCCTTGGCTTGGTTCGTTGTCGTTTACGATCGCCTCCAATAGTGCAGCAGGTGGCAGGGACAGCACTGCTTCGCTGACATGGGCCCCGTCGCTGTCAAAGGGATTTGGCAGTCTGGTTGCCGTATGGTCAGCGACTGCACCAACCAGTTCTGTTGCCGGACTCATTGGCCGGCATTCAAGAGTACCGCCACCTCCACCAAAAATCTTAATTGTGCATCTCCTACAGCACCATCCGTGCAGTGAAACACACTGAGGTGAAGTGCATTCTGTGCGCAGCACACAATGCTTGAAAATAAAAACAAAGTCGCTAACCAGTACAGCACACACCAGTAATGTTGTGCTCAAAAGTAGTACGGAGATCTTTCACAAAAATTCACAATAAGAAAAAAGATTGCACTTATGCTTAAGGACAGAAATGTGAAAGCCTTCCCTTTTTCTCTCTTTCTCTCTCCGTTCATTTTTTATTTGAAACTGTTTTTACTTTATTTAATTTATTTTGTTATTGCTTGTTTTTCAATTTTTAAATGTTTTTTATACTAAGTAAGCCTTGTCGTGCATTTACATCGTTTTTCATCGAATCAGTCACACAAAACCTGCTTCAAACACAGCAATTTTTTATTTCATTATTTCAATTTAATTAACTAATTACAATTCATCAACCAAACTTTTCCCACTTCAGGATCTACTCGCGCACTGCCTAACACAACTTTTGCATATTTATCTCCACAGAACAACATAACCGTGCAGACAGAATTTGTGGGCACGTTTTGCTGGCGCGAAGTAACCATATAATTTTTTCGCATTAATAAGAAATAATGCCAAATTGTTAGGATTAAAATGATATCAGAAGATGAAACGTGCGGACATGCAGGAAAACGTATGGGACAGTTTTTGAATGTAAAATTGTTCCGCTTACCTGTCCAAAAAATTTCCCCCGTTTCTTCAGACTTCTTCTTTTTCCACCGGGACTTCATATTGTCCCACAGTTTTCGTAACTGTGCTACACACACAGTGCGTGTGCCGGCCAAGCTACTGTAATCTTCGCAAAGCTGAGACCAGGCTTCGTCCTTTGCCTTTTTTGAGGTATTGTTTGTTCGTTTGTTTTCTATTACGTCCCGATACTTCACCATGATGTTTCTAAACACGTGGCGTTCATCTTCGGTGAGATGAACCGCGGACCGGCGGGTCGTTTCTTGGCGCGCTGGGAAGCGTCCGAAGCGGATGCCGATGGTGTTGTGCTGAAGTCCGAAATGTCGAGATCGGACATTGTGCGGCCAAAAAGAAAAAGAAGGGCAGTCACAAAAACACGTGCACGCACGAACAGTCGAACACACGCAAGCACAGACTGCAGCAAAGCTGCACGAAGCAAGTCGGGAGCACAGCAAACGGATGAGAACCCATGGCAAGCAAGCAGAGAAAGGAAAGAGAGACCATAACAAAAATGACGCGCCGGCCAGCTGCGACTGCTGCGGTAGCCAGACAGGTAAAAAAACTGGTTATTTCTGCTAAAAGTACACGTTTTTTATGGGAAAACAAAAAATATGCATTTTATTTGTTTTTACCTTGCAGTTTATCGCTAAAATAGACAAATGACTTCTATATGATCAAACAGGTGGTTTTCTATTTGCATGAATTTACATTACTCTCGTCATCAGCAGTTGCTTTCTCGTCCTTGAAAGCACTGGAGTGGAGGAGGGCTACTCGGCCAGCTCCTCGGCCAGATCCTCGATGGAGGAATGTCCGAGGTGTGTTCAAGAAGCGCGACTGCTCCTCGGGCCAAGGATGAGCGCTCTCCTCCACTCCCAGGAGTGGAGGCGCAGCGTCGAGTGGAGGGTTGTTTGTGAATACGGCGGTAAGGGTCCGTGCTCGGGAGAAAGGCCCAGGTCTCTCCGGCTGACGCGATGCACTGGAGTGTCCACAGACACGAACTCAGTGTCGTTGGTGCGCGTAGGGGTGTGCAGCATCAAGAGACCGAATACCCAGCGGCTGCACTAAAACTGTAAAGAAAAATGGGTTTAAAATGGAAGGCGCCGAGTCGCCAGCTGCTTTAACTGCGTGGCACAGGTCAAGAGAGTGCGCGAGAGTCTCCATCTTCGTCTTTCAGGCGCCACCAGAAACCACTAGGTGGCAATATTGTGCCGCGCTTTAAAGTCATTGAGCCATCCTGTGTTGGCTTTAAAGTCGTGCTGTCCTAGCAGGCAAGCATAATCAACAACAGAATATCAAGTGCCCTCTACAATTTTTCAGCCGAAAACCCTCATTCGCAGGTGCCAGTCTCACATTGTTCGAAAAGGGAGAAAGGAGATGGCCTTTCATCTGTATGAGAGGGAAGTTACTGAAAGAACACAATAGAGCAACGTTGCGAACGCGAGGAGTGGGTTGAGACGGGTACTCGTCAAGAGAATGTAACATTGTAACCTTTAGACAACTCCCCTTTATAGTATATCTCCAAAGCAGGTGGTGACCGTCGGGGCCTCAGGTTCTTGCAGATTAGGGGGCTGTCCTTCTCACGTTTTCGAAGAATACAGTGGAAGGCGACTTATTCATCTCCTCTTGCATTAACCCTTTCATTCAGCAGACAGGAAGTGAAAACTCGCTCTGGGAATGAGGATTTTTGGTTGGAAAACTTCTTCATGTAAGTCAGCTTTTCTGCAGTTCTCCAAGTTGTCTATTGAATCATTACGACAATCGCTTCAAGTAAGCATGGTGGTGGTTGAGTGCCCCAAAAGGAGTCTAAATTGGGCTGGTTTTTTAATTGGCAGCTGTATTGTACAAAATATCCACGTTCGCTCCCGTCACAACCAGAAGTTTTGACGTTCCAGCCACATTTAATCCGCTTAGGAGCTCTACAAAACTGTGCTGATGGAAAATGCACGTTTAATGACTCCGTGGGGGCAATTAGGCCCACAACTGACGCTCGCAGCGCTTGCATGCTTCAATGTTACACCGCTCTCTTATTGTGAACGCGTTGAGTAAAAACTCCAGAGTTCTATGCCGTCAAAATGCAACTGGGCCACGTAACGGGATTGGGCACACTCTAAACAAAATACATACCTCCTGCGAAGTCTACTAGAAGACCAAATCATGGTGATCCTTCTTCGAGAAACCGCTTCGAAACTCGCTAGTCATGGCGTCTTTGGAGTGGTGCTCCGGTCCTCCCAGCAAACTCACTGTCTGTAGAGAGCGCGCTGATGTCGCTGTGCATGAGTAAAATTACGATAGCTCTTTCTTTTGCGCCAGTGGCGTGTTGTCTGAGACTGCTGACTTGATTCCTTGTACCTGAGGCGTCCCATTGGTGACGGTGTAGCGACGACTTGCAGCAACGGGAGTCAACGCGAAAGTGAACTAAAGTTTATATACAGATCTGTGAAATGTACAGCGTATTCAAGAGAATGACAAATAAGGTGGAACTGGCCATTGCCATTAGTTGCAAGGGTCCGCTGAGAGGTGGCGTTAGTTACCGTCCCTATCTGCATCATGCTGTCCGCATCTCGTGTCGGTGGGGAGCTGGATCACGGCAGCTGTGTACGCGGCGCGCTTTCTACCGTAACATATTACAATGTCTTTTTGAGAGTGTTGAAGACTAACTGTTGCTTGTTGCCAGAATATCAAGTATTTTCGAATAGTAACCTACTTGTGAGGTTGCTGTTGCTAGCCAAGGTTTTTCTGTTTCGAAACCTCTTCCCAGCACTCACCCATTGTGCTCGTCTCGAGAGGCGACGGTCTGTTAAGCTTCAGATCTTCAAAAAGGTCCTTCCCTCACCAGCCATGCTCAAACTAGCTGACTGGCGGTCTGGGGTGTGCCTGCCGGGCACCTTGGAGGACTGCTAGGACACTCGACCAGTGGTTTTCACTCGTTTATTCCATCTCAACCTCTCCTCCGAAAACCCCCAAGACAAGTTATTAAATAGCCTTTGTTGAGTAAAGGTACTGCGCAAAATAATACAAACATGGACGAGAAGGGCACAAAGTTTGTCCCAGGACAACTTTATTTCACTACTTGAATTCTATCTCCAGTCAACCTTTGCAACCTTTGAGAACCAGGTCCTGGTTCAACGCGAGGGTATTCGTATTTGCTCTTGTGTGGCAGCTGTGCTGGCTGACATTTTCTTGGGCAGTATTGATTGTAATCTGGTTTGTTATTTGGACAAGTTTGTTTTTAAGGTATTTAGATAAATGGACGACTATCTGGTTTTTCTTAAAGAGCACCCTGGTTTGACACACACAACTCCGTGCAAGAGATTTTATCGGTTTTTAAACGACACGGGAGGGGTCTAACCTTCACCTACGAATTACCTGACGATAATAGATTGCAGTTTTTAGATATCAACCTGTTTTTAAAGCCAGATCACACTTGCTGGATGTACTCGCCACGAGCCCGGAAAGACCTGTTGCCATACGAATCTGCACATTCCAAGACGGTAAAACGGGCCATTGCTACATTCTGCCTGAAGGGAGCCTTTGAGAGGTCGTGTGTTCATCTGCTGCATGGCAGCCTCAACAATCAGGTTGGTAGGTTGCTGAGGGCTGGGTTCCCTTTTCCAGTTGTCGTCGCTGTGGCAGAAAAGCTACTACGGAGATTGAAAGCGAGAACACCCCAGGAAGATCCCGTCTGAGAAAAAAGCCGACGGTTGTTCCCTACATACACAGGGTATCACACAACTTGAAGAACGTAGCTAATCGCTACGGCGTGCCGGTGGTATTTTCTGCCCCGCGCAAATTGGCCTCACTCTGCCCTCGGATTGCTGCCCGAGAAAGGAGCGTGCAAGGTTGCAAGAAGCGTCACGCCTCTGAGTTCGTGAAGTGCTCGGAAGGGGTTGTTTACGAGATCCCCCTGACATGTGGAAAAGCTTACATCGGGCAGATGTGTAAATGACCGGCTGAGGGAACACCAGCTTTCAATTAAGACCGGAAAAGGATCTAATCTGCCCTTATACTGTAGCGCATGCCCTTCGGCTACGCGTGATAACCCATGCCTGCCTTTGCTGCCGAAAACGAGGATTTTGAGGCGTAGCCATGACCAGTTGGCGCTTGAACTTGCTGGGGCTTTTTTCATTAGGAACAAAAGTGATGTTTGCTTGAGTGATACCTCGATAAGACTTTATCAGACAGAATGCAGATTTCTGGCTTGCGCTTAGTGACTGACATGGTGGTGTATAAGTATGCGTTCTTCTGAATAAACCCAGTCGCGAGTCTGCGCCCGTCCTTGTGCCCTTCTCGTCCATGTTTGTATTATTTTGCGCAGTATCTTTGCTCAACGATGTACGACCGACTCGCCCAGCAACATGCACTCCTGATTAAATAGCCTCGTCATGCAAAGAACATCCAATTTCACCAATCAGGCGTGAGGTTCATGTCTGTGGGCGGAACCAACATATCCACTCTTCCTGGCACAAAACCCATACATATCTGCACTGACTCACTCTCCTTCCTCACAGATCTTTCTTCCTTATTCGCCACAGACAACAAAATTGATAACATTAAACAGCTTTTAAATTCAATTACATTAATTCGACCCATTCAATTATTTCATGTTCGTGCCCATACAGGACTGTTAGGCAACGAATTGGCTGACATTGTTGCCTCACGAGCACATCATTCTGCCATAGTGAGGGAATCACGTACATCAAAATCGGCGGTTTGTACCAGCTTGCGCTGTGTAGCTCGGGCACACTGGGCAACATGGTGGCACGAGAATAATGAGGGGACAAGAATTTTTTCCTTGGTCCCTGCCGTAATGAACCCTCCCTCCAACTCCCCCCCCCCCCCCCCCCCCCCCAAACCGTTGATCACACTACTCATTGCACATGGCCGCATCGCTTCGGCTATATTCCCTCCCACAAGTGTCCGTGCGGTCACCCCGAAGGAGACGTCCCTAATTACATAACGTCCACTAACACAACTCATCACATCCCGACTCGCATACCCTATACCTAATGATTATTCAACCAGTGGGTGGGGCCATTCTGGCCCAGGGAGGTGGATACAGCATGTCCGCCTCACCCCAGGTTGAGTACTTTCTTCACACCATTCATCATTTACATACCTCTTACGTCATTCTGTGCATCCTTTTGTCTCCATATTCGTTTTATTTTAGTTTACACAATAACATTATTACCATTTTTCACATCTTCATACATTGAAACGTCACCCCTCCTGTGAACTTAAAGGGACCCTAAAAGGGTGTTAGAGGTTGGCTATAATATGCTCGCATTATGTTGAGTACAGGCCAACGAGCGTTCATGCCATGTACAAGACCTCAAATGTGAGCTGATAATTTACTAGACAATTTTTAAAACGGTCCGCTTCCGCAGCTAGCGGCGATCTGCGATGCTGCACGTTCGCCCGAATTCGCGCTCGTTACGTCAGCAGCAGACTGCTAGCATTGGTTCGCGTGCATCGGCAGCCGACAGAGGGGGCGAGTGCAAGGGGCCGGCAAAGGAGTGCCAACATTTCAGCGTGCTTAAAGTGACGAGAGGAAAGGGAAAGGCGTGAAGACGTGGAAATTCAAATTTTGACTACAAATAATCCAGCTTCTGCGAAGCACATCTAAAAAGTTCTTGCTGGAATTCATTTTTTGAAGCAGCGTCATTTAGCATCTTAGACAGTTCGCATCCTTGTTGAGTCCCCCTTTCAGAGACCATTTAATATATTCTTCACATACTCGCACATCTGTAGAGGGGTTGGGGCCTATCTATCCATTCTTTTTCTTCTTTTCCTCTCTCTTCCTTCTTTCAACCTTTTTCTAGCGTACAACTGGCCATTCATCACGCTCTACACCCCCTGGACTGCCTGGGATGATCCTTCTCAAGCTCTTTTACATTTCTATTCCTTCTTTCATATCCATAATTTTTTCTATTGGTGTCTTTTCTCACACTTTTTATTTAAACTTTTTCTCTTTCTGGCACTTCCATCACCTTATCATATTTCTTTCCACAATAAAAGAGCTCTGCGAGGCATTGTTATCCATCTGTGTTCGCTGAGCCCTTAGGCCACTAATGTTACCATGCCTGTCTTCAGTTTCCCAATTGGCTTTTTCTCTGAATTTAGCATTTTTGGCCTGTTTGGCCCAATTCGTTTATTTTTGATTGGCGTAAGCCTGTTATTGCTCCGCAGGCACAGGAAATTTCTCATTCTACTTTATTTTTGCTGTTGCTTTCCTGTCTTGGGCATGGAATGAGACCACGATTGGGGCGGGACCAACTGTCCGCCCTTGCACCCGCACGCACTGCACCAATCACTGCTCCCTCGCACTTTCGCGGGGTTGTCATGCACTACGCAGGGCTCGGAGTCCATGGCTTGCATGCTAATATTTGTTTGTTTCTTGATAAGATTTTGTTTCTGGATAAGCATATTGTTACGAGGTGGCAAGCCAAAGAACAGGAATATATGATGACAGGTGAAAACATGATTTAATGGTTGCAGGCCTAGCGTGAGTTCTCCGTCCTACACCACTGCCCTCTTCTTCATCTTTGTAACAATATGACCATTATCCATTTATACTATCACTAAATAACACTGAACTAAATTTCCTGTACTGCAAACTTGATCTAGGTTTATCATCAACAGAAAACACCAATTAATACTTGGAGATGCTAAGGTATAATTTGAACGTTTGTGACAAATATGCTGCAGTCATAATACCTTTTCTTTGTTCTTTCTTTTCGAGGTGTTCACTACTACAGGCCTTCTACGCCTGTTTATCGTATACAGCTTCATCTCTTCTTCAGTTTCTGCAACCGGAGAAAAGTAATAACGCATAACGCTTAAAAACTGAGAATGGGTCAACAAACAAGAGGCAGACTAGTGACCATTTGTTTTACAGCTTTGTTGAAGAGAGCAAAGAAACAAAATAGACATGAGACTCCAGTACTAGGAAAGACTACACAAGCTGTGCTACCACATGTTCAAGGCTTCTTGCAATTTCAGTTTACTTGGGTGGCTTCTTTCGGCCTTTGTGTGTAATGACTTTTCATAATTTGACAACTACCAACTTGAGACTCATACAAAATTAGAAGAGAAGCACATTTACAGCTTAAATAACAGAGTATCATTCGAATATCATGTGGCTGGCATTACGTTACCGGAGCTCATCATTCCACAAATTACACTACAACACAAACAAAAACAAATTATGGGATGCAAAATGAAGGCAATAAGCAAAAATGTATTTTATTGGTCATACAGTACCTGCAGTTTTATGTTCACTTATCAGAATGCTTTTTAGCTGTGCATTTCAAACTAATATTGGCACGCGTGAGGAAAGCAGAGATGAGGCATGGGGCTTGGAGTCGCGGTGCCAACTGTTTTTATTCTTTGTGTGCCGGTCCTTTGTCGGCAGCCGGCTGGCTACGGTCGACTGCTGTCAGCTGTGTTCCGCGCTGGCAGCACCACGGCTTATCCGCGGCATATTTGTGTTCACCACACTAACTCAAGTTTATACAGTACACGACAGTGTGGCTTAAGGCTACTTTAGCTTTACACTCTTATGCCATATGGTCCGCTTTCACTAAAAAGCAGATTAAAAACTTGAAAGAGTGCAGAGAAAGATATATTTTTAACAAAGACAGGCTGATGGAACTGCTTAGAGATTTAAACTCACAGGACTGCTAACCCTTCAAAACAGACCCGAACTTGTGTGCCTTAAAATCATGTACCAACTCATACACAATCAACTAAAACTGAATACTTCAAGGTGCATACAGTGGACTCGTTAAATGGAACCTCAAGGGACCAGGAAAATATGTTCCGTTTATCAGGAGTTTCGTTTAGAGAGAGATGGTGCAGGATTTCGCAATCCGTTCCGCGCTGCTTGGCCCCGACGAGGCAGGCGTGCACACAGTTGACAGTCTCCGCGGAAGCGGATCTCAAATGCGAAATCTAAATAATAAAGAGAACGGCACACTATGGGCATATACTTTATTGCACAAAAGCAGTAAGCTATGAACTTTTTTTTCAAAGCACTACTGAAATTAAAAAAAAATGTTAATAGTCCACTTATTCCGCAGAAATCAGTGGGAACTGTGATTTATTGGCTGGTGAAAAAGGACTTTACGTTTGCTTGTTTTCGCTCTCGCAACCATTTTCTTTGAATGGTGCCACCCATACTAGACAGGCTGCTCAAGAACAGCTCAGAACCTCCTTCTCGTTGGAAGAAAGTGTTCAGCATTTGGACTGCTGATTCTGCATGCACAGGTGTCGCCACAGGATCAGAGTCGGCAGTCTTGTTTACGACTTCCTCCTCCTCGTCCTCGCTTTCATCGGCGGGGACAAACATCGGCTACAATGCTCTCCACAGTGTTTTCCGGGCATGTTGCACGTCACTGTCAATTTGAACATACTCATCAAATTTTACGCCCATCGCAGCACAATTCTCCAGTAGCAGCTCTTCTTCGGCTGCATCTTGGACATTAAGCTTATCCTGTGTGCAGTGTTCTTCTGTAGCTGAAGCAAACCCTGCATGTCTGAAGCAGCTGGCAATAGTCGTTGCACTCGCCTGCTGCCAAGCATCATCAAGGAGGTAAACGGCGCGCGTACATCGATCCTGTAGTCTTTGCCCTTGTCCATGCGTAACAGCATCTTCCGGAGAAGGTTTTTGCGGAAGCGTGGCTTGAGCGTTTGGAGCACACCCTAATCCATAGGCTGCAGCACCGCTGTGGTGTTTGCTGGGAGAAATTCTAATATGGTCTTCAGACCCAGCGCAGTTCCATGTCCAGGGCAGTTATCAATACAGAAGGGTTGAAATAAGGGCCTGTTGGTTCATAGTAACTTGAAAAAAACCAGTCACAAAAGACAAGGGACAAGAAAAGGAGTTGTGGTGATTTGATTGATTACAAACGTCTTTATTTCTTCAATGTTCTCCGAACATGTGGGTGGACCGCCTAGTCCGGTAGTCCACTGGCTGCTGCTGCTGCGCTGGCCCTCCCCACCAGCCAGTGCTGACGGTCAGGATCATCGCTGAGCAGAATAGCCTCCCACTGCTCCTCCGAGGGGTTGGGAATGGGGTCAACTAAGGGATTATATTGGCATGCCCACACCATATGGTAGAGGTTAGCTACCGCTCCACAATGTGGACACTGTGGAGAGTATAGTGTAGGGTACCACTGGTGTAATTTAGCTGGTGTTGGGTAGGTGTTGGTTTGTAGTCTCCTAAGGGTGTTCTCTTCTAACTTGTTGAGGGATTTGTGTGGTGTTGGGTACTCCTTTCTGGCTGTTCTGTATGGCGCAAGATTGTCAGCATACACTGCTAAGCCTATTAGGTCGCGGCACCCTTCATGGTCATCAGGGGGAGACGTCCGGTATAGAAGAGCTCGGGCATGCCTGTGGGCGGCTTCGTTTCCTCCTGGTAGTTCCAGGTGACCGGGGAACCAGATTACTGAGACCTGGTTGGGTGGATGCTTAGTCAGCAATGACAACCCTGACTTGTGAATTAATCCGTTATTGAAGTTTCGACAGGCGTTCTGGGAATCAGTGAGCACAACGGCGTTGGGGTTAGATGCTACAGCTAATGCAATAGCTGCCTCCTCTGCGTGAGTGGGGTTAGATGTTTTCACCGAGGCGCAGTTCACCATCGACCCTGAAGGCGTTGAGACCACAATAGTCATGACTCCATTATTTGGTCCTGCTGCGTCCACGTAAAGGGTGTTAATTTGCTTGTCCCATTTCTTCTGCAGGGATTCACCTCTTGCTTTCCTCCTCTCGGTGTTATATGCGGGATGCATATTCCGCGGAATGGGGTGCACGTTTATGCGTCTTCTCACATCGCGTGGGACCTCTTCCCTTTGGTCAATTGTATAGGGCAGATTAACATGGATTTTATCGAGCAGTTCTCTGCCGGGTTTTGTGAGTGCGAGCCGATTCAGTTGTGAGAACCATTGTGCTTCCCACATCTCTTTGAGGGTATTATGTACTCCTAGAGCCATGAGCTTTGCTGTTGGCGTGGAGTTTGGTAGCCCCAGTGCCGTCTTGTAGGCTTTCCTGATGAGTACCTCCAACTTTTCAATTTCCGACCTGGAGAGGTTAAGGAATGCCGTCCCGTACATTATCCGAGAGATCACGAAAGCTTGCACTAAGCGGATGGTGTCCCTTTCCTTCATGCCATGGTGTTTATTTCGGATACGATGTATCATGCGGAGGATTTGCTCGGTGGATGTTGTAAGCTTCTTCATAGTGGTGGTGTTCTGTCGCCCCTGCGGGATATACTGCCCTAGTATCTTGATCTCCGTGGGTTTCTGTACTGGGTGGTTCTCTATATACACCGAGATGTTCTGCGCTAGGGGTGTCCTCGGGTTCTTCAGGATTAGCAACTCGGACTTTTCCGGCGCACACTGGAGACCTCTCTCCCTGGCGTACCAGTCCACCGTGTCGGCTGCTGCTTGAAGACGCTCCTCGATCTCGGCGTCACTCCCCGAGTTGCACCAGACAGTGATATCATCCGCATATAATGTGTGTTTGACGCCGGGGATTTCGGAAAGAAGGCCTGGTAGATCTTTCATAGCCAAATTGAACAAGAGGGGTGACAGTACCGCCCCTTGCGGAGTCCCCCTCGGGCCTAGATTGATGGGATCTGATTTTATTCCACCGAAGTTTATAGTGGCTTGCCTGACTGATAAGAAGTTTTTGATATAGTTGTAGGTTCTTGCGCCACAGTTGGTATCGGCGAGGCTTTGCAGGATGTTTTTATGTAGAACGTTATCGAACGCTCCTTTCAAATCAAGTGCCAGGATGGCCCTTGTCTGTGACTTGGGAGGTGTCTCAAGGAGGTCTTTGTACAGGTACAAGAGGGCGTCCTGTGTCGATAGGTGAGGGCGAAAGCCGAATTGAGTATTAGGTAGGAGGTTGTTTTCTTCTAAGTATCTACTCAGTCTCGTGTTGATGACCCTCTCTATGAGCTTCCCCAAACACGAGGTCAGCGATATCGGTCGTAGATTATCCAGTTTAAGGGGTTTGTTCGCCTTCGGAATGAACCGAACCTCGGCTGTCTTCCAGGATATTGGTAACGTTCCTGTAGCCCAATGCTGCTCGTTGAAGCATTCCACCAGCGCGGTGATGGTGTCATCGCTGAGGTTAAATAAGAGCTTCGCTGTTATTTGATCTGGACCTGGAGCTGCATTTTTTCTCATGGCTGCGATTTCTGCTTTGATTTCTTCTTTCGTGAGTGGGAGGTCCAGCTTGGGATTTGGCAGTCCAGGATACTCCGGCTGTTCCTCGACTTGGTCCGTGCACAGATACCGGGTCTTGAGCTTTTCGATCAACTCTGTGTCCGTACCCGGGGTGGTGTGTACGATCTTCGTGAGCCTGTCTTTAGTGGCCGACTTGCTGCTGCTGGGGTCGATTAGGACACGTAGGAGCTTCCAAGTCTTTGACACACCTAGCTTCCCCTGAATACCATCGCAGAGCGAATGCCAGTTCTGTCTGGTTAAGGATATGGCATAGGATTCTGCCTTTTTGTTTATCTCCTCTATTTTTTTCTTGAGTTTGCGGTTAAGCCGTTGTCTGCGCCATCTCTTTGTCAATGAGTGCCTCGCTTCCCATAAATGTAGAAGGTGCAGATCGACCGCTGGGCAATCTTCTGTCGTGCAGACCTCTTTTGTAAAGGCTTTCAAAGAGTGCACCTCATCTTTAACCCATTCCTCTAGGTCGGTAATAGTATTTGCAGTAGATGCCTGGGCCTTTCTCCACCTGTCCCAGTTCGTAACTCTTGCGATACCTATTTTGCGCTTGCACGCGTTTGTGCTTATCTCCAGAGAGAGTATGAAGTGATCGCTTCCCAGGTGCTGTTCGGTATTCTTCCAAATGGCGTTTTGTATGTTCTTGGTGAACGTCAGGTCAGGACATGTATCTCTACTGACACTGTTTCCCAGCCTCGTAGGGTAAGTGGGATCGGTGAGGATCGATAACCCCTCTTGCGCCACTACTTCTTCTAGTTTTCTGCCTTTCGGTGTCGCCGCCGGGTAGCCCCATGAAGGGTGTGGTGCGTTGAAGTCGCCTCCAATCACGCAGGGGGCATGGCCCGCTAAGGTCAGAAATTTCTTTATGAGGGAACCCAATTTTGCGTTCCTGTCTTTTGGAGGGCTGTATACATTCAATACGTGCGTGCTTGCCGCTCCTCTCTGGAGAGGAAGAATAGTTATATAGCAGTGCGCAACATCCGGCTCGAAAGTGTCGTGCAATATGGCAGTGTATAATTTGTGCACTAACGTGGCAGTTAACTGGTCGTGCTGATAAGTCACATAGTCTTGGAGCTTCATAGGCATTAGGTGGGGTTCTTGAATTAGGATAGCTGCCGGTGGGTCAGATTCCTGAGATAGAAGGAGATTAAGAGCAGCCTGCTTTCTCCTGTATCCCCGGCAGTTCCACTGCCAGATCTTTACTCTAGGTTTGGCTGGCATGTTGAATCCGTATCGGATGGTTCGTCCACGTGCATGGTACGAGCGAATTTCGACTTATGCCTTTTATACGCAGGTTCCTTCCGAAGTCCAGAAATTGCCGTCTCCGTGTATCGTCGGTTGTTTGCAATCTGATTTCGAATGTCTTGGAATTGAGCGTTCACATAAATTGGAAAAGCTTGAAACTCCTCCTTGAAGGACCTCAGTTCTTGGATGATTTGTTGGTAGACCTCGCCTAAGGCAGGCTGGGAGCTAGGTACTGCCTGCTGTTTTTGGTTTTCAGGAGTCGGCTGAGCTACCGGCGTTATTGCGTTAGTAGTTGCTCGCTTAAGCTCTTGGTTTTGGATTGTTAAAGCGGTCACTTGTTTTTTCAGACTTTCTATCTCGTTTTTGAGTGCTGCTAACTCCGTGTTATTCTGAGGGGAGGAGGAGGGAAGGGGAGGCCATTCTGCAAAGCTCACCTTCGAATCTGAAAGCTGGCCCGAGGACGTCTTCTTCAGCGCCCCGATGGGCTTGTTGAGGTTCTCCTGCCCTTGTTCTTTACCCGCCTCCACTTGACTGGCGTTCTGGTTGGAGCCTGTTGCCCGGCGTCTTGAGCTCGAACGGCCGCGAGAGGCGGAACGAGAGTGGGAGACTGATGACGACACTCCTCGCCGTCGCGATGTAGGCTGCCTCTTCTGCCTCGTCCTGCTCCTGCCTTCTTGATCTTCAAATTTTGTTGTTGATGACGCATTTGATGACGCGGTACTAGTGTTCTTGTTCAGCGGTCTCTGGAATTTCTCCTTGCAGTCTTTTGCGTAAGTCTTGTGTGGACCCTTGCACAGCGCGCAAACGGGTGTACACTCGTGCGTCTCATCTGGACTCGGCGTTCCACAGGTTTGGCAAGCAGCCCCCTTGGGTTTCGGGCAGACGTCTGCTCGGTGACCTGGCGTTCCACAGTTGATACAAGCAGCCCTCGTTTTACGGTAGATGTAGCAGCGGCGCTCTGACCACCCGTAGTTGACCGTGAAGGGAACCTTCTGCCCGGCGAAGACGATGACTGCCGACGTAGTCTTGCCCAGTCGGCGCGCTCCCAGGATTGTATGGCTGGGTGAGGAGACGTCTTGGAAGATAGAGTCATTACTCACTTCAGGCTTGATATTATGTATTACACCCCTGCAAACATCCTCTGGCAAGGCAACGTAGGCGGTGATCGTTATACTCTTGCCGTCGAGGTACAGACAATTAAGCTTGGCGAGACGGAACGCGTCTTCCTCACAGTGAGTACACACCATTATAATGTTCTGCTGACTAACAACGCGCAGCGTTGGCTTTTCTTGTAGAGGGGTGTTGAGGGCTGCTTGGATCCCTAATTCGATATCGTAGGAGCGTGGAGCCACAGATTGCAGATCCACTGTGGTTTTAGGTCGGATGATGACTTTGTATGGAAAATTCTTGAGACTCGGTAGACGCGGAGGTCTCGGTGCAGGAGGCTCTCGGCGTTCTTTCTTCTCCTGCTCTTCCTTGGGAGGTGTGGATTTAGCTTGCGCCGCTCTGTCGTTGTTGCGCCGGGACCATATGTTCCAGCCATGGCTGTTGTCGTCCTTCGGGAGATCCTGCGGGGGCATCAGCTGCTGCTGGGATGTTGGTACATGACTGAAGTCCATCTCCGTCGGGTCGTAGCCTCTTAGAGAATTCATCGTGGTCGTGGCAGTCCTGGATGAAGCGGGAGCACTCACTGGCGAGCGTCGTTAGACCCGCGTTGCGCGAACGCTATGCCGCGCATCCGCGGGCGCACCGGCGTCTCCGCGGCGAAAAGGCACCCCAACCCCTTGGCCGTTAGGGTTAGCGCTCCTCACAGGGTGACGAGAAGTAGACAGGCTGTAGCGCCGAAAATGTGGCACTCACAGGCTCACTGGTGGTACCAGGCCGTGTCAGGCGTTGAAGGCAACTCGTGGATGATAAATATATGGTGATCCAATATTCTAATCCGCCACAATCGAAGATTGTCAACGGAGCCCATGAATCGCACGTCCGCTCGTGACGAACGCTTGCAGCGCCCCCGAGTTGTGGTGTGAACACTCCTCTTGTCCCTTGTCTTTTGTGACTGGTTTTTCAAGCTACAGTTATCGATGAGGAATAAAACTTTCCTCTTCTCTCACGAGAAGTGCGCACCCTCACGATAAATTCATTCCCTGAAAATGCACTGTGTCATCCATGCCTTGCCATTGGCCTGATAAGAAACGGGCAAGGTTGCGACATTTTTGAAGCAGCAAGGGTGCTTCAGTTTCCCGATCACTAGCAGCTACAGCATCTGCACACGGCAATGGCGAGAGAGCAACTGGTGTACAAGCGGAGCGCCGAAGCGGAAGGAGCCGTATACTCATTTTAAGTTGTTTTTTTTTGGTGTGCCATCGCTCCGTGTTTCTCAAGTGATTGTGACGTCACTTCAGCAAACCGCCAATGCGTAGGAGCGACGCATCGAAGTGGATGGGGCCGTATACTCCTTTCACATTTGTCGTGGCATCGCTCCGTGCCACACCGCTGCACCATTAATTCACTGTTAATTAACCTTATTTCACTGTTAACATTTTTCAATCATCATTAATTAATTGATTGGATTTTGATTGACTGCGCATTTTTCCTCGTTTCATCTCAGTATTCAATTCGGATGTTCAAATTTGGCGCCACGCGTTCGCGCCAACACTTCCAGGCACGTGGTCTTGTGCTTCTGGCGTTTTCAAATTTGGCGCCACTTTTGTAGTGAGAGTACACTACGATAGCACTTCGAGCCTTCAGCGTGGCACTCCTTGAGCTCCGTGGCAGTGCCGTGGGTGGTCACATGGCTGGTCACAGGGTGCAGAGCAGCTGTCAGCGGCGCGGTGCGCCGGTGAAACCGAGTGGAGAGGGGGAGAGTGTGAACTCATGTCCAGGGACAAAGATGAAGGAACGGCCGTCGAAATGGAGCGGCGAAAGACTGACTGCAATTGGACTGAGCGAGTTCCACTCAGCCAGATGTAGCTCTAGCATCACTCCAGGTTTAACTAGAGCTAAACCACAAGCAATTTTTTGGACATTTTTTGCTCTAATTAATTAGCTATTCATCTGATTTGAAAAATTTTTGTTTGCGCAGCATCCTCACATCATCCTCTTTCGATTACAACCACTTGTTTGACGCTGCGTCTTCCGAGTTCCCCACAACTACTGCAGACACGTTTTTGCAGACACGACCATGTCAGCATAGCCTAGTAAAGCTTGCGCTTTAAAATAAAAAGCAATCAGATTTCAAATGCACAACACACAGCGCCATCGAACACGATCCTGGCGCGGAGGAGCAATTTTTCTCTACCAGAAGATACCAGCCGAAATCCCCTCCCCAACGAAGCGACAGTCAGTCTGCCCCCCCCTGCCACAGCGCTGATGGTAATCCTGTTTTTGCAGTACTAAAAACCAATATGGCTGTTGCTAATGGGCAGCTACTAATCTTTAATCGCAATTAGGTGCCTGCCGGTAATTGTGAAAAGTTACCGGTTAGATTGTAGTTAGTTGCTTTACCAGTTAACATGATTTGCCTATTTCAAAGCCTGCCAATGCTACTACTATTTCTCTGCAAAAAGCTTCTCGTTTACTCAAAAACCCGTGTTTTTTAAAATTAGTGACCACCTTCTGTATTGCTTAACGTTGTCATTACAGAGGTTCCCGTATCACTTTCTTTGCCGACATTCTTGGCAATAGTGCTAAACCTATTCATTTCTACTACATTGTGGCATGACAAATGTATAGAAAAAATAAAAAGATTGCATAGTATTGGTGTTGTTTTAGTGGCATCACCATTGTGTGCACAATAAAAATGTGGAAGCCGGTTTGCATCAGCTTAGTATGCATTGATAGCAACTAAAGCAAGGTGCAAAAAATTACAACTTGCAGGAAGCAACATGTCAAAATTGGCACCCCAGCAAGCCTGGACAGAAATGGCAGACTTGTGGCATGCTGTCTGCTATTGCTTAATGCACAGCATGTCGATATATGATTGGACATTACACCACAGTGTTCAGCTGGTCATGTTTGCACTGCTGACCTCTTTTGCCACATATCGAGGACATGCTATTGTAATGAGTACATACAAATTGGAATAACAAGCATTTATTGTTTTACTTGTTGAAAAATTTTTGTAGAACATTAACTAATTTCTCTCGCAGAGCAATCTGTCTCTCGCGCTGATCATGCTCTCTGTTCCTAGATGCTTGTAAGGTCTGCCGCAACAGTTTCTGTTCTTCTAGGGACCCTGTGTGCAATTCCGCCAGGGCTCCTGTCCCCCTTTTCCTCTTCCTGGACGGAGGCTTGGCTGCTGGTGTTGTGGCAGCTGACGATGCAGCTGGTGTTGCAGCCAACGATGCGGCTGGTGTGTCGGCCGACAATGCGGCTGCTGGTGACCCGGCTGGTGGTGGTGGTGTTGGCTGCAATGACCCTGTGTCGGGGTCATCGCAGGGCAGGCTTTCATTCATTTGTGGGGTGGTGGTGGCGGTTTCCGTGGTTTCGGCACGCTCCATTCGAAGAAATATCTGCGTGGCAGTCATACTATTAGGCAGGGCAAGAAAAGAATAGGCAGCTACAGGTTCCTCTTGCAAAAAACCACAGCTCACACTTCCATTTGATACTGGGTGGCCACACGTCTATTACATTGTTCTTGAGCAACACGCAAAGCTCACCTTATTGACATGACTACGCTGAAATGAACACTGCTTTGTGCTGGTTCTCACGATGATTATTTAAGGCTAACCCTATATGTTGTTTTCACTGCCATTACGGTACTGGCAGTATCCTGTTATAAATCTCGTGGAGAAAGCTTAAATAAAAGCCTTCCTGTATACACACACATAAAAGGATTTAAGGTGCAGTAGTTTCTACAGCTGTCATTCTTGATGGACGCTGACTACCATTTGCATCCAACACTTACCAGCATTAACTTCAAAATAAGCATTTGCAAAGCACTATTGCAGAAAATGAGCAAATTTGATTAGTTCTTCCACTGCCAAGCATGCTGTGTGGCACTAATGGCTGCTAAAAGCTGCAATAAATACTTCGGCATACCTCTTCAACTATGGCGCTTTCCTGAGCCCTGGAGGGATCATTGGCTGGCAGTGACCCAAGAATTTGATATATACGCCAGAAGTATTCCCATGTGACGGCTCCTGAACCAGTAGTTCTCCTCAGCCACAATCTGAAAGTTCTATGGAAGGGCGACTGAGACAAGAAATAAAGAAAAGTGCTGTGATGATCAATGTGTCATTTTGTGCAGCTCTACCCTACTGTACGTAAAACTGGGCTGGCTGAGCAAGCAATGTTTACTAACTGCGCTGCTGCCGAAGATGCGACAGTTTGCAGCGCAGTGAAAAAGTAAATTCTGCGTTACAAAGGGTGCCTCAAAAACAACGCTGACAAGGCTACAAACTTTTTACCACAACAGACCACATGGTTTTAAACCGCGCGCATGGGAAAGTGACTTACCGGTACGTTTGTCCCAAGTTTTCTATCTTGTTCTGAACTTGGGCGCGTGTCCTAAAATATCCAGCTTCGCACAGACTTCGTGCGATCTTTTCATACACGCCGCCGTTCCTCTTCTGGCGACACAAGTCGGCGAGCTGATCCTCCCATAAATCTATTAGTAACGACGTTTCCCACTCTCCCCACAACTGCCTAGGCGCCGACACCGATGCGCTTTTCTGCTTTTCTGGCTGCGATGGCGACGTCATATCACAACAAAATAAAAATAAAAACAAAAGGTCCAGAGAGATAAAAATAAGGGGGACGCAAAACACTTTGCACCAACTAAACGTGCAATTAAAAATAACGTGTTTAATGGAATCGGCGGGAAATATAGGGGAAAAAAAGCCAGGAAAAATCTTAAAAACTATCGCGAACCGAGGACTCCGAGGGCTATATCAAAATGGCTGAGCTTTTCTTTGTGTTTGCTTCTCATGCACAATTGGTTACTGTGATAGAGTGTGAAATTAATGCACTGTAAACCAAACCCATATAAATTTTAAATAATTGTACAACCTAATATTTATTGCTTGCATTAAGCTTTAGGCAAATAATGTTTGTTCATGCTTTTATACCGTGAAAGAAAGTGTGCTTGGCGTCGCTCAAAACAACCTTGGACACCGCCTGAAGGCCCTCAAAATCACGATGGAGTTCTGTGCTGATCCGGTGAGTCGATAGGCTATTGACTCGATCGCCATTGAAACTGCCCATGTAGCAGCACTCGATCGCCTTTGAGTCTATTAACTATCATTTCGAGGGCCCTCAAAGTGCCTGTGTGACAGGGGTATAAAATTCTGAATAAGCGTCCCCACCCGAGCAATGCCCCCCACCCTAATTATACTGTTAATTTCACATTTCCGCGCCGTAACTAACTTCAGTTGCCAAACTCTCCGCCTTCTCCATGCGGCTAAAGCGGCCTGCAAATTTTTGCTCAAGGGAGCGCTGCCATCGAAACAGGCTCCCGCTGGCCGCCGCCAAAATACTAGCAGACGCCGCAGGCCCTGCCGCCCAGTGTCGTAGCATGCAGCTTTCAGGAATGTTGAGCAACCGGCATTCCAAATATCGCACTTACCGATGTTTGTCATAAAGACACCAGTCAGTTCTGAACCCTGTGCGGCAAGTATGCCACAAATCTTTGCTGCAGCAACTCGAGTCATACAGATCATCCCTGCCTAGCCAATGCCACTGCTGGCCGGAATTGCTGGCGGTCGTAATTTTGAAAGGAGCGTGGTTGTTATTTCTTCTGAATGCCAGTTACTGTGACTGTTGACACCTCGGCAAGTAACAACTGAGCCGCACTAATTAAAGCCAAAACTGCGCTTAGGACTCGTTCAAGCGGTGGGGCCGTGTGCGCGGGAGCCTCACAAAACCGATGCTCTCTGGTGGCTTTCACTTTCGCACTGACTTTATTTACACTGGTCAAAGTTCAACACAAAACACTTACAGAATACAAAAGGGAACAGTGGAAAGGGCAGAAAAGAGGGCATCCTGAGCGGTTCTTGGTAGTCAGGAGAAAGAGAGGGGGAGCCACTTGTGACCTTGGTCAGACCCAGCTCACGGGCAGGTGTCGCGTTGCGGGCTCGCAGCGTCAGCTCCTCGTCTTGCTCCGTTCCGTTCTTACGGAACCGTCTCCTATTTTCCACGGTGGGTATGAGAGTTTCTTCACCAAAGTAGCATATTAGACATCTACTTTAAAGGTGGAGATCAGATCATCGCAAGGCTCATCGTAAGTTCACTTATCAGCTTACATAAACGCGAATGTCTGGCAGGCATTGGGGCAGTGTGTTTTCAGCATAAATTAGCAATAGCTTCAGAGTGTGAAGCCCCGCATTTATGTTACTTGAAAGCAGACCACAAGTACCTACTATTTCTGTGGTGCAGTTTTCCAAAATAAGCAGATTTTACGCACAGCGTTCACTTCATAAATGAATTCGCGCTCCGCTCACAACCCGAGCCTCGAAAGTGGTGAACTTTCTCGGGTTCCTGAGTTGTTAGTTTCTGTTTCCCTGCAACAGCAAGGATGCCTGACGCCAACTCCAGACAAGAAATTTCAGTATTTCGAGTTTACCGCTCTCCGTGTATCGTTCCTAGCGTGCTCTACCATTCCGACAAGTATTTTGCGCGATCCTTCATGCAGTGCAGTGCAGCCAGACACACATACAGAGATACTTGTACATTTTATTCACAACACATTTTGCGCTTTTTCCCACGTGCACACTACATTGCCGCAGGCGACACTTTTTCCTTGCATTCTTTACCTGCTGACTGACATTGCTCTTCTCTGCCAGGAATCTGGGATAAAAATGCATCCGCATTACCAAGTAGAACTTCATTACCTGCACTGTGAAATCTTCAGAGTGCAGGCTACAACCCACTCGTTGTAGCTTCCTGTTCGAAAGATCCACAATCAACCAGAACAGATTTCCAAAAACTTTTCCCGTGTCAGCTTCTTGCTCGTTCGCTGACTCTATGCCACTCAGAAGTTCTGTAAGGGGTCTCGAAGCGTGGTTTAGTGCTCCAGGAACATATGAGTGCTTTTCAGTCAGAAGAGCTGCTGTAGGCACATTCTCCACATCTGTCATGATTTCTTTGCAATCTGTGCTTTTGGAAAATTTGTCAGCCTTCTTTGCAACATAGGCAGCACGATAATAGATGTCCTTAAATTTAGTGGAAAGGCGGCTATAGCCATGATGGCGGGGATTTTCAAACTACAAGTGCTACTGCCTTACGCAAGCCGTGAAGTTTTTGATTTCTTGTTTGCTTGTCAACTGAAGCTGACTTCTGGCTCGTCAGTGTCTCGTTGAGTGCAATCAGCACGGAATCAGCCACACCTGTGGAGTCGTTGCCCCTCGCAGCCATCTTCAGTGGTGCATGCAAGCTTAGGAGACGGAATATCTTGGGGAAGTTCGTGATTGTTGGATGGTCTTCGTTGTCACCAAATGTATGAACTATCCCATAGAAGCGCTGAAACAGAAGGAAAACAGCTTATGTTATGTTGAAAATAATTAATTCTAACTGCTATTTCATTGTTGTGTGCACTTAGTTCATATGCAGCTTAAAACAACATACATAAGCAAAACAAGAGAAAAAAAAATACACCTCCAGTGGATCCTGCTTCAGCTGCACTTTAAGCACATATGGTACCCCATCAGTGTGAAGAAGCTCGGTCCTATCAAGAACGAAAAGCAGAGTGACGTACAGCAACTCAGCGGTCATTTGAGAAGCGAATATCCGAGTGTCACTATGCTTGCACATCTCTGTGGCATTCAGCTGCTGAAGAAATTCCTTGATGACCTTCTATGTGGAATGGCTACATGTAACAGTTCTTGCTAACGTGTGTACACACACATATATATAGTATAGAAAGATAAACGTATTTGGTTGCTAGAGGCAGAATGCAAAGTTGAGAAACGCTTCATTTAGCCGTAGATTTATTTTGTGTCTACGTTTCGGACAGAGCCTGTCCTTTCTCAAGACTGCAGTTACAGCGATCTCCTTCCTTCTCTTAAGGAGTTCGCAATGGCACACATGTACGACACATGAACAAAGCAACAAGAAGACGGATGCTGGAAGGAAGATGGGCACAAAGGAAAGAATACTAGAAAAGAGAGAGAGAGAGAAAGAGAAAAAAATTATAAACATAAAAACGAAAAACGCACTCTCCCCCGCAGCCATGGGGAGCCGGCTCGGGAAAAGAAAAAAAGAGGAAAACGAGGAGCGGGAGGGGATAATAGCTACCCGTCAAGGCAACAGAGCAGCGGCGAGTAAAGTGCACAGACACAGACGGTGGTGGGATCGTTCAACAGATAAAAATTAAGAGATGCGTGCACTCGTGTGCCCCGGCCATAAAGAGTAAACAAATAAACAGAATAAAACGAAGACAGGGCAGGAGACTTCCATCATCTGGAACCTCTTCGGCAGCCAGAAGCAAGGCCTAATCAGCGGCGCCGTAAGCTTAACTAGACACATGTGCACTGTGCATGAAAACACCCAGACACACAAGAAAAAGGTGGCAAAACGTCTGAGTTCGGACAAGTGTCGTGTGGGGAGTAAATGTGAATGGCGGGAGCATTTAAGTGAGGGTTCTTCAATTGCACGACGCTCGGCAAGGTAGTTGAGCTGTGAAGATAGAGGTGGGATGGGGTGGGGGATGAAGAAATTTGTGTGAGCTTGAGAAAGATGCCGCTGGCGAGAAACGACTGAGGTATGTCAAGCTGGCACTCGTAAGGTCAGCACTGGCCCTGTGTCACCACTTCGCGCACTTTTGCGTGCGTTCCCAGACACCCTTAGAGCGTGGGGGGGTAGCGGTCTCGGTCACAGAGGAGGTGCCCTCGACTCAGCGTGGCAAGTTCAGCCGCAAGCCAGCTACCAAGTGACAAGGGGGTTGGTCGTTTGGTGCCCAGCTTTCGCCGGTCGCAAGCCAGAGAATGGGTCGGAGCCAAAGGTTCACAAAACAAAACAAAGTTTATACAGCTATGAGATGATACAGAGGAGTTTACAATCACTTGTATGAGCACATACAAAGTGATTCACAAATACAATGCAACTCATGCGAAGTCACAATAGAGGGAGATACAATTCAACAAAATCTTTGCGCCTAAAGTGCACAAATACAGAGAGAGACAAATAAACAAAATGCAATTTGTTCACCGGGCACTGCGACAGTCCGACGACCTGAGGAGCACAACGGGGCCGATCCACAGACTGCCGCACGTTGTCTCGCTGGTCCGGGCTGGTCGAGTGGTGTTCTCCCAGGAGTCGAGCGGGCGCGCTTCTCGGAAGCTTGAACGGCGACTCGGGCTAACAGACGGCGGTTGCAGCCCCTCATTTATAGGCGCAGACCACGTCTGTTTGTTCTTCGCACCAAGGCAGGCGCGCACATACACGCAGCTTTAACCGCACAAACTCCTCCTCCTTGCACCCGGTGCGCGACCTCATTGGTCGAACGCGGAAACCACCTTTTAGAACAATCTAGGTCATTCGCGGCGCGCTGAGTCATCGGTGCCGGAGCGAAGGGGGGGAGGGTATCTTTTAGCGCGAAAGGTTACCCCCTTTCCGTCAACAACAAGCAAAAACTTCTCCAGCATTGGAGAAGAATCGGCGCCGTGCGTGTCTATGTTTACTTTGGCGCCCCGACGGCGAGCTGAGTGAAAAGCACCGTGTGCTCCGGTGGTGCTTCCCCGCTGTTTTTTTTTTGTTTTACTTTACCGCGCGCGGGCGCAATTGCTTAGGCGCAGCGCCGGTTTTTTTCGAACATGCGCCGAATTTTGTGACAGCCTGCAAGGGGAGGATGGAGGACAATACACCTGGACTTTCATTAATATCGTGTGGAATTGTTCCAAATTTGTAAATAAAGTACGATTCGCGTTGCTCTCTTTCTCGGGTGTTGTGGAACCCACACTGTAGGACTGTTAACTTAATTGCATCAAATGATGATTTTTCTCATTAGTGTGTTCTGACAAGGGGAGGTTGGGTAGAGATAAGATATGCATGCGGTGGTTAATAAAGCGAATTCATAGAGGGTTGACGGTCTGTCCAGTGTACTGCATATTGCACACACTGCATTCTAGGAGGTATATTACGCTGCAGGAATCACAATCAAAGTTGCCATTAATTTTTCATTTGAAGCCTGAAGCTGTGCTTACTGCACATTTTGATGTTTGTGTTTGCAGACCTGGCATCTACTTTTTCCATAGGGCCGGCACCCCAAAAGCGGCTGGTTATTTGTTTTTGAATGTATTAGAGTGGGAGCAGTGAAAATTTTTAGTGAGGCACTCGCTTTGTTCGAGAATGTTGAAATGTTTTCTGAGGATTTTGTTTACGTTAGGCGGGTTACTGGTGAAGGTAAGTACGAGATTTGTCCGGTGATCCGTTTCCTCGCTGTATCGACGTCCCTGCAGTATTTGCTCTCGGTTGAGTTTAGATGCCCTTTCAATGGCATCGTCGACAATGGCGGGGAGGTATCGTTGCTTAATGAGGACTTCTCGCGTGCATTTGGAATTTTTTACGAAGTCCTCGTCTTGGGAACATATTCTTTCAAATCGATGTGCCTGAGAGTATGGGATGCTTGTTTTAGAGTGGCGAGGATGGCAGCTTTGGAAGTGTAGGTATTGTTGGCGGTCCGTCGGTTTTCTATGTACACCAGTGGTAAATGAGCCTTCGTTTACTGAAATCTCAACATCTGGAAAGTTAATTGTGGTGTTGGAATACGTGTAAGTGAAAGATATGTTGGGGTGGATGAGGTTGAAGTTTTCAATAAAATGTATGAGTTCGTGCTCTGTCTCAGTCCATAGTAAAAAGATGTCATCCATGTAGCGTTTGCATAGATTTAGATTCAATATTATGCATGAAGATATTGGCATAGGTGGGAGCCATCCTTATACCCATGGTTTTGCTGTTAATTTCCAAATAGTGTTGATTGCTAAATTCGAAGTTATATTCGAGTATGATTTTCACCAATATTTCTAAAACACGTGGAGCAGGGGACTCCTGCTTTCTGTTTTGTTCATACGCTTCGATCAGAGATTTGATGCCATCGGAATGAGGAATGTTTGTGTAGAGAGACTACATCTAGTGTTGCCAGAAAGGCTCCTTCCGGCAGTTTGAGACCTGCTATTTCGTGAAGGAAATGGTTTGTGTCACGTACGTAGGATGAGAGTGTTGTTAGAATATTTCTAATTAGTGTGTCAATGCAACTGGAAATTGGTTCCATAATTGTGCCGATGCCGAATACTATAGGGCGGCCAGGTTTATCCTTTTTGTGGATTTTCGGTAACATGTAGAATCGGCCTGGCGACGCGTGTGGTGCGGCGAGTGCTTTAGATAACCGTAGGGTCCCCAGTCCCCATTCTTCGCAAGTTGATCCAGAGTCTCCGCTACAAAATGTTGGTATTGCGGAGTTGGGTCTGCTTCAAGACGTTGATAGAAAAGCAGTCTCAGGCCTTCTTCAATGTATTTTTCGCTGTCCATGACAACTTTACCACCTCCCTTATCTGCTGGATTTATGATTATATCTTTCCTGCTGAGAGCCTTCAATGCATTTCATTCGTTTTTAGACAAGTTCTGCCTCCTTGGAGTGTGGTTCTTGTAGGCACAAATTATGTCCTTCCGGACGGCATTAACGTACATGTCCAAGTGTTTGTCCCTTCCTGTATTAGATGTCCAGTGGTGGTTAGCAACGAAGAATTCTCTGCTATCCGCGGTAACCTGTGCCCGATCAAAAAAGTATTCCCTGAGTCGCAACATTTGTGCAAAGTTATCCAAATCTTTTAACACCGAGAATTCGTTGTATTTACTGGTGGTAGGGCAAAATGTAAGGCCTCAAGAGAGGACGGATCTTTCCTTCGTCGTTAAGGCCCTGGTTGATAGATTAATAATATTATGCCGGAAAGCAGTCGGTGCTTGGAACCGCAGGATTATTATTAGTAGATGCTTTCATTGCAGATCGTCTACGCGTGTTTTTTTAACTGTTAAGGTTTGTGCTGTTCTATTGGATTTGTTGTTGGAGCTTACTGTAATAGTGAGGTTATTATTAGTAGCTGCCTCCGTTCTTTATTCTTTTTCGCTTGTTATTGAATTTGACCACGCGAGGTGTGGAACCCTGTCTCAAATGAATTTTTTGCGTTTGGTCTCGCGTACCTCAGTCGCTCTCTTTTCCTCAAAGAACATAAGCTCTTTGGCCTCCGGCGCGGTAAGGGTAATTTGTTGATGAGCACGACTCTCTTCCATTCTCAGAGCCACCAATGCCTTCTCAAGGTGGGAAATGGTGACTACAACCAAAAGGCAGATTGTAGTATACGATTCCAATTATCCTTCTCCTCTTCACACAGGTCACCCACTTATGGTGTTAATGACACTTGTAAACCTTTTGGTACGATTTTTTATTGAAGATAGGGCTTTAGGCTATGAATATGTTGTTCGTGCCTAATTCGTTTATCCACAATTTTCTTTAACTTTAAAAATTTGGAGTTATTTGAGGAAGGCTGTCGGTAGGATGAGCGAGAGAGAGTCGGACAGACAGAGGGGTGCATGACAGAGGGGTGCTGGGAAGTTCTTTCTGGCTGGATATCGTATCAACCTGGCCCTCCACCGTGGAAAGCAGCTGACGCTGCGCTGCACTAAAAGGGCCTGATGCTCCGCCTGGACTTGCTGGAGTGCTGGTGCCGCTCGCTCCGGATTTCGGTGTTGTGCTGGGAGTGGGGGGGGTATCCACATGGTTGGCCTTAGATGGAGGTTGCTGCCGGTGGGTTCCAGCGGATAAGCCTGTTGCTGAAGTGGGTCTCTCGGCAGTGCTGTCTCGGGGTGTCCCTGGGCGACTTCGGGATTGCGGGAACAACTTTACTGTCCAATTTGCCAAGAGGTGGTGGCCGCGTTAGTGTCGGCAGTAGAGCTCTACATTGGGTCACGGTTGATCTCACTGGCCATCTCGGAGAAGAGCCCTGAGTTTTCTTGTGGCTTTTTGGGACGGCATCCTTGTAGGACCAGCGTTTTACCCTCCTCCACCTGTCGCTGCGTCTCCGCGCTGGTCGGGAACTGTGGGTCTCGAGCTTGTATATCTTTTTCCTGGTGGCTCTTGAGAACCTTTGAATAGGTGCGAGCTACTTGGGTGTGACACTGCACGGGGAACCGGCTGTAATCCTTTCTTGTCGGCAGGTGGTCTTGACATTCTGTCTGGAAATGTCGCTGGTAGTCAAAGAGGAGGTTATAAATGTGCCATGACGAGATAAAAACTCCACCAAAATTTTGATCAACTCCATCTGCTGCGAGGACATGGATGATGGATTGATCTCCAGCGAATGGTTGAGGAAAAACGCATTAGTTTCTCGTCGACAAAGTTCAACACGCTGGCAGTTGAACCTCTCAGTCCGGCGATTGAATTTATGAACGAATCGCCAGTTACTAGACTGTCGCTGGTGGTTTGGGGCACGGGGTAGTACCAGCATTGCATATGTTACTAGAATTTTGGGTCGCTCAGTGCGGATGATGTTGAAGGCTTCTGTGTACCTTTCGATCGTGGTCCAAATGTCATCGCTGCTGAGATCATTTGTTCCTAAATGCAGAATCACGCTGATCACACTTAGAGGTACAGTCCTGTAAATGCTTGAGGTCGTTGATCCTGGCTCCAGGTTGGGTAGTAAAGGCCGGGGAGCGCTCACTCACAGCGTCGAAGTGGTTGAAGAAGTGTTTAGTCTGTGAATCTCCAATTATATATATATATATATATTATATTATATCACACTGAATATATATAATATATACTCCAGTATAGATATAGATAAGATGAAAGGCATCTCTCATGACTGCATTAATATTCTCATGTAAAAGAAGCTTAGTTCATGAACTGACATGATCCCAAGCGATGGGGCATTTTGTAGGCTATTAAAGAGTTGTAGCCAAATGAAATTTCTTACTTGAATCTTTGGAGAGTTCTTTCGAATCTCTTCGGCAGCGGTCCTTGCATTTAAGGTATCAAACAAATTATTGAGCAATTTGAAGTTCCCTGCGCCGTGGGTATTCTCAAACCCGCCCACCTTTTGTTCTCTGTACAAGCTACAGCCGGCTGCTACACTTCTGCTGAAAAGCTGGAATAAAAACCTAGTTGTGTGCAAAATTCAAGTCACTGCAAAAAGAGAGACTGATATTTACTTGCGCTGCCAGTCTCACATTCGTTTTCTGAATGTTACTTTGATTAACATGGGAGGCTGCCAGCTTTGGCACAACCTTGAGCTGGTTGTTTTTCTGTCTTGTATAGCTGCTTGTAATCATTCAAGTTGACTTTATGCATACTGGCCTAAAAAGGACAAAAGAAATCACATGTCAATATGAATTGCGTAAACGGCAAGTACTGATTTGTGTCGGCAAATCATACAGCGTAAAGTAAGCACCAGTGATTAGAAAAAAAGTATTTACCCTCCATACATTTGGGTTAGCAAATGGTTATGAATGCACTTGATTATGTGAGGCACATCACATAAAAAATGCAGTAATCGTCCTTGCTCTAAAGATGAATGTGGGATCTTGTTCTTGGCCGTGTCCAGCTTACCACAGACACTCAGATGAGTGAACATGGACCTGTTGTTTCCTGCTGTCTGAAACAACTGCCACAATTGCTGCTTCATGGCGTTCAAGCTGAAAAACTGATTCAATCACCATTTTTGACAGCACAACACCTGGTGCAGCACCTCTGGTTGCAAAGCTGGCAACAGGAACAAACATCACAAGTGCATGGTCAGCTAGCTTCCCATCTTCACTAGGTGCTGTACCAGCAAAGACAAGAAAGCCATCAAACTTGTACGTGGAGGGATTAAACTCCTTACACTGCCGCTGCCGCAGTTTGATTTCGTCAAATAGCAATGTGCTATAATTCATTCTGTCTGCATTGTTGGATAAGTACGCCTTTATTGCATCAAGCGCCACATTGTTGAACCCATATTCACATGGCATTTGGTTGGTAACAACTTTATTTATAGTCCTGCAGAGCTTTCGCCGACAGGGCCTTAGGTCTTCCACGTGGGGACGTCGAGGTGTTGCCTCGCCGTCGCCTCGCGGACCTGGTGGACGGCCCAGGTTAGTCACTGAAGCTGGGGCTGCGCAAGGCAGTGGCCCACCGCGTCGGGAGGGTTCCGGAGTTAGCGCTGTGCAGCTCTTTGTTACAGTCCCAGAGCATGTGAGTTAAAGTGGCTGTATCAGTGTGGCAGACCTTGCATATTTTTGTTGGGTATGTGCCGGGGTCTAGCCTGTGGTATTGTTCCGGGTAGAGGTACGTGAGCGTCTGCAGTTCATTCCTCTTAAGGGCGCTGTACGATCACTTTTTCCGCATGCGCACACGTCGTTGCGACAGTGCGCAACGGCTGCGCAAAGGCTGAACAATGGAGCACATGAACGCATCCGCCTGTGCGCACAAGTTGGTTCAACTTCAACTTTTTTCCGCACAAGCGGATGGTCGCATAACGCTATTGGCTGCTGTCCCGTGAGGTAGCAGCGCACCGGTGCCAGGCCGCACCTCCTCAGCAAGATGGCCGGCCTGCGAAGCGGAGTGAGAAACCAGGCCTAGTAGGTGGTAGCTCTGTCGAGAAACATAATATTGGCCGCGTGTAACTATTACGAGTGTTGACAGCAACTTCGAGCTTCACTGTGTGCAACAGCAGCAAGCGGCAGTTTCCCCCAAGTTGTTTTGTCGCCGTCTACACCAGGTTGACCGAGCGGCCTACAAACCTACGCTGTCTACGCCAGACGTAACAGTGCCAGTGTTCGCAATGTGTTTATTTGGAGCTGTTTGCGATAGTTTCAAGTGTTCTTTATTCGCGCAAGGATCTTCACGAACAGCAGCGAGAAGCAGTTCCCCAGTGTGAATTTCCTGTGCATACACCAAGCTTCACAGTGCAGTGATAATTAAGTGTGAGTGTAGTGAAACTGATTGCACTCGGAATGAGTGCTTTTGTGTCAGTCAGTGATATCGCCTGCAAGTATAATTACGTTTGAAAAGCTTACTACGGACGCCTCGTTTTCTGAATGCTGAAATGAACTTAACAGCTGATCCTGGTTCTGGTGCGTGTGTGTGTACTGAGTTTGATAGCTGCCGTGAGTGTGACGTCACGAAATGAACTTCGAGCTCTACAGCGAGTCGCATTGATTGCAGCGGTTGCAGTGATCGCGAGCACAAGTCGTGCTGCGACATAGCCATCACCAATATCGATCGTAGTTCGTATGCACTGTGTTAGACAACCGCCATGAGTGCGACGAGACTATTCTGAAACTTGTGTTTTGTGTATGCGAAATGACCTCGGCTGCACTGCTGTTGAGCTGTTTTCTGTTGGGAGTACAGAAGTGCTGCCAGCATTCTGCGGCGTTGTGCTCCATAAACTGCAATTTGCGACTATGAGTGGCCGGATTATGATGGTATGCCGGTGGCACTGTGAAATCTGTGTGAAAACATCGGTGTGCATGGCAGACCTCACATCTGGAGCATCTTTTTTGTTTTTCCTGCCGACTGCACGAGCCCATATCTGCAGTAAATTTTTCCTTAACAAATTGAATGAATCCAGCCTCCCCTGCATGTGATCATGGTCTGAGCCAAAGCAGTAGTGTTACGTTTGGGTTGTAACATATCACCAGATCAGGAACACTTATGTACAAACAAAAACCATTGTCGCAACTCGTTCACCGGTGTTTCACTATTGCACAAGTCTGCAATATGTAGCAACTAGGGCAGCTCTTTTTCATGAGCATTCCATTTTATCTTATGCAAAGAAAAAAAGACGACAGCAGGTGCTTATGCTTCTCAAATGAAGCAACCCATATACAATTGGCCGTGTTAATATGTACACTTGTTCCGGATCGGAACTGTACATACAGAGTTTTCCATAATAGCGAACATGGTTAAAAATTAAGATCATTTTTAGTAAACTGCTGTGATTAGAACGTATTTTTTGCTTAGCAGCGTGGGGTTAAGTTTTATTTTAGACAAATGCAATATTAAGTGCATCATTGTGGTTGCCATGGCCATTGGTATAATGCAGCGATCTTGAAGTGCTCCGTGAGCCATGACAGTCGAGATAGAAACTGTACTCTTTGAATCAGCACCTGATCCCATATTTGTTTTCACTACACTTCTGTCGCCAAGGTGCTCAACAGCTTGGCTTTATTGGTGTCGAACAGTTGTTAACTAGCGATTCCTAAGTAAGATGTACCAGCTTGTGTAAGACATTCTCTAAACCTTTAGAAGCATATGTCATCATTTCAACATGCACACATGCATCTGCTGCGTTCATTAACCTGCGACGGCCTACAATGAGCATTATTTGACTGGTGTATGAAGGCGATGGTGGGCCTGTGAGAATGGATTTGTCAGAAATGTAGAATGCATCCTAGATTTCCTTAACCTTCTTTGCATTTGCTGCATTGCTAAATTTGTTTTCTGTAATGTAGATGCCTGTTTGCACCTTCCACAGCGCTCAGCTATAGGTTTCTTGGGACACATCTGTTCGCATTTGTCGTATAGTCGTGGCGGGTCATATCTGTGCATACTGGCAAACCACGTTAGCAAGGTTTACTTGGGCTTTTCAAAATGTGCTAAGCGCTATTGCACTGTGGTTGGCCCTGAAATGCTGACGTTGAGCCATTTCTGAAAGTCCTACAGTGCCGGTGCAGCCATCGACGTGTCGAGGCGGAGATCACATTTAAAATCAACCCATTTCCTTACTCCTTGGACTGTATTTGCAGATTCCCTTCTTTGCACCTGTGCTAAATTCTCCTTGTGCCTGACATACTTTAACTGGAGTAGTTTTCTTTCTTCATGCCTTGTGCTCTCTTTAAAAAAAACGTGGAATTTGTGTTGCAAGTAAACATCTGGGAGATTATAACAAAAAGGTTATACTGTTAGTGAGCGACTTAATAATTAATTTATGCAGTGAACAAAGTGCGCCAGGAAATGAGTCGCCGAGCCTTTCAGTGCCAATGATTTTGACAGCAGAAAGAGAAGTGCTTTGCTTAGTCGGAAAGTGCAAGCGGAGGGAGCCGGCATGCCTGGCAGTTCATGGTTTAACAAAAACTGCACGCTATGCTGCAAGTAGTATGAGGGCGATTCCGGGGTGCAACAGCCATATGATTCAGTCTGTATTTGTCGCCAAACACTTTTAACAGTCCTTGTGCTGTGCTGTAGTATCTAGTTACCACAGTTCAGACGTTTGGCTTGCAGTCCATATCACACGACAGAAATATCCGGGTCCCAATGGGCCTTGTGCACTTAAACCCGGTCACTTGTCCAAACAACAAGTTTCCATGTCAAAAAGGCATGCATGCTTTGATAATCTTTGGTCCCCAGAAAAACTGTCCATATTTCAAGCCATCATATTACAGGGTGGATATTAACGAGACATGGCTGCGTACAGCAGAATGTGGAAATTTTTACTTTTGATAATGTCACAAGCACCACGATTTCTGACCAGCCGGTATGCCAGCAAACCCTCGACTACATGTGATGTCCGGCTTGCAGTGACAGCACGGCACTAGGACGATACATGTGTTGACCACTTGCATGCTGGGTTTAGCATTTCTTGAATGCCTAACAGTGCCCTTGTTCTGCTGCTGCTGGCATGGCGTCGGCCTGCGCCTGGTTCAACGCACCGCTTCATAGGCGCTCTAATGGCCCAGCTTCAATCGACTCACACATTTGGTGGCTTGCCTGCCTGCAGGACTGGCACTGCATGTCATATATCATTCTGTCATGTGCGGATAGCGTGTCGGTTTTTATGTTACTCGTGTCATACATGACGGTATTTTGCTTGTTTTGTTCCTTTAGCTGTGCTCCTGTTTTTGTCTGCTGGTGCCTCTGTTTCTTTCCACAAGCTTTCAGGCTCGTGCAAAAGACTGCTGTGCGGCTTCCTGGTGACCTTCGTGCCTGAGTTGTGGTCGTGTTGATATCCTTTTCTGCCACTGTGGCTGCTTGTGTGCCTCATTGTTGTGTTTGTGGGCTTCTCATTTTCACCTTGTTGCCTTTCAACGGCCGGAAAAACAGACCATGGAGTGGCACTCTCGGCAGAACCTGGCTGCTAGAGAGCACGGTCCCCAGGTGGTGGATAGGGGCCTGCTGTAGTGCAGTGCAGTGGCAAGTACAAACTGCAATAGTGGTGCTTGCATCTCGCGGACCAACAGACAGATGCTGTTTCCCTTGGAAGCGACGGGCAGCCATATCTTGGAACTCTTTCTTCTTACAAGTGGAATAAATACATGTCCAAAAATTACCACATTTGCTCATTCATTGCAATTGTGTTTTCTTAATGCATACAACCCCATGCTGTGTTCTGCAGGTCTTCCATGAACCGAAGCAATTACCGCGCATCGGCCCCGCCGTAACTGCATGTATGAATGTTTGATGGCAAGTGTAGTTTGGTGCAGTTAAGAAATGTAACTTAGCTGTCGCCAGTTGTAGCACCAAGCATACGAGCAGCCAAGTCCGCTCGCTGACTGGATCTCACAGACAAAAGCCGTGCTCTAACAATGTGAAACAGCATGCAGAATATCACATAACCGCAGCCACAACAATGTACTTAAATTCGCATTTATAGTGCCTATGGAAAGAAAAAGGCACTGCTATCGGGCTGTAAAACTAAACGGTGCCAAAAGTGCATTTTTGATTACTTCCGCGGTTTTCTTCACTGTAAACATTTATTTGTAACGAGAACAGCATTTAGTTTCAGTTTTGGTTACGCACTCGGGCATGAAGTCGGCGAGCGAATTATCAGTCTGGAGTCCTTGGACTGGCTCACTTCCACCGGGCATGTTGTATCTGTACGTTTTAAGGTATCTAAATAAACGCTGACACCACTTTTAAGTGTTAGAACACACTGCATTGGCGACAGATATGCGTTTACACATGAAACAGCGCACTTTTCGAATCCAAGTACCGAGCGCGGCGAGCCGTGTGGAGTTCTGCTGTAACATCACATCAAAAGCAGAACCGAAGCTCGTGCGACGCACGCGATGTGTAGACAGGTCATTGCGAATTTATTTCGCTTGTACAGTAAGATAAAAAGGTAGGTCTTTTTGGGCACAATTATTGCCCGTTACCAACATGTAGCAACCATATTCAAGGGATACCCAAAGTGCTCATAAAACACCGCAGGCTGTGCTAAAATTTCCGCAAAGCAACGGTGCCGTTTTCCTCCCTCCCAGCAAGGCAAATTTTGGCCATTAAAAGAAAAGTGAAAGTTGCCAAATCCCACCAGTCACCTCAGAACACACACCTTACAGCCTGCTGTTTTCTAAAACCAATTATAGCGTGTATGAATAATCACTTGAATGCCACAGGCAGAGTGAAGGAGAGATGCAAGAGTGGCAGATGCTGAAAGAACGGAGCCGATCAATGGGTACCCAGGCATGCCTGTTTTTTTATATTAATATTACACTAGGTAGTAGACAAAGCAGCAGACGTCACTTATGTACGATATAAGTTTAGGGATCACAGGTATAAGAGATCACCATTATTACTTATATCAGGGTACAGGACACACTACATAACCTCCATTAAACCTGTGCATGCAATGGGCTGCACAGCCCATTATAAGCTCAGCTCTTTCTGCGATACGTTGCAACAGGGTTTCTATAAGCTTATAACAAAGCATGCATTACTGCGACCGCTGTCGCACTGTCACCATTAGGTTGTCCGACACTGCGATAACACCGAACACAGGCATCGAAACCAGTGGGCAAGACCAAACTGTTTGGTAGAGGCTAAAAAATCTTGCAAAAAGCACATCTTACAAGGAACTGAAATCACCGCAGTGCTTATACACTGTACTGAAGTATTGCTGTCAAGCAACAACTCGCGCAGTGACATCAGCATGCACCCAGGTAGCACTTAATGTGAATATGTGACACTACACAAGTGTGAAGAAAGAACACAGCATGAGGCTATATGCATTAAGGAAACACAATCGCAATGAATGAGCACATGTGGTGTTTTTTGGATGTTTATGCCACTTGTATGAAGAAAGAGTTCCAAGATATGGC